>NC_090193.1:30048376-30648376 GCF_024679245.1 Pseudorasbora parva
AGGCCTTGACGCTCCTGTGAATCCCACACTCCCTTCCTCTATCTCACCTTGTCATCGTCCTCTCCCCGGGGCCGGGAGGCTTTCTCTTTCCCTTTACCTTTCTCTCTGTTGCTCTGTCATTCTCAGGGCTAACCATGTGTCTTTCAATTTTTCCTCTCCAGTGTGTCCCAAATCACACTTTATTCCCTTCACATGACTCCCCCACTGGTGCTGAGAGAGAGGGCAGTGACTACCTCATGCAGCACTGTGAGAAATACAGAAACTTATTTGCCAATTAAATAAGTACTTCACCTCTGGCAAAATTGGCTTTCAATAATACTTGGCTGCCTATACAGTAGAAATGAGGATAAAATATCGAAATCGGTGCTACCTCCCTAAAGAAAACAAAGAAGAAATCTGTTGTTTTCCCTTTTGCCAAATAGTTAGGAAAACCTCAGCACCCTTAATGCACTGGGTATTTTGCCATCCAAGGCCACTTCCACCAGTCAGCTATGGATACGCTTGAGTCATATACCACATTGCTTTAGTAGCAAATCCCTCTTAGCACACTTTTAGTCATAATGGTGTCGACTTACTGTTTTAAAGAGTAAACATTTAGTGGGAATGAGCTACTTTCGGTTTCCAGTGAGGGATCCAGAGTATTGTAGGCAGCAGCAGTTAAAGGCTGCAAAGAATCATAAATACAGAGAGAATGCCTCAATAGAAACTGATGTTCTGTCAGTTCCGCCCAAAGCAAAGCAAAATGCTGTTGTATAAAAGTAAGAAAGCTGTTGCTACAGTGTTCCATTTTACGATAATGCTGTTTAAAGAGTTAGACAAAGTATGATACGTTGTATCCCTTACAATAACTGTTCTGTTAAAGGGGTCATAAGTTGAGAAATAAACTTTCCCTTAAGCTTTTGATATAAAAAAGTCATCGTAATATATAATATCCTGTAAGTTTCAGAGCTTAAAACGTACTTGTCTGTCAAAGAAAAGCTTTTATTGTCAGCTGGCTCAGCAAACGATCAATATGCTAATTTGTCTCCCTGTGTCAGAGAGCAGCGAAATGCCGCCTCAACAGAAGAAGAACACCTAATTCCGTAGCCTCGCCCACCAATTCGCACATGGCATGAAATAGATAAATAACAGGCCTACGTGGAGCTAAACCGGATCGAACCTCCAAGCAATAAACAGGCCATTGAAGATTACAAAATAGTGTGCATTGCCTGTTTGTGGAAGAACACAGTCACTGCATAAGCTTCCTTTGGTTTCCAATAATAGGAATACGGTTGAACATTTATTTTTTATTAAGTTCCAGCTCACGTGGGTATGACATTGAGTGTTTGTTCGCTTCATTTCACCACGGATTTGTTTGTAAACAAGAGACTGGATTTGCAGACAGAATTAGATTTTTAAAAATGATGCTGTGCCTTCTATATTGGATCTGACGGGAATGGTGTAACACTTTTGTGAGTAAAAAAATATTTTTTATATATGTGATAGTATTGCCTTGTTACAGATCATGATTATGATTATACAGATTATGTGTATGTCTAACTAAACAACTTAGCATGCTGTCACAGGCTGGAGTATCCTTTGAATTTGAGGTGTTGTTGGTTCATTGTGCTGCGATTTGTGATCAGACTCAAACATGTATGGGCCAGGGCTTGCAAAGCCCGGTGTCCTGGGGCTAATGTGTTTTCCAGTCTGGCTACCAAAATGTATCACTGGCCTGCCCGACGAGCTATCTTAAATAGTGCAATAACATTCCTTTCTTGATGTGTGTTGCTCACTCTTTTGACTTTTATAAGTATTGAACATGCTGATATGTCTGCAGTGATGTTCTGCTGATGCATGTACTTGGCTTGTTTGTGTCGGTGCATGTGTGTGTGTGTTAGTGATGCACGGTTCACGGTTATTTTCACAGATCTGGCAGGCCAAGTAATAAAAAATCACATTCCAATGAATTGCGTGTGGATGAGAGATAAAACATTGTTTTTTTTTTTTTGTTTTTTCATTTTGTGAACCCTGTGGGTGAATCATTCCGGTTGCTGTTTTTACATGTTTTCGAAACAATTCCCCACATGTGCTGACAGGGGAAGCCAAAGCTTATAATAATATGCAAAACTGTTATCCAATCATAGCAGTAGGCATTTACTTTCGAAATCTTCTATGCGGCACACCCATAAAAATAGCCTATTACCTTTTCTTTTTAATGTAAAAACCACGTGCACATCATAAGTTGACATCAGACAGCAGTATAAAAATGTGTTCATTTATTCAATCAATTCATTACCTCTTTAATAACCCTTTGTCGATCTGACTGTTCTTGGGTGGGGATACAAAAAGGTGGAAGTATAAAGCTGTGGTTTTCAAGAAAACCCTGGACCTGTCAAAAGTCCGCTGGATGATGCGTTTTGAATCACAAATGGCATGAAAATCTAATTTTTTCCCTTACTAATTTACTGAACATATTACAATAATTATGTGTGAGAAACCAGTTTTTGTTTTAGTTTATTGATTACAGACATCATTTTTTTGACCGTTTTATGCACATTTCTTTATACTGTGCAAAGCTTTTTCAGCTACATGTTTAATATTAAATATATTTGGGAAATCCACATGATTAATTGTGTTTTATCTTTTTAAACAATACAAAGTGTAATTTTTCTTTATTAAAAAAAATCTACATAGTTACAAAAACTGTAATAGTATCTCAATTACACTAAAATAACACTGATGTGAATGCAGTTTGTTACATTCTTAGTGCTACCCATACAGGTGCTATAACCGGTTTTTCAGAGCAACTGTTTGAAGGTAATCTTGCCTAATAAGTTACTTTAAGTTAGCCAAACTACCGTTTACATCATACATGCCTTGTATATCATTGGGGATGGGCTTTTTTTTACTGGGCCAATAAGCATCTTCCTAGCAGCCAAATATAAATGTGCTAAAAAACACAATCATACAGCAACATCTGGACAGCCACCCACAATACCCTAGAATTATGTTTTTCCATTGCCAGCCCCTATATACTCGCATTTGTTCTTGAGAATGTATAAAAATGTAATTTAAAGTTTCATTTATCAATCATAAATTGTACCTATTTTGGTAATGGCCAGTCAGTTGAGTGTTGTGTTCAAAATAACATCCTGTATCTTATGAAAGGCACTTTCTTTGACAGCTCACAAGTTCTTATCAGCCAAATAGATGTGGACAGGCGGCACAAGCCTGCTCTTCTAACTCTAACCCGAGTGCAGGGGCTAAAGTCTTTCTTTTCAAACTTTTGCACATATACACACGCTATTTTCCCCTCTCCATCTGTCTCAAACTTGCACACACTCCTCCCTCTAACACACTCATGTCAGTCCACTCTTCCATCAAAAATACCGCAGGCCTTTTAGTGTGTAGTGGGATATCAGCGCAGTCAGCGGTGCTCTGTTATCCTGACTGCACTTACTGTACATAAAGTGTTCTTCACCGCCTGACCTGAAGGCAGTTTATTCCTTCCCGCATCTAAGTATTCACTGTTCCACAAAATAAAGTGTAAACTGATCTTATATCACCAGCTGAAGCACTTTAGTTCTGATCTCAGATCAGTTCTTTAAGTGTCAAATGTAGATTTGCAAATGTCTCAGGCTTATTGAATCACACAAGATGGGTCATAAATAGGTGTTATTTGTTACATGAGACTTCAGATATATGTAAATGAATTACTGACCATTTCATCCAAATATATCATTTGGGATGGCTCAAAGAGGGCACAGCCTGCTGGTATGTGATCAGGTTTTCAATTTGGGTTTGGTTGTGAGTATTCGAGACAGATCCTATACGCTTATTATATAGAGTTGGCGCCATCTCATCCTCATTCTCAAAACATTATTGCACCATGTGACATCACAAAATAACTAATATGATTCAGATCATTGATTGAATTAGTCGCAATGTCTTGCCAATGGAGTGGCTTAACAGGAAGAGCTGAAAAGGCAGAAGACATTAGAGAATGAGTCAGGAGACAAGTTTGCTGCATTCTGTCCAGTCTCGATTAAGTCCATCTATCCATTCCCTCTCTCTTTTTTTAGCTTACGTAGGTGTTTGCTGCATGTGATGGCAGAGCAGTTAAAGGCCTATTGACTGAGCCAGTGGCTGGTGCTCTATATCATAACCACTAATGAATGAGCTCTTAGCAACTTTGGCATCGCTGCATATACAGGCAACAGCAGAAGGGAGTGAAAAAGTGTTGGAAAAAGAGCAAGAAAGGAGGGCTGCCTTCTAAATCCTGAATTTATTGTCAACTATGTTATTGTTTGATTTTTTTCTTTCTTTTAACTACAGATTTAAATTTTCCACACAAAAAAATACCATTTTGTATGCATTTCCCAATACTGAGTACTCTTTAAAAAAAAAAGTAATAAGATATATGGCAGGGTACGAGAGCAATGGGGGTATTTTAATGAATTATGGTGAAAAATTAACAGAAATTAGAAATGAATGCCCTACAAAGGTAGCCTGACAAGCCAGACCCACATCAAGAGGTTTGGTCTGGAAACTCACCATAGACAGGGCTCAATCCGAGGGGCGGGATAAACGGTTGTCTTTCAAACTCCCTCTGCACGCGATAGGATAGCGCTACACCAACCAGAGCAACGAAGGTGAAACAGAGCTTGTTGGTAGATTAAACATTCACCGTATCCGGTCGGCTAAACTCCGAACACGTCTTCCCTTTTTAAGAATGACTTCAGTGCCGTTCTTTGTTCTTTTCTCAGAGAAAAGCTTAACTCCAAGTCTTCCAGAATCGCAGTCAAAGCTGATTCGAAAGACCGCCACCGTTCGCCAGTTTCTGTGTTTACTAGAAGCACGGAAACGCAACTCGGCCGTCGTCATTATGGCCCCACCCGCCAACTCTATACACGATGTGATTGGCCCGTCCAGAGTGTGAGGAATACAGCTCAGAAGGGTATTGAGAGTTCCTAGACGACACTTGCGGGCAGATTAAATTTGCTGCCGCTAGGGTGCGTCTAGATTTCTAGGCTACTACAAAGGCATACACAGTTTCGTATCACCAATAAGAGTCAGAGACATGGGCCATAGTACAAAAAGAAAAACTTTATTGATTAATTCTTTAAAAAAAATTAAAAACATGTTTACTTTGTTTACCAGCATAGGAAGAAAGTCAGACTAAACCACCGGCAAATGAAGAATCACTGCGCCACACTGTGCATGCTCACACACACAGACTTATGTTAATAAGGATGTGAGGAAATGACACACTGTGAGAAAGACTCCACCACCCAAAATAGAGACAGTCCTCTGCCCCTGCTGCCCAGGGCCGACCCTTCCAAGACACAGAAAATACATATAAAAACATAAAACAATACTGCCGCTTTGGGAGCTGGGTTATTTATCTGGCTCAGTTGGCCAAACAAAAAAACTAAAATAATAAAATATAGCAAACAATCCAGCAACTGTGTCAGGTCCTCACAGCTCACAGTCGGTTAGGTAAAGTACAGGTTAAATATAGACCAGTGCTTCTAGAACACATACCTTTAAGCAATTAGTGAGAGATTAGCAGTTCATTGTACCTATCTTCTCCAGTGTCCACATCCATTTTGTGAAACAGCAATAATTAACATGAAAATGCATTAAACAACTGAAAAACATACATTAAACAGCTTTCTCTTTACTGCCTTGGGTACCCACATCCAGTTCCTGGAAACAATGACAATAGCACATTTACAACGCAGCGTTCTATTGAAAGTGACACATTCCAGGTAGCACATATGCTCCTGTTTTTGTACCCCAGGGGCACAGCTGATTCCAGGATGACATTGTCAAGATTTATCAGGTTCAAACTGTGAAAGGATAGTTGGGAGGGACCATGAAGATTGATTTTTACACATGAATTGGGCAGACGTTAAATTCACTGAAAGTCTTTGGGATGTGCTGGAGGAGACTTTACAGAGTGCTTGACTCTTGCATTGTCAATACAAGATCTTGACCAAAAATGTATGCACCTCTTGATTGAAATAAATGTTCTGATGTGTCTTCTATCAAGAGGTGCAACAGTATATTTTATTTTATTTTCAAAGTATTGATAATGTATTAACAACAAAATATAAAAGGACAAAAGACAAAAAAAGAGATAAAAACAGTGGGATAATATTACAAAATGAATGTAGCAACTTTGGTCAGCGCTGAATATGAATATCTGGGTACCTGACGACACACACACACACACACACACACACACACACACACACACACACACACACACGCATTGAAATTAAAATGTTTTGCCCGCCATTTTTGGCTTTTAGTATGAATATGTTTGCCTTAATGTTATCTATAAGCTAGTGTGCACCAAAAAATAACAAAAATAGCTTTTAGAAGATACAAGTTTTTAGAACTTACAGATCAATGATTTTGATGACATCACTCTGCACTTCAGCTTCTCATCAGAGTGTCCCACCCTGTACAATATAAATAGATGCTTAAGCTGTGGCAAAAATCGGTCACTAGTTCACACATTTATTATTTTCTAAATGGTCAATGGCACATAGTGCACTACATGAGGATAGGGAACGATTCAGACAGTACAAATATGCTTTCCTTTGGGACGAATGTTCACATTGGTGTCAGCTCCGGTCCAGCTGTAATATAAACTAAACACTATTGGTTATTTTTTTACAAAGGGTTTACAAAGGGTTTACAAAGGGTTTACAAAGACTGTTTGATATGTACTGCCATATCTTCCTGTTTCTTTGTAAATTGAAACAAACACATTGAATAATTCTGCGCATTTCAAGCCACTTCAGTGTGCCTTTAAAGATCAGATGATCAGACCAGTGTGTGATGTGAGAACAGGGCAGTGTGTGATCAATTATTTACCTGCGATTGACCTCTTCTCAGGTTAGTGTGTTTGCATGTGACTGTACTAGTTGGTGCAAAATTCTCCCCATAAATGAGATATGACAAAACTTCCCTTTGAAAGAAATGTGAAGAAGTTGTCATTTGGAATATAAACAGATGGCTGAATACAATTGGAAGGGGAGGGAAGGGAAGAAAGTAAATTAAAGCTGTTGGGTTTAATGAACAGGCATTAAAGGAGTGGTTCCGTGTTTTTTTTCTAGGCTTGGTTGTGTTTATTGGGCGCAGTATAACATGTCTTAATACTTAAACCATATTTTTCTTATATTTTACCTTTATTCCACACCGTTGTCTCCACTGTCCTTTGAACGGCTTGTTTGCTTCCTATTTCTATGAAGCCCATCCCTCTAAAAAAACGCAATGGTCTTAGATTGGTTAGATGGCCAAATGTAGCTTCCTGTCATTTTATTTAATTTCAAGCACAGGCTGTCTGGAAACGCCACGTCCCTTACCATTACGAGCAGAACTCACATCTGGGGCAGTGTTTATGTTAATAGCATGGGTTTATGATGTCACCAACCCGGGAAGAAGCTTGTTGTAGTCAAAACTGGCCATTTTTGTAGGCAATAAACTGCCTTAACTTTAAAAGACAATATCTCCATTTACATTGAACGTTCAGCGCTGTAACTTTGCAGATATTGTTTATGCTCAAGCAGCATTACACGCTAACTGAAGTTAAAAAGTGAAATTGCATGCAACCACCCCTTTAACTGTTTTTCCTCCTTCCTCCTTTCCAGTATCCTGTCCTCCGTGGGGTCAGAATTAGACCTGCGGACATTGCGAGCAGTCAGAGTGTTGCGGCCGCTAAAATTGGTGTCAGGAATTCCAAGTGAGTGCTCTTTCTGTCTGCGTTGATCTATAGCCCCGTTTCCACCCAAATTACCCGGAACAACTTGTACCAGGAACTTTTTTTACAGGAACTTTTCTCCCCCCAGACCTGCAACTGTCTGCGTTTCCACCGCAATCTAAAGTTCCGTGAAGATTAGGCAAATTACTCCGGTAATGTAGGACTGCGCGCGACTGCTCCTCCAAGTCAGTGACGGACAGTAATAATTTTTGCGCGATACTATCCATGTTTACAAGCACACTTTTTTTCCATTCAGATTGAAAGAATTAGTGGACTGTTTACATGAGACGTTATCTAAACTGATCGCAATCATTTTGTGACTTGCAGTTTGTCTGCCTCATCAAAAATGTCAACGCTGTTTTCTCCACCAGCTGGAATGTGTTAACTGTAGCCATAGCAACTCTTAACGGCCACCAGGACTAATTTGTTGCATTTATTTGTTGATTATTCAGTGTAATAATCATCTTAGAAAAAAAAAATTCTTCTGTCGGCGCAGTTATGGTTAAAGTAAAAACTGCCTGGGGCAATATACGCTGTGTCATTATTCCAACATTATCTTCATAACTTACGAAATAAAAAGTTTACCCCTCAGAAAAATTATCTTTCCTCTCTTGTCAACATGAGCGTGGCGCGCACTATCACGTCATGTAAGGACGCACACTTAAAAATAATCGGTCAGGTCGTTTACATGGTGAAAAATAGACTGTAAAAAAATTAATAACGAGTATGGAAGAGATTCAAGCTGTGCTGCTTTTGCTGGTTATGTATAGGTTTACTAAAGAGGTAATTAAAAACGACAGAAAAGAGCACTAGCATATTCAGAAATCTTACAAGTAAAGCTAGATTTTAAATGACAATGTATATTATTATCAGCTATTACGGACATTGAACGTGAGATGGCTGAGACGAACGCGCGCCATCAGACAGAGAGCAAGACTGATATTTACTGAACGCAGAACGAACCTCGCAAAAGACTTTTAAAAAAGCCGGTTAAAATAAAATGCTAAACCAATCAGCATGATCAGCGCCCAAGTCCCGCCCTCGAAAGTTCCTGAACTTTCAAAAAGTACTACCTCGCGAGCAGGGCCGTTTGGAGGGGGAAATATTTACCCGGAACTTCATTTAGACCCTGGTTCCTGCGGTCTAAACACACCGAGTACCACCCAAAGTTCCTGGTTCCTGGGTAAAGTTCCTGCGGTGGAAACGTGGCTTATGTCTGTCAGAGCTCTTTGAGCAACATGCAATAATGCCATTACTCTCCAGGCCTGCAGGTGGTGCTGAAGTCCATCATGAAGGCCATGATTCCACTTCTGCAAATTGGCGTGCTCTTATTTGTGGCCATCCTTATGTTTGCCATCATTGGCCTGGAGTTCTACATGGGCAAATTCCACCAAACATGCTTCGACAATATCACATGTGAGCTTTTCTCAAAGACAAAATAAAATCAGTTGACCTTTGAATTGTATGCTTTTTACCAAACATGTGCATTTACATTATTCAGTTGAGATTTATGATGAACAGCCTTGTGGTGCACGACCGTGTCCGGACTACACAGTGTGTGATGCATACTGGATAGGGCCAAACTATGGCATCACGCAGTTCGACAATGTCCTTTTTGCCGTGCTCACTGTTTTCCAGTGCATCACCATGGAGGGTTGGACGGACATGCTTTATTATGTAAGAGTTCAAGCCAATGATTTAACACTGATTCAGTTTTTTTATGTACTTTGGATCTAGATGACAATATTTTATAAATATGTGTGTATTACAGAGCAATGATGCCTTAGGGAGTGCCTGGAATTGGATGTACTATGTTCCCCTTATCATCATAGGATCCTTCTTTATGCTTAATCTGGTTTTGGGTGTCCTCTCAGGGTAATATTTAATAATCTAATACCTAATATCTAATGCTAATCTAATATCTATCTATATATCTATCTATCTATCTATCTATCTATCTATCTATCTATCTATCTATCTATCTATCTATCTATCTATCTATCTATCTATCTATCTATCTATCTATCTATCTATCTATCTATCTATCTATCTATCTATCTATCTATCTATCTGTCTGTCTGTCTGTATGTCTGTCTCTCTGTCCGTTGTATCTATTGATCGTTCTTTTCCTCATTTTGTTCATCTGTCTACTTACATCTGTCTATTTATCATTCTATTTGTATATCGTTCTATTATTAAATCAATCATTCTACCTTTTTATTGTTTATCATGCCTGCTGTTCAATCTATTGTTCCATCCATCCATCATTTGTATAAAACAATGTTCCTAGATTCGTAGGTGCTAAATATACAGGTATCTTTCTGTCTGTCTTTTTTTGGTTTCCTCGTAGTGAGTTTGCCAAAGAAAGAGAGCGTGTGGAGAACAGAAGCGAGTTCCTCAAGCTCAAACGTCAGCAGCAGATAGAGAGAGAACTCAATGGATATCTGGAGTGGATCTGCAAAGCAGGTCTGTGCATTAAACACATACAAATATGTACAGATATCAATGAATGCCTTGAATTATCTACAGAATGTAACCATTAGTTTAGACTTGTTTGGACCTGTTGGGGTTTTTACAAGCATTTGTCAATGCTCTCTGTGTCTCTTTTTACAGAGGAGGTCATACTCGCTGAGGATGACAATGGCCCCAGTGACAGTATGAATGTTCCTGTTTTGTGCATGCTAAAGAAATTCACAGAATTAAAATATGCTATAATGCCTAAAATGCAGCAATAATTCACAGGCATCCCTGAATATGTTTTTGCACAGGATCTCATCGCAGGCCCACAATAAAGAAAAACAAAGCAGACCTTTTAAATCCAGAAGAAGGAGAGGACCACATGGGAGACGCAGTTGGTAAGAATCATTCAGATCATTTAGGAAAGCAACTATGCTTACTTAATATGTTTCTTTAATTTGAAACACATATAAGTGCTTAAACTTAAAGATCTTGAGTGAGTGATGTACATGCCAGAGTAAGTGATCTGAATGTTGTCACAATGCTATGTGCGTATGTTCTCAGGGTCACCTTTTGCTCGTGGGAGCATAAAAAGCGGGAAGGGTGACGGAACTCCATTTAACAAGAAAGAGCGCCGTATTCGCTTCTTCATTCGAAAGATTGTAAAGACTCAGGCGTTCTACTGGACCGTCCTCAGCCTGGTGGGACTCAACACACTGTGTGTGGCTGTTGTACACTACGATCAGCCCGAGCTACTGTCAGACTTTCTCTGTAAGTTGTTTGTTTGTACATTTGTTATTGTGGCAGACCTATTTTTGAATCTGGCCGGCATTATGTACCATTGTCCATTTCACTCCTCAAACTTTTGATGTCATTTAACACCCTCCTTCCTTGCTGTTTCCTTTTCTCCCACTTTCTGTCTCATATCTCTTTCTCTATTTCGCCAGATTATGCTGAGTTCATTTTCCTAGGCCTCTTTATGTCAGAGATGCTGATTAAGATGTACGGACTGGGGACGCGCCCTTATTTCCACTCCTCATTCAACTGTTTCGACTGTACCGTGAGTGCCCTTCTCTCTTGGCCCATTTAAAGTCTCACTTTCTCTCCCTTTCACTTTTTTTTTATTTCTCTGTCTCTGTTTTTAACCTCCGCAAGCCGCTGGCCTACATTAAATGCAGACTTGAGTTCTTGTTAGCCAGTCCTCAGAGTGTTCCTTATTTGTTTTGGGATTTGACTGTGTACGTGTTTCAGGTCATCGTTGGCAGCATATTTGAGGTGTTCTGGGCCATGGTAAAGCCGGGGACGTCCTTTGGAATCAGTGTGTTACGAGCTCTCCGACTGCTTAGGATCTTCAAAGTCACCAAGTGCGTTCTGTTTCTTTCATTTAATCTCAGACTTGCCCATCTAAAGTTTTTTGTGTTGTTCCCCTCTTGAGATTTGAACCAAGTACAAGATTACATAGCTGAATTTTTTCATGTCTTCAATTGGGTTTTGTTTAGATTAAATGAATAGTTCAAGCAACAACAAAAAAAGTTTCACTCTCATGTCGCTCCAATACTTTCAACATGGAATACAAAAAGAGGTCATACATCATGCTGCTCTTTTCCTTACAATAAAAGTCATTTGAGACCGGGGATTTGCAATCTGTAATAATGACAAAAAAAGCATCATTAAAGCACCAAAGTAGTAGTCCAAATGCTATATTCCACATCTTCTAAAGCCATAAGACAGATTTGTCGGAGTAAAATACTGGAATTTGAGCCATTTGTCAATCTGAGTTTGAAGTCACACCAAGGGCATAAATTATGTTAGAATTTAACTTTTGTCTATGCATATAAAACTGTCATAGTTTGTTCACAATTTTTTCTGTTTACTATATTTCTGTTTCTGTCATTTTCAGATACTGGGCATCTTTGCGTAATCTCGTAGTGTCTCTTCTGAACTCCATGAAGTCCATTATCAGTTTACTTTTCCTTCTCTTCCTCTTCATCGTGGTCTTTGCTCTTCTCGGCATGCAGCTGTTCGGTGGACAGTCAGTATAGATCTACACCTCGCTGCCAACACCATTAATCAGTTTCTCAGTTAGATACAGACAACCAATCAGTATGCATAGCATGTTATCATTGTAAAAGTCAATTTGATGTTTTTTCTTTTGTTGTTGTTGCCAGGTTTAACTTTGAGCAAGGCACTCCTCCCACAAACTTTGATACTTTCCCTGCTGCCATTATGACAGTGTTTCAGGTAGGCCTGGCAATCTGCCTACACAAACAGCATTCCAAGGCACCTACAGATAAAGAAAATAGCTAATTATACTTAAAATAACGTGTGTGTGGATCAAATTTGCATACATTGTGTTTTATGTGATAAACAAAAGCACATGTTTATATATTGTAAATGTTTATATAGATTCTAACAGGAGAGGATTGGAACGTGGTGATGTATGATGGAATTGAGTCTCAGGGAGGGGTGGACAAAGGAATGATCTTCTCCGTATTCTTCATTGTCCTCACACTCTTTGGCAACTGTATCCTTCTTAATCACATACAAGCACACAAACATTTTTGTTACTACATAACGGATGGGTACTTTTTTATGTTTTGAAAAAAGTCATCGCCATGGCTGTATTCATTTTATAAAAAATACAGTAAAAACAATAATATTGAGAATTATTTTCAAAATATATATTGATTATATTTTAAAATGTTATTTATTTCTGCAATGACAGCTAAATTTTCAGCTGCCATTACTCCAGTCTTCAGCGTCTGATTTGCTGATTTGGTGCTCAAGAAAGATTTATTATTATTATTATCAAAGTTGAAAACAATTGCTGCTTTTATTATTGTGGGAACCATAATAATATTTTCGGGGTTCTTTGGTGAGTACAAAGTGCAGATAATTATAGGACTTTTTTTAGTCTACCTACTCAATTTTGTGAACTGATGAATTGGCAGTTATTGTAGTGGAATATTTGTAACTGAACTTTGGATTAGGGATGTCACAAGATAAGATATTTGTCACTGCATGTTAATAACAGGCAAACTTTGCAATATGCATTTTCGATATTGCACGTTATTGTCACGTATATTTAGAAACGTCCTTTTATTATCAGCTCACAGTATCTTTGACGAACTTTGTAAAACATAAGTCCTGTCTGTTGTTTCTTAACCCTGTCCTCTCAGACACACTACTGAATGTATTCTTGGCTATCGCTGTGGACAACCTGGCCAATGCTCAGGAACTAACTAAGGTTAAACCCAATTTCTCTGTCTCAGATTCACCATTCATTCAAATTTTTATATGCCGTCAATGGTAAGCAGCTGTCACTACTGTACTTTTTTATTTTCCAGGATGAACAAGAGGAAGAGGAGGCCACATCACAAAAGATTGCTCTCCAGAAAGCAAAAGAAGTGGCGGAAGTGAGCCCACTGTCTGCTGCCAACCTCTCTATTGCTGCGTGAGTTACTCTACACACTAGAAATCAACACCTTTACAAATACGGAAACACACACAAATTTAACTAGCTGTCTAAATGGGGATGTTTCTTTTGACTTCTACTTTTCTTAAAGGTGAATTGCAAAAATAATGACTGCCGTGGATCGAACAAACAGAATTCAGGGGACAATTTTTGCCAATGTTGTGCCCAAAAGTAATAGCTAGGTCAGAGATACACACACACCGTAGCTATGAAGCCATGCCCAGTCTTTCATAAATATTCATGATCAAAAGGTGAATTTCTTACAAGACACCTCTGACACTCAATGACACATAAATACCATGAATATGCATATATATGCAAATGAGTCCCAATACACTTGCACATTAATATCAGAAACTGACATAATATAGTACACTTTAACGTTATTACTGAAAGAGGCCTTGTCTTATGTCATGTGAATTTGATCTGGTACTGTAAGCTGGTTTAAATACTTAAAGCCTAGCTTTGCTGAGTTTAGCTTAGCCTGTCAGCTTAACTTTATCATCTTGTTTGAGTAAATCCCCTCTAATTCACTTTCCAGCAGACTTGCTTAAACCTGCCTGATCATACAGTATGAAACTCCCTTAGGACCATTTCTGTTTCTGTTGTTAGGGATAGTTCACCCAAAAATATTTGTAATTTACACATTTTTATGTTGTTCCGAATCCATATGACTTTGTTTTATTGCAAAGAGCACAAAAATAGATATTTTGCAGAAGGCCTAAGCTGCTCTTTTCCTTATGTTTGTAAAGCAGACAGTAAACAGGGGCTGCCAATACCCCCTTCGGGATGCATGCCTCAGAACACATATTATGAGTTACATTTTAATATGAACATATTTTTTTATTATTTACATATTATAATCTACAGTTGTATGTGTGGTATGTGTGTGACGTGTGTTTTTGTGGTTACGCTACAAGGTGTGGTTCCTCATTGAATTTTTCATTCAGTTACTAAAAGTGGTCAATAATATGTTTTCATTTTTATATGTGTGTGCGTGTATGTGTGTATATTACAATCAACTAACACTTACACTATGACCTAACCAGGCATGATGCGACGAGTTTTCAGTGGTAAAATTTGTCTTTCCACACTGAAAGTAAAAATGCTGAACATCGCGACACAATCAAGCAGAACATATTTAATGTTTAATAGTTAAACAGAGATTTAAGACCAGTGAGAGTTTAATTTCGTCACTTTATTGTGTCTGATTAGGACATGGTTACACATTTATAGTAAAAATATACATTTCTATTTACAGTCTATTTATTTTTGTGTTTTAGTGAATAAATATGTTGACTGTGTGTGGTTAGTCAGATAAGTTAATGGGTTAGTTCACCCAAAAAGGAAAATTCAGTTAGGTATTAATTACTTACCCTAATGCCATTCGACACCCGTAAGACCGCAATGAACACAAATGAAGATATTTTTGTTGAAATCCGATGGCTCAGACAGGCCTTCATTGATACCAATATAATTTCTTCTCTCAAGACCCATAAAAGGCACTAAAGACGTCGTTACAAAGCCCATCTCACTACTGTGGTTCTACAATAATTTTATGAAGAGACGAGAATAGTTTTTGTGTGAAAAAAAATGAAATAACGGCTTATATAGTGATGGGTCGATTTCAGAACAGTTTAGAACGTTATGAATCAGCGTATTGATTCATGATTCGGATTGCGTGTCAAACTGCTGAAATCACGTGACATTGGTGATCTGAATCATGAATCAATAAATTAATTCATAACATTCGTCGTAAAATTATTGTAGAGACACTGTAGTGAGATGGGCTTTGTAACGACGTCTTTAGTGCCTTTTATGGGTCTTGAGAGAGGAAATGACATTGGTGTCAATGAAGGCCTTTCTGAGCCATCGGATTTCACAAAAATATCTTAATTTGTGTTCCGAAGATGAACGGAGGTCTTACGGGTGTCGAACGACATTAGGGTAAGTAATTAATGATAGAATTTTAATTTTTGGGTGAACTTACCCTTTAAGGGATAACTTGGCACAAAACTGGAATTTGGAATAGTTAGTCAAGTTTGAGAAGCTAGAGATCTTTCTTGAAATGAAAAACGCAAAATTCCTGGTTTATGCTAAGTCATCCATTAACATGTTTGATTAACCAAACAAGTTACCTACAGTGAACTGGACCCCTGTGAGGCCTGTTCGCTTTCTTAGCTGTTTTCTGTGATAGTTGTGGCAGCGTTGTTTTTATGTTCCTTGTTTCAACCCCCTCTCCTCAGAGTTACAGTAAAATCTGAACGTATCGATGCCACAGACAGTTTACTGGACTGGTATTTATTAATTTACTTACTCATTTTTTTGTTCTGTATCCCTTTTTCTTTTGCTTTCTGCCTTCCTCATGTTTTGTATGGATGTTTTTTATGTTACCTGCTGCTGTAGCTGCAGTTTTGTGTTGTAACACTGAGGCTGAGGTATCATTGGCTGTGATGACACACTCTGTCTCCTCCACAGCAGCACTGCAAGCACAGGGCTGCTTGTAACGCTGTTTTGGTCTCGATCCATCTCTGCCTCCTTCTCTCTGTCTGTCTGTCTGTCTGTCTGTCTGTCTGTCTGAACATGTCTCAGTGCTCAATGCTATTGTTCAGTATGTCATCCTCCCCTCCCCCTCTCCCCTTCACAGAATTCATGAGCCACATCCATGTTCTCTTACTGGGGACTAAGGGACACCATCATTTCATTCCACCCTGGGTCATCGCTCATAGGTGCTTTAGTGGAAGAAAACCAAGGCTTTTCTTCCTCCCTTGGTTAAAATCAATGTTTCTGTCTCTATTTCTTCATTCTGTAGTAAAGAGCAGCAGAAGAACTCGAAAGGTTCTAAGTCAGTGTGGGAGCAGCGCACAAGCGAGATTCGCAGACAGAACCTGATGACCAGCAGAGAGGCACTTTACAATGAACTTGATGCAGAAGATCACTGGAAGGTCAGAGGAAGTTAGATTCCGAAGGAAGATTGATGATGTTGTGTTGAGATCTTTTAAGAAAACTTTTATTCAGCAAGGATGCATTCTTTTAAATGAAAGGACAGTGAAGACTTTAACATTGTTACAAAATTATATTTCAAATAAATACTGTTCTTTTGAACTTTCTGTTCATCAAAGAATCCTTAAAAAAATGTTTCCACAAAAATATTAAGCAGCATAAATAAAAATAAAAAATTCAGCTCCAAATCAGCTTATTGAATGATTTCTGAAGGATCATGTGACACTGAAGACTGGAGTATTGATGCTGAAAATATACATTTGAATTTTAAATTGTAATAATACTTAAAATCTTGCCAAACCCATCACTTTTAAACTGTAACACTAATTAAAACACAGTTAAATGTAATCTTTAGCAAATTTAAAATATTATATATTTTAATATATAATATAATAATATAATAATAATTATAATCTTGTGAGCGTTTAAAAGTATTGACTTTGGTTTTTAGTATTTTATTTGACTTATTTAGTTAAAATAACTTATTTTGCCAAAATAATATAACATTTTAACATTAGATATAATTATAAATAATTATTTTAGATCGACCATTATTTTAAAAGGGTGTTACGCAAAAACAAAAACAAAAAATTCTGTCATTAATTTCGCTCATATCATTCCAAACCTGTAAGACCTTCGTTCATCTTCGGAACATAAATTAAGATATTTTTGATGAAATCCGAGAACTCTCAGACCCCTCCATAGATAGCAATTTAATTAACACTCTCAAGGCCCAGAAAGGTAGTAAAGACATGTGACATATGACTACAGGGGTTCAACCGTAATTTTATGAAGCGACAAAAATATTTTATGTGTGCAAAAAACAAACAAAAATGTCTTCTCTTCTGTATCAGAGAAGAGAAGAAATGATTGAATAAAGTTGTTAATGTCAGACTAACCTTTCCCAGTTCACAAAAAAAACTAAATGGGTCCATTTCATGTTCACTACTCTTTTACTTAGGAAAGTAAAAAAATGTAATTGATCAAATCAACTTTTTGTATATCTAGATGAACTACCGCAACCGTCCTGACATGAAGACCCACTTGGACCGCCCACTAGTTGTTAATCCTCAGGAGAACCGCAACAACAATACCAACAAGCCCCGACCGGGTGAACCAAACCCCCAGGAGCTGAACCAGCAGAGGGGTGAAGAATACTTGCAGCACCAGCCCCGATACCACCACCATCACAGTCATCATCATCATCACCACCACCACACTCACTCCAGCCACCAGTCACTACACCACCCAGAGCTGGGGGAGGCAGGGTGCGAATGTGCCCAGAGAGGAGGCGAGGACATGGAGGGTGCAGGGGAGCAGAGGCGACCCCGACACCACCAGCACCGGAGGAGGGATGAAGATGGAGGAGAAAGAGGGAGGAGACACAGAGAACACCACAGCAGAGGAGAGACAGGAGGAGAAGGGGAGGAGGGCCAAGAGAAGAGGCAGAGGAGGCATCGCCATGGAAACCATGGGGATGGAGATGGAAGGAGGGATAGGGAACGGAGTCGACAGCATCAAGCTAGAAAGTGAGTGTCTAAATTTTGTGTCTGCGTACGTTTGAAACAGGAACTTGATGAATTGAATTGAATCAGTGAATAATTTTCAAGAATCATTTAAATGAATCGAATGAAATGTTAATAGTGTTGTTACATTCACTTCCTTACAGATCTAAACTTCAGATTCAAATTAGCTGTTGTTTCAGCTGTTAACCTCTTTTCCCCCATTTTTTTTATTTATTTATTTATTTTAAGAGAGGCTAGTTTATCGATGGCTCGTCCAATTCAGCCAGGTCTTCCTCACACGGAGAGCCAGTACAGCGAGGATCTTGACAACCTGCGAAACAGCAGCAAGATGGCCATCCATGACCCTGATCCTGATCTTTATGACCCCTACTGTGACCCAGAGCAGGCCAATAACCTGCTGAATCTGCGTGGACCAGATCTCCATGACAGCAGTCTCATTCTGACAGACTCCACCAAAACCTCCAGCAAACTCGACCACACTGCCATAGATATGCCCCCGATTTACCCCTCATTTAATGCCAAGTTACAAGGTGAGGGTTGCACATGTGCATGTGTGATTATAGAAAACTTTAGGAATATTTAATGGGATAACAGGACCCTCATATCTTTCCAAGCCTATACGACTAACATGAAGGTGAATACATTTTAATGTTCACATTTAATAGCATTGATTTTAAAAGAAACTAGTTTTAAATGTGGTCAAATGTGTTAAATGCAGCTTGAAATTGGTTGCTGAAAAAATTAATATGGCAATATTGTATGTATTTGATCTTGGTGGACTATATTTGCTGAAATGATGATTTAAAGCTGATGTTGGACTGTTTGATACTTATGTTTGTGGAACATTACTTTTTTTGCCATATTCCCTTCATTGTGCAGTGAACAAAAATGCCAACACAGAGCTAGCTAAAGAAGGAGAGAAGAAAGAGGAGGAGGAAGACAATGGTGGCGACGAAGACGGCCCCAAACCCATTCCCCCATTCAGTTCCTGTTTCATCCTATCCACGACCAACCCGTAAGTGTGTGTTCAACTGTGCAAGTGCATGTGTGCAAAGTAAATGTTATTTATCATAACCAATGTGAGTTTTCAGGTTCCGGAGATGCTGTCACTACATACTGACGCTACGTTATTTCGAGATGTGTATTCTGTCAGTCATCGCTATGAGCAGTATTGCATTAGCGGCTGAAGATCCTGTGTGGCCAGAATCACCTCGAAACAACGTAAGACTAATGTTCTGAATGTTTTTTTTTTTTGTGTTCGAACATTTCTAGAGTAATGTTCTGCCCACTTGAAAATACCACCAACCGGAACAATTTTAGGTGTTTAACTTTAAGCTAGCTATGTGGTGCAGTATTTTGGACAAATACGTTTTAGATACGCTTGAGAACTTAACAAGCTGCGCTCAGTTTACCACAGTTAAAGATTTTAATATGAACTCCAACATTTCTCATCAAATTCCGACGTCCATGTTTATTACATAGAACATTCATTTTGTATGTCAGTAATTGTCTCATTTATTTCTCTAAAGGGAGTTAAAGAGAAACATTTGAGGCAAGATTACTTTTATGACATATAACATGAAACAAAAACACATTTTACTTTCAAATAACCAACCAGAAATATTTTAGATGTTTAAAATCTGCAGTATTTTGGAACAGTCAGATTTCACTTTGTGGTTGTTTTGTTCTCATATAGACTGCATTTAATGGCAAACATTTTCAACGCATTTGCTTTGTTTTCCAGGTTTTGCGTTACTTTGACTATGTATTCACTGGTGTGTTCACGTTTGAAATGCTCATCAAGGTAAAGTGTGCACGAGATGATTTGTGTGGTGGCTTCTTGGTGTGTCATTTTATCTGTTTGCTTTAATTCTCTGCTCTGTGTTTCAGATGGTTGTGTTAGGCTTGGTTTTGCATGAGGGCTCATATTTTCGTGACCTTTGGAACTTTCTGGACTTTGTAGTGGTTAGTGGTGCCCTGGTAGCCTTTGCCTTCACGTAAGTGCCCTCTACTCCACCGTTTCCTGACCCACAGTACTGCCTGCTGCCCCTTATCTTTTCTTCTTCCACCCTGTTGCCCCACTGCCACCCTGGAGCCTCTTCAATATTTTCCGCCCCTTTCTCTCTTGGTCTCTGCCTCTTTTCTTCTCCTGTCAGCACTACATGCTCTTTTTCTCAGCTCTCTTGTTTCTCATGTCACTTACATTCAGTCTCACTCAATCAGCCACAAATATGAAGGTCTTTCTTTACACACACTCACACAAATACTCGCTTTCTGTCAAGACCGGCCTGTCTGCCTCTATATTCTCTCTGTCACCAATGAGCTCTCCCAGCTTTCTTCTTGGCCAGACCCCCATTTCTTTCGCATTCAACTCCTACCATTAGTTCTGTGATGCACACAAACTTCTGCCCTCCATTATACTGTGTCCGACACTTCTATTTGTCCGTCTGTCTTTCGTCCCCCACCATTCATCCTGTATATCATCTCATATTCTGTCCTTCCTCCTGGTGCTAAAACAACTTTTCTTTATTTCCTTCTTTAACCGACATTCAATCAATTCATAAACTTTAGATTATCTGAAACAACTCCAGTCAAAACCAACAAACGCAAAATGGGATCTTAATGAAATTACAAATGGAGCAAATGGAGAATTTTCTCAAATCTCAGAAATATTTTTCAAAATTTTCTCCTAATGTCCGCACTAATCTGACATGTGAGTTTCAAACGAGATCTTTACATTGTTCTGAGGAAAACAACTCCAAAAATCCAAAAATACCACACTTGGATATTTCCATATTAAAACATTTCTCATTAAATTATTCTAAGTGCAAATTATGTGGCCTGTAATATCCACATTTATTGTACAGCACATTCTTTTTATGTCATTTCAAACTGTCATTTGTGATTTTTTTATTTCTTAAAAATAAGTTTAGGATAAATATCTGAGACTAAGGTATACTGACAATGCAAAACTAAAAAACATTTTACTTTCAAATAAATCTAAATTACTTTCAGTAATATAGCTATTTATTTATTAGTGCTAGGGAAAAATCTATCGTGATTAATGGCATCCAGAATACATTTTTAGTTTTAAATACATTTAATTTATATATTTTTCTATATTAAAGAGATGATATAGAAGAGCTATTTCAAGCTCTACCATGATATGTCATTTACAGAATTGGGTAAACATAAGCCAAATGTTTGTTTTGTTGGAGTATCAGGGCTCTTTTCCATTTGTCATTACTCCACCAACCAAGTATTCACCATAACCTTGTCCCCTCAAACTTTCCCCCTGCTGAGAAGGGTAGTTTTGAGCCCTTTGGGGCCCTGTGGGGGTGAGGGGTCTCCAGGCACCTGTAGCCCTTTAGTGCCCAGGCGGTTTCCATGTCTGGATCAGCGAGAGCCCGTCCTGCCACAGGTACTCTGGTTTCTTTCCTTTGCACGGCCTGGGGGAGCAGCAGCCTGGGGATATAAAGAGAGTGGTTGAAGAATAAAGCTGAACCCCAGAGCGGGAAGATCAGCTAGTCACTAAGAAAGGAGAGCAAGTGAACTACTAATGGGGCTTTGAGCGTGGAATGATTTTTACTCTTGTTTAGCATTTTTTTTTATTATTCTTGTAAGTGTCTGTTGTGCATGTATGATCTAGTACATCCTCCTCACCCTTATAGGCCAGATGTGTGTATACAAGAAAAAATGTGTAAGATTATGTGGTGGATTGCTGGGTGTCATAAATGGCATAACACTAGTCTTTGTGGCAGTAAAAGTATAGAAAAAGTGTAAATAATAATAGGAAAACAAAATAGGTAAGTAAATAAAAATCTTGTGAATAGTTTCAGACCTTTTTTTATTTTAATATAGGCATCTATTTGTTGATTTTGTGTGATTGCATGTGCTTACATTATTGCATGTTCATATTCAGTTCAAATTATATTTCGGGCTGCGCATTTAGCCAATATCATAACATGTGACCTTACTAGAAATAATCACCTTCAAATCACATGCTGCTCGTAAATCTGAAAAATCCATTTTAAATAGCAACTTACTAGCTAACCAAGAGCCTTTTGAAATTGTCTTAAAGGGTTAGTTCACCCAAAAATGAAAATTCTGTCATTAATTACTTAACGACCCTCATGACGTTCCAAACCAGTAAGTTCATCTTCGGAACCCAAATTATGATATTTTTGATGAAATCCGAGAGCTCTCACACCCCTCCATAGACAGCAATGTAATTACACTTTAAAGGCCCAGAAAAGGTGGCAAGGACCACCAAGGCGTCTCACCCCTTTCAAAGCGCTACTGCAGAATGGCGGCTTACCATTGGCCGATGATGTTCATTCTGAGCACGACACATGCGTGCGATGCTGACGCAGGAGCTAGCCAATGGTGAGCCGCCGTTCTGCCGTAGAGATTTGAAAGCACTGCACTGTATTCACACCGTAAAACTGAGTAGGAGACTGGTCGTTATGTTGTTTGTTTTTTGTGAACAAAAAATATTTTTGTTGCTTCATAAGATTAAGGTTGAACCACTGGAGTCACGTGGACCTTTAAAGTATTGAATACATTGCTATCTATGAAGAGGTCTGAGAGTTCTTGGATTTCATTAAAAATATCTTAATTTGTGTTCCGAAGATGAACTTACTGGTTTGGAATGACGTTAAGGGGTTGTTAAGTAATTAATGGCAGAATTTTCATTTTTGGGTTAACTAACCCTTTAAGTTGTCATTTGCTTTACTGTTTGTCAAACTGTTTTGTCATTGTTAACACTTTGCTATCCAAAAACCTTTACAAGCAACATTGGCCCCAACAAGCAATAAAAATCAGGGACTGAGGAAGGTGGACATGATTATTTACATCAGTCAAACTATCAGCATACATGCACTGGCCTCAAATTTAATATGCAGATTTGAGATTGAAGCTAATTATTGTATTAATACTTATTAATACTAATGCTTTCTCTTTATAAAAGTGTATCACTGTTTCCACAAAAATATTAATAAGAAATGTTTCTTGAGCACCAAATCAGCGGATTAGAATTTGTCTGGCTATCACCACACCAAGCTCAATCTTTTAACATTGAACATTGGTCTGGGGAGTCTGCTCTGTATTTTCTACTGCACAAGAGGCATGATCAACGAGCATAACTCAAATGATTCTGTATGCAATTGGATAGTCCTTCAACCAATCAGACAACACAAGAGGCATGATCAACGGGCAACAGCCCATCATTTCTCTATCCGTCATCGTGTTAAAATCCGCCAATAGCGTTCCAGGTGGATAAGCCAGTCTGTGATTGGTTCCTGCAAATGTGTAACAGAAGCAGTAGAAATTAATGTACAGGTTTCCAGCCTGAGCTGCAGGGCTAAATCAAATCGCCGGCAGATCAGGCTGGGTTTACGCAGTCTATATTAGAATGTGATAGCCAGTTTTTTCTGCCTATATTTACTGAAATATTTGCCAAGAGAAGGCACATGGTATGCTGATATGGATTAGCAGAATGCCTGTAGTGAAACCTATCAGACCATACAGTGTGTTCAAATACACATGGCCTGATATGTTTAAATGCTGCTTTGAGTTTAAAAAAATCACTCCACACGTAATGCCCAGTTTTCATTCACCTCCCCTTACCCTAATCTAAATGAACCCCTTCCACCCTATCAGCCCTGTTTCTGTCCTGTCTCTTCCTGTTCTCATTCCCCAAAACAATTCTTCCCCATCCAATCCTCCTTACCTTTCCTTTCCTCTCCTCTCCTCTTCTCTCCTCTTCTTTCCTTTCTTTTCCTTTCCCCACCTCTCCTCTTCTTTCCTTTCCCCTCCTCGTCTGTCCTCTCCTCTCCTCTCCATCAGCACTAAGCTGCCTTGGAAAGACTCCAGCTGTCAAGCTGTTTATCATTTGGGCCTCCATTTGTTGAGTCTGACAAAGTGAGTGAAAAAGAGAGACTGCAAGAGATGTGAAGAGATAGAGAGAACAAGATATATAGAAGGATATGGCAAAGGAATACAAGAAAAGAAGACTCCAGGTTGACAGTTGCATCTCATTCCCAATTGGTGTTTTTGGTCATCTTCTGTTCTTCATCTCATTCTCTCTCTCACACTCACACACATGTGAAATGAAAGGTTATACCCTTTCATATATATGATTATTTACTCACTGCCATGCTGTTCCAAACCTATATGTTGTTGTTTTTTCAATATGCCTGTTTCAATATTTTAAAAAAAATGTATAGGTTTGATAGAACATAAGGGTGAATAAATAATAACAAAATGTTATTTGTGAGTGAACTATTGCTTTAAGTCTTGTTCTCTCCACTAAATAATGCTTTTAAAATGGATGCATTCTGGGTATAGGCATGGTCATATGACACACAAGCATCTCTGATTACCCAGAATACCTTGGTTTGGTGGAGGAAAGGCTTACCCTTGTGTTATAGTCTCACAATAAGAGCAAAACGACTCAACAAATGTTTATGCTTTTGGCACCTTCATTTTTATAATAAAGATGAAGTCATTACAAATACCTGCAAAGCATGTAAACAAATAGGTGCTGTAAGTTTGGGTTGTTAAAGTGCAGTTGTGGATTATATGTGCTGCTTGAAAGTCACTCAAAGAAATACCGTCCCACAATGCCACCTTGAGGCGAATGCACTGTGGCGGCCATTTTGGCTCCACTGCAGTCAGTTATAGATTCCACCTCCATTCTGGCTCCAGTGTCTGATACAGTGTGCTGATTCAAGGCTAAGGTGGCAAGAATCTCCCCCTGCTCTCAGAGTTGGCATGGCAGTGGGAGGATTCTCTCCTACTGCAGTGGGTTGTCCTAATCTATAAGTGTGACAAGTTCTTCCTCAGTTATTGATTCGGACAGGCCCAGAGTAAAGACCTGCCAAATATCTGGCAGGGCAGTGCTTAATTTGAGGCGGATCCTGTTCCTGAGAATGTCAGATTTTAGATTTTTGCATTCCGGCATTTGTTTTTAAACGATCTGGCATGAATAAATGCATTATTGTGACGTCCGGGTTATAGTGTGTCCGGGTGAAAGACAGCGAGACAGAGCGAACGTGAGTTAATGCAGATATATTTGGAGGTTTTGTCATTGGCCCTCAGCATATAGACTATATTCTTCTCTCAAAGGTTGGTGCTTACTGCATATTTTCTTGCATGCAGTAAAGCATACAGTTTGGTGAGAGTGTATATACCAGATTAATTATTCTAATAAAAATAAGTTAATATTGCCAAATTGTCAAAACTTTCAAGCATATTTGTATTTTCCATATCCATGAGTAAAGCTGATGGTGTTTCTGATCAAATGAGATCCCAAAGTAACTGCTAAAACTAATAAGATCAGTCGGAATCAGAAATCGATGTAATGGAAGAGGGAACGTTGTCATCGGGGAGAGAATATCACCGATCAACTGAATGATTTTTGGTCTAAACGTAGCTGTATATGTGACAAAATAATACACTAGGCTGTAGTTATGGCCATGCAGTCTTACAGTTGTATGTTCCGGGAAAACTGAAACTATATGGTTAGTGTCACAGCGCCTTCTAATTGTTGATCTGGCAATTACTCATTTACAAATTAAGCACTGTAGCTGGGGTTAGTATATGAGAATGATTCATTCAATACAGCAAAGAGCAGCCATGTGTGTGTGTGTGTGTGTGTGTGTGTGTGTGTGTGTGGCAATTGCGAGCATGAGTTAATCCATAATAAAGCAGCTAAATTTGATCAACAGATCAATAATATTTATAATAAAATATATTATTATATATGTATTATTATAATATAATCCTATAACGTAGAAACGTAGAAACGTTTTCAGGATTATATTATTATAATTTTTTTAAAGTTATATATATATATAACTTTTTTTTCCCTCAAGGGCAAAACAAGGCAAATATTATTATCACTGTACACTACAAGCTTGCATCCAACAAATTTCAGTAACACTTTAGAATAATGGTCATTAGTTATTATATAGTTACTAGTAACTAACTAACATGAACTAACGAGCAGTACATGTGTAACTGTATTTGTTCTTCATTGTTAACATTAGTTAATACAAATACAGCTGTTCATGGGTTGTTCATGTTAGTTCACAGTGCTAATGTTAACAAGATTTTAATAATGTGTTAGTAAATGTTGAAATTATCATTAACAAAGATAAATAAATGCTTTAATAAGTGCAGTTCATTATTAGTTCATGTTAACTACTGTAGTTAACTAATGTTAACTTATGACCATTATTCTAAAGTGTTACCTAAATTTCTAGAGGATATAGATCAGACCTTCCAGTTGAGCTTGTTTATGAAATGAACAGATAGATATGATCTTATCTTAGAACTGTACACTACTTACATTTATCAGATCTCTCAACAGCTTCTTTCTAACGTTTTTAGGATTTTTATCAGAATTTTAAGACTGATTGACCCTTAGCTAATCCCTGCATCCAACATTACTGACAAAAGCAACTGTTGCTGACTAAAATGCGCGTATGGTGGAAATTTTTGTTTGATAGTTTTACCCATCATTTTACAGACATTATTAAACAAATAAACATATATAGGTGAATTTCATGAAAATCTCCAATTCACTCCTATGGGACGTTCTGCAAAGCTTCTGTAAGCAGATAAAAGTAACCAAGTAGGCAGCGCTTGGCAAAGGGTCAATTATTTGTGACTATACATATTTTTTTGGAATACATTACCTAAAAACGCACTAAGCAAAGTTTTAATATTGATAACTTGGAGGGGATATCAAAAAAAAGCACCAATTCAGGTGTATTTGTCAACCGTGATCAATTTTGCTATATTTTTTATTAACTTGTCAAAAGTCCTATTATAGGTTTAAAACATTGCTTGGTGTGTCTTTAATTTAGATTGACTTGGTCTGCAGTTTGAAATATCTAAACACGGGGGCTTTCAACTCTTTTAATCATTCGCCTGAGTTTTTTGTTTGGTCCTTTTTCTCTGTCTGTCTGTCTCTCATATTGATGTTGTTCCTCTGCTAGACCACTCCCAGTATCTTGTTTCTTTTTCTGTCTCTCTTTCTCTTTTTCTGTGTGGTGTGTGTATTCCTCTCTTTTCTGTCTCTTTCTCTCTTCCGCTGTCTGTCTCTGACCCTCTCTTATGTCTACGCCTTGGTGATCAACAGGAGCCTCTCTCGGTAAAAGTCTCCCCTCTTTATTGTCGCACGGCTACCGTCCAGCTCACGCGATGGCTTCTCTCTCTTTCTTTCTTTTTCCCTTCCCGAACATCCCTCCTCCTCCCTTCCTCTTTGCTCATCCACTCTGGTTCTCTCCATTCCACTGCTTGTTTTATTCTGCCGTGACTTTGGTTATAACGGGTCCATCTGTGGACCTAAACGTCTGAACACAAAGTTACAGAAGAGATCATACTTTTGTACACTGCTTACGGTACTGCACACCTTTCTCTGAGCACAGTCTGGAGCGAGTAATTGAATATCGGTACCTGGAACTTTTCCAGTGCTCTGACTCAATCAATCTGCCGTGAGCTGGCCCGTCTTCAGCTGGGACTTTCCTGAAAGTTCATAGTTAAAGACAGCTGCCTTGGCCGCTTGATTGAAGATTTCTCCTCTCTTTCTGTTTGGGACCTGTGTAAATACTTAAAAAATACCTCTGCCACATTCACAGAGCTTGGCTCAATAAGGATTCATGCTTGATGGCTAACTCTGTCTACACTGGGTGCAAGATCACTAACATTATAATTAACTAGACTAGTCTACTCTACTTTTTGTTCACTTTTTGTACTCAAGCCACTTTTTTATCTGTGTAAAATAAAATATATTTTTTAAATGTTATATTTAAACTTACACAAAAACAAATATTTAAACACTTTAAAACAAATATTAAATGCTATTGTTTTACTATGAATATAATTAGTTATATATAGTGCTGTCAAATCAATTAATTGTAATTAATCGTATCTAACATAAAAGTTTGTTTATATAATATGTGTGTGTACATACATAAACAGACACACACACACACACACACACACGCACGCACGCACGCACGCACGCACACACACATATATATATATATAAACCAACTTTTATGTTAGATATAAATCGTGATTTGACAGCACTAACTATATACAGTATTTAAATAAACTCATCATTAACCTCATTATATAACTTTTTATAATTGTATTTGTTTGTTTTTATTTATTTACTAAGCATTCATTTACTTTTATACATTTTTATAATATTTTTATTCCCCCTGGTTTCTTTGAGCAATTATGTAGGCCTAATTATTTTTATCACCTTGATCTTACAGCTGATTGGTCCATATATGTGATCTGAATATTTTAAGATATTTAACTTTGACGCTTTCCAGTGTAGACAGAATATGGCACAATAATCAAGCTTGCCAGTCAAAAATTCTTCAAAATGGCTAGTATATTTTCTTGTAAAAATCCAAATGTGCTTTGGTGGCAGGAAGTTTGGTGACAGTTTTTCCTTTTGTTTCCCTTATTTGTTTGAATGCAATGAAATGTCCTTGTAACTTGTCTTTGTCTCCTGGTTTGAGCTTCCTCAAGTTCTTCTAGGGACAAGATACAGTTGGACTCAAGTCCGCTAGCCTTCTGCATCTCAGTAAACCCTCAGTCTTGTCATGTTACCTACAATTAACACAAACAGCCTCCATATCCCAGACCTCCATTCCCTTGTCTGCTCTAACACAGCTAAAAACAAAAAAAAAGAAAGAAAGAGGTTTGGCTGGGCATTGCACCAGAAAATGCCTGACAGTTTTGATACTTACTTGAATGTGTTATGATTTTGGAATGTCCAGAGAAGGCAACAAGTAGACCGAAAACCATCGGTGGTTGTGAATCTGAAGGCCTGTGACAACTTGCTTGAAGACAAAAAAATAAAAAAATGATTCCTCAAGAAATTAGTATACAACATGATACACACTACAGTATTAACATTTGCATGGTGATATTGAAACTATCTTCTACATTAAGAGTAAAATGGAAGCTAAAAGAATGGTCTAAAAGTGAAAGGTGATGGAGAAAGTCTTTCAAAATGTCCTTATCACTCTTTCGGTCTCATCGTACATCATGTTGATGTCCTGTTGTTTGCTTCCACTCCACAGGGGGAGCAGTAAGGGAAAAGACATCAGTGTCATCAAGTCTCTGAGGGTCCTAAGGGTGCTACGTCCACTCAAGACCATCAAACGTCTTCCTAAACTAAAAGTACAGTCAAAGTGACACACATAGAGTACACTTACACAGCTGCGACACGTTATCACATCAGCCTATTTCCCCATGTTTTGTTAGTTATATTATTGCACTATACTGATTTCATTAATGTCTCTTTCTCCCAGGCGGTGTTTGACTGTGTAGTAAACTCTTTAAAGAACGTGTTGAACATCCTCATTGTCTACATGCTGTTCATGTTCATCTTCGCTGTGGTGGCCGTGCAGCTTTTTAAGGGACGATTCTTCTACTGTACCGACGAGTCCAAAGAGTTTGCCCGTGACTGCAGGTAAGGAGAGACGACATGCATTTTGGCATGCAACAGTTTTTCAAAAGTGACATGAATTTGGCGACATGGTCCACAACAATACTCTTAAAGGAAGTTCATGTAAGATTGTGGCCAAAACTGGTACTGCAATCACTTTCAAATGACTGTAGAGCGGTGTATCCCCTCTTCCCCTCCCCCTGACTTGAGGTTGCCAGATAGGCTGCAGGATCCACAGGAATGTTTGTAGCTGCAGCTGTGGTAACTAGAGCAGATCTGGCAACCCGGGTGCCAAAACACTACTGACTTCGTGATTGGTTGAGAGGTGTAGGGTGGAGCTTCAGGCCAAAACACAACATGTCAACATCAACATCAGCTGAGGGCTGATACTATTAGCATCCACACCAATGCATAATAACAGTCTATTTGATATAAGCATGTCATTTGCCACTTAAATGTTTGAGTTCTTTAAAGTTAGGAAATAGTTTTTATCTTTCATCAGCTGGAAAAAATAATATTCTGAAAGTGGTTCCAACAATATTGTTCCTCTGTGCCGTCCCTCTTATAGAACCGTTATAGAATAAGAATGATTACTAAAACTTTATCATTATAGTTATCATCCGTTGTGTGAATGGGCCTTCATGTGTATTTGTGTTTCAGGGGCGAGTATTTGGTATATGAGCGTAACGAGGTCAAATCGCAGAAGCGGGAGTGGAAGAAGTACGATTTCCACTACGACAACGTGCTTTGGGCCCTGCTTACTCTCTTTACTGTGTCCACTGGAGAGGGATGGCCACAGTGAGTTGATATTCATTCACAAACGAGCACTTTTGTGTCACCTTTGGTGGCTTATTATCTCTCCTTTTGAGTCATCGCCTCTTCTTTTCTTGCCTCTTTCAGGGTGTTGAAGCACTCGGTGGACTCCACTTATGAGAACCAGGGCCCGAGCCCGGGGTACCGGATGGAAATGTCCATCTTTTACGTGGTGTACTTCGTTGTCTTCCCCTTCTTCTTCGTAAACATCTTTGTAGCTCTCATCATCATCACTTTCCAGGAGCAAGGAGACAAGATGATGGAGGACTACAGCCTCGAAAAGAATGAGGTACTTGCTACTTTATTCACATGACATATGGTTTAATATGTTTTTAGTATAAACTTTGATGAACTTTCCAGTGTACTTAAGCTTTTTGGCTCTATACATACAAGTTTCCTGGTCAAAAAATCCATATGAAATGGAACGTGCGATAACATTGTTTAATATTGCGATGACGATATGACTTGCGATAAATATTCAAATGTGAATGTTAGCTATACTGTTCCCATGTCTTAGTGCTTTAATAGGTTCTTTGCGAACATAGAACCTAAACATTGAATAGCATATACCTACTGAATAAAGAAATCCAATAGATAATAAAAAATAAAATAAAAATATTGAACTAATTGCACATAAATGAGGGACGGCACAAGCTCAACTGCCGCTCTAGTCAAAACACCGTCACTCACTCGCAATTAAAGATGATCTTTGAGATGCATGTAAAAGACTAGAGATTTTGTTCATTGATAAAATTGCAATAAAATGAAAGCTTACAGAAGCATGTTTGCATATTTTGGATTGGAAATGGAATGCATATTTTTGTTCATTTACATTTATTTTCTTTGGCATCTAGTTATTTATTTGTAATAAACACTTTAAGTGGCCCATTAAAAGTATTATTTATATGTTGAATTATCCTATGTTTTTAAAACCAACATGAGGTCATATTGTGACCAGTTCGGTGTGCATAAAGAGCGGTAATATTTAATGCCTTTCTGAAGATTCCGTTAATTTCTAAAGCTCATTCCGTTCAGCGCTCAACCCAGAATGCCTTTTGTGACATGCTGGTTCGAAAATAGGCACATCTGAAATATGTAGCTAGGGCTGCCCCCAACTAAAGTCTTTTTCCCCCCTATTAGTTGTTCTTTTAAGCCGTTGTTCACACGGCGTGGTGCCTCCAATGTCATTGTCTGCTATATTTTACTCAACAAAAACATCTCTCTTTGAATAAAAATGTGGGGAAAATAGCTCTTATAATTAAATAAATAAATAAATAAATAAATAGAAATAAAAATGGCCATAACTGTAATGTGTCTCACTACTACAATCCTTAAGGACTCATAAAACCAGCAAAAAAATATCTGCCCTCTTGAAGTTGGCACCACTGTTTGGCATGTTTTACACAGTAGGCTGCCTGTGTTTGTAATGTGTCATTTCTCCTAAATCCAAAATAATTCCATATAACTGAAGTTTCCTCACTCTTCTTTCCTTCCTCCGCCATCGTATTTACTAACGGCACAGTGTCGCAACTAAATTGACACCTCACAAATCAATCTGAGCGTAGCTGACACTTCCTGGGGCTTCACCTGATTGGGCAAATAGTATGAATGGGCCAGCTATGTCTTCAGGGCTAAACATGATAGGTCAAAAGTTTATTAGGCTATTTGTCACATTAAAAACGATTTTCCTTTATTCATCGTGTCAGGCTGTCAGTTGCGATGTGTTCATCGCGCGAGTTCATATTGCGATGACGATGAAAATTCGATGTATTGTTCAGCCCTAGTGCTCAATAACCTAGTGCGTATAATACATAAAAGATCTCTAAGTGTTACATAATGTATTTCACGTGATATCTTACCTGTTTTTCCCAGATACATGGAGAAAACAATGGGAAAATAACAAGTATGAATGAAATGCAAGATGACAAAACAAAAATGGTACAAGTAAAAATAGTCACAGTTAGAACAACGCTAGCAAAAGGTTTGCTTAAACTAGCGCAGAGAAAACAGTGAAGACACACAAGTTAATGATGATTGACAGTGACAATGGCCGATAGCGTTCTTCGAGGAATAATCCTGAGTAAACAAGAGTAAAATAACAGAGTAAAAGAGATAGAAAAGGCGGGAAGGCCATCTGCTCTTTTCTAGATTTTGCAATAAAATTCCATAGATGAGACTTGAATAATTACACCATTAGAAAACTTTTCATGTATATTAAACTGTTTCTGCGGCATAAGCATCTCTCTTCAATTGAGCTGTTTGCATTTGTGCACTCACATTTTTTTATTTTTAACCTCATGCTAATGTAAAAGAAAAAAAAGCTATTAGCATTAGTCGGTTTTACTGCTGCACAGTTTTACTTTTCACTTGTCTTTTCACTGCAACAAACATGCAACGTGAGATGCTTCTTTCACAGTTTTTTGTTGTTCTGTGTCTTCTAGAGAGCCTGTATTGATTTTGCTATAAATGCCAAACCTCTAACGCGCCACATGCCTCAGAACAAGCAAAGCTTTCAGTACCGAATGTGGCAATTTGTGGTGTCGCCTCCGTTTGAGTACAGTATCATGGCTCTCATTGCGCTCAACACAATCGTCCTTATGATGAAGGTACGATCTTCTTCCTCCTCCACTAGTGTCAATATTGTCTGTGCATCCATCAGGGTCTAAATTTTCTTTACTGTATGTTTCCAGTACTATGGGGCCTCCGACGCATATGATAAAGTCCTGAAGAACCTGAATATCGTGTTCACGACACTCTTCTTCATGGAGTGTGTTCTGAAAATCATTGCCTTTGGTGTCAAAGTAAGTCTGGCTGATCGCATTCATACATCCTTTTCTTCCTAGCATTACTCATCACACAATCTAAAGATATCATCCATTATTAATTCATATATCCTGGTACTTATTTAGACCTGAGATATTTATGGAACATGTTTCTTCTCCTTACCCCTTCGAAAAATGTGTTTGGGAAAAAACAAACATCTGATGCACTTGTCTGCCTGTCTCCATGGTGACAGACATTTGATTGGCTACACTTCTTAAATAGTCTTGTCATAGCAGGATTGGGTAATACGGGTCCTCGCTCCAATAAAAATCTGACATGATTGGTTAACACACACTCTCCTTTTGTTTCTCTGCAGAATTATTTCCGAGACGCTTGGAATATTTTTGATTTTGTGTCCGTTATCGGCAGCATCACAGATATTTTAGTGACAGAGTTTGGGGTAAGTGCGCTTTTGGACAAGTTTAGAAAACAAATACAGATTGCATCTTGATTCATTTTGGAATTGAAATGACAGATGTGAATATATCCATTTGTACATAAATACTCATTTTAATCCCAGTAAATGCATATTTTACAATCACTCCCCTTTCTTGTGACTGTAAAAAGTTGCATTCCCACACACATACTGAATATACAGCATGTGTTTAGTATATCAGCCTATTATTATAGTGCTTAATGAGGAAGGTTTAAATTTGTCTTAACTTGTCAGCAAATTGTTAACTTTTATCTACTTGAATATTTACCCGTTCAGTCTTCCACTTCATGTGTTCATGCTATTGCTAAGTGTTGTGTGTATTTGTACTGGGTTGTGTGTGTGAATGTCAGTGTTTGAGTGTTTATTTGTGCTGGTGTTGTTTCCTCTCTGTGCTTTTTGGGTGCTCTGTCTATAAAAACGAGACAGACACTTTACTCTGTGTTAAACTTAAGTTTGTGGGCTCTCCCAGTGGCCATACATTACACAATATGGATTATTATTCGAACTTTCCACAGTGTTATTTTAGTATTATTTATATACTATTACAGTATTTATGCATATTTTGAATTACATTTTTATTTGAATATTTATTTTTGCTTTAATGTTAAAGTTTTAGTAATTGTATTATGTAATTATGTAATTTTTCTGTTTCTATTTTAATATTTCTATTTAGCTGTATTTTTTAATTTCAGTTTACGTTATAATTTTAGTTTTAGTAATGTTAATGCTTTTACTAAAACTTATTACATGTAGTTGCCAAGACAATATTTATATATATACCTCAATGTTTTTCACTTTACAGTTTTTGTTTAGTTTTTTATTAGATATTTCATCATTTAATTAATAACATATGTAATTTTAGCTTTATTTCAATTAGCAAAAACTTTTCAATAAAATCAATTTAATTAACAATAACAAAACTGCCCCTGGGGCACCTAGCATTGTATTTGTAACAAAAAGATTTTTAGGTCATAATCTTCATATTTTACTGTCTGGTCAAATCAGTCAAATTCGGTCTGGCCACTGGAACAGCCTTGATAGTGAATCAATGCCCACCGTATCTGTGTTTGATTAATCAGCCTGTTGACTGTATCCATAACGACTTATTCCTGTTTTATCTTTTTACATGCTTTCTTTGTTCCTCTGATTTGTTGGCGATAAACCCATCCAATCCAAAACAAACAAAAAATGCACTATGAAACTCTCATATCTTCCATCTCATATGTACCCATCCAAACCCCTCACACACTCATCTATGCATCCATCTACTGCAACAACACATAGAATCTGGTTGGTTTGTAATTTCTCTCAGCTTCTATTGCATCCATTACCCAAAATGCCTCGCTCTTCCATCCCTTCCTTCTTCAAAGCATGTGCTTCCAGTATGATGACCCTCCCAACTCCAAATATGGACTATTGGACAGCTGCTCACGTTAACGTTCATATTCTCTATTTGCAATCAAAAAAGCTCATACAAAATAGGACTAGTTTACTATTTATATTGTGATAGATTTTTCCACACAGCAATCATTTTGTAGAATGGGATAACTCTATTGTGATATGTACTATTACTTATTAAAGTGATCATACTGTCCACTCTAATAAAAAAATACATATATATTAAACCATATATGGGCCAATATCTAGTGAATTAACTGACATTGACATAGTTGATTGACCTAAATGTATTTACAAGAGGTTGAAGACAAACTTCAGTAGATGACTCTTGCTCATATTGACTTGTAGTTCTCATCTACCTGGTTACCCAGTGACCAATGAGAGCACTAGTTTTTGTGTGTTTGCTCATAAAAATGCCTTTACACTTGCACAGTTAGTCACAATCGTTTCCATATCATCTCTGAATGCCATGCACTTTAGCAAAAGCTGCATGATGATTTTTCTTTCATTACCTTATTTCCTCCCTCATTTCCCCAACTCGTCCGCCTGTTCTGCACTACTGTAGTTCCTCCTATGCATCTCACTCATTGAAATATGTGTATGCTGGAATGGTGGATTGATCCTCAATAACCTGTCCACACAGTTCAGACTCTCTATTATGTATTGTACCAAGTCTAAACACAACATTTTGCTGGCTGATTATATCAAATGTACTTAAAATACCACACTGAAATTGTTATTTTTTAAGTCTTCTAAAATGCAAAGAAAAGACATTTGGCATGCATTTTGTGTGGATTGGACCATTGAGAATTACATGACCAACGCAGCCAATCCCCATTGGCTAATGTTGTTGGTATTCTATTCCTTATGCCTGAATTTGCTAAGGCCTAAATATTATAATATTATTGCATCGGGCTGCTTCCATAATGTGGCTTGCCTGTCTCAACAGATCAGTGCATTTGATTAAAAAAAGTTTATGCTTTAATATATGATTGGATGATGACTGTTACAGTTTAGTGTTTTTTTTAGCACCTTCTGAATTAATTTGATAAATGATTTTCTTGTTTTGTTTCCTTTTTTATGTGAATCCCATTTTAAGTTTATTTTATTCATTACTTTATATACATTTATATACAAAAATATTTGTATAGCTTACATATTACTTTAACCCAGTCTTTTCTTCTAAATTATTATTTTTTATTTATTTTAATAAAATAAAAAATCTTATCAAGTAAACTGATTGTGATTTTTTTCTTCTTCACTTTACCTCACACCTCTCTACTATACCTTCTGCCTGTCTCTTTCACATTCTCCCTGTTCTTCTGGAACATTCTCCTCTGTCTCCGTTTCTACATTCATCTCAATCTAATCTCCACAGAATAACTTCATAAACCTGAGTTTTCTGAGACTCTTCCGAGCAGCACGTCTCATTAAGCTCTTGAGGCAGGGCGAGACCATTCGCATTCTGCTTTGGACCTTCGTTCAGTCATTTAAGGTACAAAAAACACACCAATTCCCATGCCAAAACCAAATCCAATGAGACTTAGGATCAAGACTTAAGATACAATATATGCAAACCTTTGTTTGCGCCAAAACCTTTACACTGATTATGATGTTAAATTTCATGCACTCTGTTTCAGTTAAAAAAGAGACTATTTTTCTACTTGAGAAGTATTATATTACCTACGTAGAAAAATGCTGCACGTTATAGCCTTACTCCAAAATTAATTAAATTCATTGTTTTTTTCCCCTTAATTCTACAAACAATACCCCATAATGACAATGTGAAAGAAGTTTGTTTGAAGTCTTTGCAAATTTATTCAAAAAATAAAAAATCACGTACTTAAGAATTCCCACCCTTTGCTAAGACACTCAAAATTGAGCTCAAGTGCATCCTATTTTTCTGATTACCTGACAACGTCTCTCTCTGCTAATATTGGAGCTGTGGATTTTTGGCCAGGTCCACAATAATACGTTTTAGCTTGAAAACGCATATTTTTCTCTCTGTTTTGGCCTTCCGTCTACACTATGAGTGTTTTACTTTTAAGTCAACGAAGACTTAGCTTTTTGAAAACGCTCTCCAAAGCTGATAAATTTGAAAACGCTGTCTTCGCATTGTAGTGTGGACTGTGAAGACGGAGTAATTAAAAAAAAAAAAAAAACACGCATGTTTAGTCATGTGATGCATATTGTACCAATATATATGCATCTTCACACAGTTGCTTAAATATGTTACTTTGCACACATCTCAGTCCTAACAAGGATGAAATAAAATGTACTTGCATTTGCTTTCCTGTGGCAAAATACGAGTGGAGTTTTAGACCAATAATGGTTGACCGAGTGTGACCTGGATGCATCAGTGAATGGTTATATATTTTGCTAAATAAAAGGATCCTGCCAGAAGAATTGTGTGATAACTTTATGATGTCTGTATCATCTCAGTGAAGTTGTATGTATGCGCATTAAGTTGATGTTAGCATTTACTGACTTTTCAGTGTGGATGAGAAACTTTTAAAACACACGTTAGTGTGGATGGAGAGCATTTTAAAACGAAAACTCCGTTTTCAAATTTATCAGATTAATGTAGACGTAGCCTTTGTTACCAAGAAATACTGTATATGCTAGAACTTTTCAGTTTCTAAGAACAGTGTTGATAGTACATTTCTGAGCTACTGAAATGTGTCTTTTACAATAAGTTGTTTAAAATGTGCATTCACCTGATCAATATTGATTATCTAGATGGTATAATCAATAAATAAATAAATTGTAGAGCACTCTCGAAGTATACATTTATTTGTCATTTTAACTGTTGGAAACAGAGGGTAAACATGGACTTCAAAGATTTCTTATCCTGTTGCATCATCTATAGGCCATGATCAGCAACAAGTCAACATCAAGCTTAAAGGGACAGTTACCGCAAAAATGAAAATTCTGTCATTAATTACTCACCCTCATGTCCTTCCAAATGTTCATTTTTGGGTGAAATATCCTTGAAATATCATGGCCGAGCATTAAGTTCGACTAGTCTCTGCAACCCCTAGCACAGACTTAGCCAACCGTCAAAATTCTGTCTTCCTACTTTCATGCTGTTTCTGTCTTTTTACAGGCTCTGCCATATGTGTGCCTGCTCATTGCAATTCTGTTCTTCATCTATGCCATCATTGGCATGCAGGTAACAACTGTTCTGTTTAAAATGAGCTCTAACATCACTGGGTTTTACTAAATAAAGACAAAAATTAAACCTAAATAAGCCATCTGTCAATCAACACATATATGAGTGGTATAAGGTTATCTAGGATATCAAATGTGTGAACTTTGCGATGTGTGCAGAAGTTTTATATTTGCTCTGTGATGCTTTAGTTGTTTGGAAACTTAAAACTGGATGCTGATTCAGCGATCGACGAGCACAACAACTTCCAAACCTTCATCATGGCGCTAATGCTCCTCTTCAGGTCCATCTTGTGTCTTTACCAGCATTATTTTAGTATTACTGTTAGAGTATTTATTCATATTTTGATTTAGCTTGTTGTTTTTCCATTTTAAGTTTTGCTTAAGTTATAGTTTAAGTTATATAAGTTTTTGTTTTATAGTGCATTTGTCATTTTTCCTTTTAGATTTAATTCATTTTTATTTTAGTAATTTTAGAATTAAACCTTTAAATTTTGTTTCGGGGAAAAAGATCTGCATATATTGTTTCACACCAAAACCTTTACGTTTTAGTAATTTTATCTACTTTTGGCATTTCATTTATATATATATATATATATATATATATATATTTCTGTTTAGCTTTAATTTGTTTTTTATTTTGTTAGTTGTTTTCTAGTTTTAAGTGTTTGTTCGTTTTTCCTACTAATAGCATTTTGTTTTATTTAAAATTTTACTTTCAATTTTTTAATATCATGTATGTGTATGTTTTGGTAACAGGAGTGCCACTGGCGAGGCATGGCATGAGATCATGCTGGCATGTCTCGGAGGAAAGGAATGTGATGAAAATTCTGGGAACAAAGAGCCAGAGTGCGGAAGCAACTTTGCCTATGTCTACTTTGTTTCTTTCATCTTCCTCTGTTCTTTCCTGGTGAGAACAACTTCCTCTCTTCTTTACTCCTTCCTTTACCTTAATCTCACTTTTTAACATTTCACTTTTTGTCTCAGAGATCCATCTGTTTTTATTTTTCGCTTCAATAAAAAAGTCTTACTTGTCTGTTTATGTGTTTAGATGCTGAATCTCTTCGTCGCTGTCATCATGGATAACTTTGAGTACTTGACCAGGGACTCCTCCATCCTGGGACCACATCATTTGGATGAGTATGTCAGGATATGGGCAGAGTACGACCCAGCAGCCTGGTGAGTTGCATGCACAACCTTTTTCTATCTCACACAACAAAAACACATTTTAAAGATGATCATAATTCTTTAGACCAGTGGTTCTCAAACCTGTCCTGGAGGACCACCAGCCCTGCACATTTTATTTGTCTCCCAATATCTGACACACCCATTTCAGATCTTGCAGTCTCTACTAATGAGCTCATGAGTTGAATCAGGTGTGTTAGATGAGGGAGACATACAAAATGTGCAGGACTAGTGGTCCTCCAGGACAGGTTTGAGAACCACTTCTTTAGACGATCATGCAACCGTTGATTTTTAATTGTAAATCCTAAATCAGTTGCAACGCATATAACATTTTTTTTAAAAGGAAACATGCTTCCTGCAAGCTAACAAACACTGTAACATTCTAAAGATTATTTTTTCACCGATATTTTTATGTACACACAAACTAACTTAAAAACTAACCATTCTTCTCCATAGCTCTTATGTCTTTTGTTACTGAAAACATCCCCAGAACGTCCCACAACACTGGCCATGGTCACTCAAGATAATGCCCTTTTCACAAATAGTGGATCTTAAACTCTCAAAATGCCCAATATTTGTTTTTATATCCCTCTTATCCCATCCTAGGGCTGATGTGACCATAGCAGTCTGATTTCATGTGACACATGTAGATGAGCCCAATTGTACCAACTCCACAAACTCTGTCTACCCAGTCAGTAGTGTCTCCCACTTTCCCCCATCCCAGTGCTTGCCTCATCCTCAAGTGCTGTTCTGCAGGAGCCTATGGAGATGGTCTGAATGTAGGGATTCCTTATCCCAGCTCGGAGAGACCCTTTTAACCCTGTTAATAATGCACCATACAAAGATAATTGAGAAAATAAAGGTTTTTGAGCCAGGGTTGGTCACCAATCAGAATTGAGTTAACTAAAAAAAAAATGTATTCCAGATCACTTCCTGAATTTTTATAGAATTTAAGTTCAGAAGAAGAAGATGTAGAATTCCAAATTGAACGTAAAGTAAAACTGAAATTACTTAAAATTGAAATACATTCATAATTCAACAAATATAAAGTAGAAAAGCGAGACAAAATTGAATTCCGGATTTAGAAAGCCCTGTTTGAAAGTTTGAAGGTTTATAGACCTTATGGATTGGATGGATGGATGGATAGATGGATGGATGGATGGATGGATGGCAAATTCCTCTTTCTGTCATTCCAATTCAAACTCCAATTCAGTTTTGTGTAGAATGTGGCCAGTTCAATTCAAATTCAACCTCATGAACTGAAAGGGACCCAGTTCTTCAATTCTGCATTTTACACAATTATGATTTGAACAAATGATTTCAGTATTAAGAAACCATACGTTTTTACTACAGTATCGTTTTGGATTTAAAAAAAAACAATTAAAAAAAAAACATAAAAGTGCAACTATTTTAAGGAAAAATCTGCTCAAGAAGAAAAAAAATGTGTATAAGTACTTTAAAAGAGTTGAACGTGAGACCCTGTGCATGGCAGATTCTGACTTCACAATGACTTAATTCTCCCATCTTTATGGCTCAGGTGTGCATGGCAAACATCTTCACAGACAAGCTGTCGCAGCTTATTTCTGTACTTGCCACTGCATACAAACGTTAACAAAATACACCTCATGTATTTTGCCTGGTAAAGCCCACGTAGGTGTCACTGTATGCAGTTCAATTAAGTCATTGGACTCGTAAAGATGAGAGAGCCTCTCATGTGCACGGTCATAACGGTGGATTCGTTTACTCCGCACCATAATGGGGGGAGGATTCAGAACAGCACTAAAGATCATTCAAGGACAGCTTTACCAATTTTGTGTTGTTGTTTTTTCAAGATTGTATCTGGTGATTTCACTCACATGCATAGCTGGGCTTTAGTGCACTGGATTTTGACATGCATTAAAATCTTGGCTACAGTAACCCTCGCAATCATGTTTAAATTTATCCAAGACAATGGCCCCTTTTCACATTTCAAGGTTTTTATTATGGAAATAAATAGCATAAATTGTATTTAGAGGTATTTTTGTTTTATATATATATATATATATATATATATATATATATATATATATATATATATATATATATATATATATATATATATATATATATATATATGTACAGTAAAGGTCAGAATTATTGGCATCCTTGGTAAATATATTCAAAGAAGTCTGTAATAATGAATCTGCATTGTTTGTCCCTTGGATCTTTCATTCAAAAAACAAAAAAAACAAAGCTAATTGTGGAATCTAATATTGTGGAAGTTCATCATCAAAGTCTTGTGAAAAGTGTCCATTCCAGGGAGATTGCAGTCGTTCATAACTTTGTATGATTTGAACATGTCTGTTAGCTTAAAATCGGTTGGGCTGTCCTTGAAATGATCTGGTTTTCTATTGGTTTGAGGCAGTGGAACAACTTCACTGGGTTTGGTCTGTGATTTGTCAATGGATATGTGTGCTTTTATTCTCTTGTTCTTTGTGCTCCTCTTCTTGTTTCACAATTTTTTCTTCTTCCTCTCCAACTCCTCTTTGGCTCTCTGGCTCTTTTTTCTCTCTTTTCCTGTGTGTGCCCCCTCTCTAACCTCCCTGTATTCTTCTTGCAGCGGGCGCATTCATTATAAGGATATGTACAGTTTATTGCGGGTTATCGACCCCCCGCTGGGCTTAGGCAAGAAATGTCCTCATAGGGTGGCCTGCAAGGTTTGGATCCTACTAAACAAAAAACTTAAGCACCTGCTCGCATTGAAGACTGGAATGAATGTTGCTTTTCTTTTTTTATGTTTTCTTTTTTTAAGTTTTTTTTTATTCCACAGTTTTTCTTCTTTTTCTTGAAATTCATTTTTGTTATTTTGTTTTCCATCTCTGTATGCATTCTGATATGACAAATGAGAATGTGCAGGACAATGCAGACACCTTTTTAGAAGCATGATTTGCACTGCCATCGAACGCCAAGTTTGTACGAATCTCTCTGTTGAATAAATCACTCTTAACAGCAAAAAAAAAAAAAAAAAAAAATGAACGAACGAATCAGTCATTTTGTTATTATTTTTTTCTTTCTGCTTGCTGTTGAACCATGCCTTGGCAAACTGGGTGTAACAGTGTGCATTGTTCTTGTTTGGGGACGAAGTGAGGGTTGGGGATCAGAGGACTGCATTGACGTGACTGCCATAGTTCACCACCAAGCAGCGGAGCTTTTCTTTGCCTGTTTGAAGCCCCACTGCAGTTCTATGGGACCGTCCCACGATCGCATAGAACCGTGTTTTTACTAGGACTAAAAACCAGCTTCCCCTCCTCCTGTTTAACCTCCAGCCAATCAAGAGCGCTCACGCTCTCAAAACCCCGCCCCTCGCCCAGATCAAAATAGTAACCTATGTGTCTTTGTTTTTCCTTCTTGCCGTTCTTATTTCCTCCTCCTTTCTCCTTTTTTGGTTTAAATCCCACCATCCTCCGGTTTGTCCCCCTCCATTGTTTCTCTTCTTGTCCATTGTTTTATTCGTCCTTCGTTGTCCTCCTATTTCCCTCCCCCCGTTCTCCTCGTTTAATTTTCGGGGGTCTCACCCCTCCACCCCCACCCCACTCCCCCTTACAGCGGCAGGATCAGTTACACTGATATGTATGAGATGCTAAGGCACATGTGTCCTCCGCTAGGCCTGGGAAAGAGGTGCCCAGCTCGGGTCGCCTACAAGGTTAGCGGCAGCAGCCCGCCGTGGGTGCGCCACAGCCAATCAAAGCTGTCCGTTTTTTTTGTTAGTGTTGGTGTTGGTGAGCTGCTGTATCTTTCTTTTTACATTGTGGGGTACTGGTGAAATTGTTAGCCAGCTGACACACATACACGTACGCACACATCCACTGGAGAGCGGGAACGGAGGGTACCTTGTCAGCCCTTCTGCACCGTACTCAAATACTCGCTCACTCACATGCAAATGATGCAAATGATTTCGCTGCAAAGCAGCAACTGTTAACTTTTATTTGCAGCCTTATTGTTAGAGATACGTTTATTAAATTAAAATTTGTTAAAATCAACATGAAATCAAAACAGACCTTATTTAGTTTCTTAATTATTCCAAACCCAAAAATGTTATTTCTTAAGAATCGTTCATCAAATGTTAATTAGTAGTTCCTCCTCTGCAACAACTCAAATTATTTCCTAGTGAATAAAATCAAGTTGCCTACAACTTTTGCTCTCTTTGAATATCCAGTTTCATTAGTAAAATGTAAAATGGGTTTTGGGTACCATTTCATGTTGACTTTAACCAGAAAACAAGGAATCTTGTATTATTCCTGCATTATGTTTTCCATGTTCATAGCAGAAATGGAGCCCTGTGTTAAACTTTAAATACAAATATGAAGCATATAGACAGAAATATACATGTTTCACTGTGTGCGTGTACAGAAGGACTGGGAAGGATTGTGCGCCTTTGGTCCTCTGTGTCTCTCCCTCCAGTGGATGATTTCTAAAGTCTACAAATGTCCAATATATTTTCCATAATTTCAGCAGATGACACTTTTGTAGGTTCAGCCAGTGCGATCAGCTTTTAGGAGTCTTTAAACTTTTTTTTGATTTTTTTCAGCAAATCCACTAGATTCACAGATAAGCTTTCCCACCTGTCCTTCGTTTGATTCTGTCAATGCAGTTCTGACCTGTTTCCGTTCCCCTCTCTCTTTCTCTCTTACTGTTTCTTGCTCTATCTATCACATTCCTCCAATTTTGCATTTTCAGCCACTACATCAAAAAAAATCTTTCTTCTACTCTCTCTTTCACTTCCTGTTTCCTTCTCTCTATCTCTCATTTCTTCACTTTTAGTCGGCATGCTTCTTAATTATGCAAATTGTGATGATCTGATATGAATAGTGATAATCTGAATGCATCCTTATGTGAGTTACATCCAGCCATTTTACATGTCATTACATATTTATTATGTAAAAGCCATGGACCTTAGTCAGAGTAGATGGTGTATTTAGCTTGAGGTGAATGAAATCAGAGCCATGTTGATTCATACATTTTCTCATACAAAATATTATTTGCCACTCATTTTGCAGGTGGAGACTGTAATTAATGTCCCATGATGTATATCTGTGTAGTCTTTTTCTCAATACAATTCAATTGCATGTGTACAAAACTAATGATTTGACTTGCATCATTTGTAGTGAATGTCATGGACTCTACTGTTCAAAAGTTTGAGCTTGGTAAGGTTTGCTATTGTATGCACCAAGGCTGCATTTATCTAATCTTAAATATAATAAAAACTATAATATTGGGAAATATTAATACAATTTAAAATAGTTTTTTATTTTAATATATTTCCCAGTCTTCAGTGTCACGTGATCCTTCATAAATCATTCTAATATACTGAAGTTGGTCCTCAAGAGACATTGCTTATTATTATTATCCATTAATTGTACTGCTTAATATTTTGTCTTTGATGAATAGAAAGTTCAATACATCCTGTATTTGAAATAGAAATGTTCTAAATTATACATGCATTACTTATATATATATATATATATATATATATATATATATATATATATATATATATATATATATATATATATAATTTTTTATGTAAATATTATTCATGTATTTCCTTTTTTAATTACTGACTCAGAACTTTTGAACAATGGTGAGGACAAAGTGTGCAAAAATTTGTTTATTTTGAAAATATTACAGAAAATGCACACATTTGTGAGGAAAAAACTACTTGATATCCCATGTGACAATTCAATCAGAGATTGCAAAGATCATATTTCATGTGTTTTCTTGCTCACAGTGCAAAAAAAAATGTATCCAGTTTTTTATCCATCAGTGAACAGTTTGTTCTTCGACAGACAGTACTTCCACTTCTATAATTTAATTTCTAAATACAACTGGCATCTACACTGACTAAGATCCACTGAACGGAATTCCTTTAGGCCAGCATGGACAGTTATAATGTGGTAGACATTTTCTGAAATGCAATTTAATTACAAGCTCACAAAGTTTACTCCCTTTGAGACTCCCTTCACTCCAACCTCTTCCTCTCACTTTCCTCACTCTCTTATTTCTCCTCATCTCAACAATTCTTCTTTTTTGCTCTCTTTCTCCTCTCAGACTTTCTCTCTATCCATTGCCAAGCACACCACTACCCCCCCCCCCCCCCTTCTCATTATTTTTATATGTGGTGCATATCTCATAGCTTTCCAGTCTGAAGTGAACTAACCTCTATATCTGTTGCCCCTAATCTAGTCCTACACCTCTCGGTGTACAACACAGCCATTTTTTCCTCCTTAACTCTGTAGGGAATGCCACCAATGCCACTTATCTGACCTTCAAAAAAACTGCACCCGTTTTGCATTGAGAGATCAGAAAAAAAATATGCAAAATATCAATTAACCCTATGAGAAATATCCCAGTAAAGATGCTAAACAAACCCAAAAATACAAGTGGTCAATAAAAGATTAAATGATACTCTCTGTGCGCGGCTGCACTGCTCTTGTTCTGTGAGGGGTGGGGAGGGAGGAGGGGGGTGCATGCTGCATGGAGTAGGGGTTGATGTTCGGGTGGGCCGGGACCGTTGGGGAGGGCGGGTCGCCACTGAACTCCGATTTGGGAGTTTGTGCTGCATTGCATGCGCTTCTGCATGGCCACCACTGGAACGCAGCTCATGCTCGTTTGTATCTACACCTCCAAGGAACGACGGACTGGTCTGAAATGGGCACACGCGTATACACAGGCTCACACATGCTCCCTTTCTCACACTAATGCCATGTTGTGTGCTTGTGTGTTCCAATTCCCCGAATGTACATCCAATGCATGGAAACGCATCTAAAAACTGCTGTTTTTAGGTGCCCTTTCATTAATTGGTTTGTCCAAAATATACAACCTCCAACAGGTAGGGGGAGCTCTTTAACAGTAGCCTTTTGAAACAAATGTCAAATTTAACTGATATTTGTGTCCTCAGCCTTTGCCAGCTGATTAAAGGGTCAGTTACTTAGTGTTAATTGCACTAAAAGCACTTCATAATGTACATTTGCAGTATATCAACCCAAGTGGCATTCGCAAATAAGAGATGCTTATGTGAGTGATATTTATGCCTGAGATCAGTTTTCACAGGCAGAGGAACACTGAGGAACTTTGTCCTTTGTGATACTGCTCCTGTTATCTGTGAGGGCTCCAATTAAGTTACTTAATTGATGTGTATGTACTATATGTTCTCTAAGATGTGTGAATGTTTCATTCACACATTACAAGGTTGCAGGATGTGTATTGGTCAATCTTTTGTCAGTCCAAGAAAACTGCTCTCACAGATGTCAACAAAATCTTCCTTTTTTGTGTGGTTGTATGAGTATCACCTGAACAATGACTTGCATGATGCATGGTTTGTACACAACCACTGCATCAAAAGAAAGTCAAAACTACAATCAAACAATCTATTTAACAACTTAATCTACTGAAATATGTGTGGTTAGTAGTTTATTCTTTGGCTACAGACTGCTGAGCTCCCCAAGCCTTTTTTTAGTCCACCAAAGCATCTGACTGGAGGTTTAACTTACACAGCCCCGCCCTCATCCCCTCTGATTGGCTCTCCACAGAGACTGCTACGTATGGACCTACCTGTTGCTGATGACAACACTGTGCATTTCAACTCTACTCTGATGGCTTTGATACGCACAGCTCTGGACATCAAAATCGCCAAGGGTACAGAATGACATCCATCTTTCTTGTATACTGTCCTTTTTTAAATTCTTTTTTTTAATTTTCATTATAAAAACTTTCCAAGTATGACGAATGTTAACCAAAACAACCTTTCTTGTGTCTTGTGTATATTTCTGAATGAATGAATATTATTTTTGTGTTCTGGGGATGTTTGTGCTTTGAGTGTATTGGCATATTTTGTTCATCTATACATATTTGCGTATGTGTGTATGTACACTGCCCTGACATCACATGCTTTCAGGAGGCGCAGACAAACACCAGATGGACGCGGAGCTCCGTAAGGAAATGATGGCGATTTGGCCAAATCTCTCCCAGAAGAACCTGGATCTGCTGGTAACTCCACACAAGTGTAAGTTGCAGATGGGTTTGTAGAGAAAAACAACTAATCAAAGATCACTAATTCATCAGAGGACAGCTTCTCTCAGCCCACACCGCTCAGCACCCTCTGATCAGGCAACACTATCACAACCTTTCGCCCATCCCCACATGACAAATCAACATCTTACATTGTAAATCAGAAATACCATGCTTTATCATATCAGTTCTATCTAAAAATCATCCTGCTTCATATAGCTAGATTTATTGCTCATAAAATTTCTTTCCACATCTGATCATCGATGTGACTTTAGTTTGTTTTGGAGTATTTGGAATAGTATGCTATCCTCATTTAGACCTACATATTGTTATTCCACTTCAGCACTACATCTCCTTCCCCAACCTCTCTCTTTTTCTCACTCTTCCTTTCTCCTATCTTCTTCATTGCCTGTTATCAGGGGGTGCCTCGCTATAGACGGATCCTCTATAGAAGTCTTTTCACTCCAGCGCGTGTAAAGCACAAAGCTGGGCTTAACCTCCAAACCACAGAGCCTCAAAAAGTTATTGCCTCATATCTGAGGGTGTTAAAAGATGTTAGGTACTTAAAAGTTTGACATGATGACCAGAAGTAGCTAATAAACAAGTAGCCTGAAAATACTTTTGTGTGCTTTCCTTTAGCATGTTTTCTTTTTAATTTTGAGATTTTAGCATGTTTTAAATTTATTTTTAGAGTTTATTGTTAATCCTTTCGGTGTTTCATGCCATTTTACTATGAAGTTATCCTAATAAGAAAGTGTTTGATGGGAAAGGGTTGCTTTTTTTTCGTCATTTATGGCAGCTCAAATTTTTTCAAATTTAAATGTTATATGTCTCATTTCAAACTCCGGATGCCGCTGCAGAGTTTTGATGAAAAATTTGAGCTCCTTGCAAAATATTGTGATATCTTATGGTATTGTTATTGTTGCCTCATTAATGACATCTATTCATAGTGAAATGGCTCTTGAGTCCCCGTAGGAATGTACCGTAATACAGCCTAGAAATGTCAAGCAATAAAAGGTCCTTGAGTAAAATGAGAGGTTCTTTAGTTAATGAGGATCTGACTGTGAAAAGACCATCAGCTCTGTGGTGTTTTGTATTTGTCAGTGAACTTTGTCTATTGTGTATAATGTGCATGTGTATATATGTAGCATATAAGTGCATGTATATATATATATATATAATATATACATATATATAAAACTGTATATACATAAGCCCCAAAAAGTGTTTGGACTCTATTAAGCCATACTAAACATGTAAGAAATTCATTGCATTTAACAAAACATGCATTTAACAAAACAGGTGGCATTTATTTTGAGAGAAGAGCATGGTTTTTGAGCAAAATATTTCACAAAAAGCATTGGTTTGTAAATGAGAAATATCTAATTAATTTGTAAATTTGTTTGCAAATGCCACTTGGTTTGATATTTTGTTGTCAATGCAGTGACATTCATATATGCGTAACTGTGGCTCAGATGTCTAAGTGCTTTTTGGCACTGTATTTGTATAAGTTTTGTTGTATACCTGTTGTCCAGAATTTCAGACCCAGATTAAGACTCATTCTAGACTCTAACGAAGTTCTATTTGTTAATTTCCGTTGAGGTTCCTAATGAGGTCATGTCTAAGTTTTGTCTGGGTCTGAGAGACTAGACCTAAGTGTTTGTGGCATGCCTTGTCTCCAACTCCCATTCCCCTCTCGGCTCAGGGTCCCATTCCACCCCGGTCTAATTGTGCAGGTTAACTTTTTCATCCTTTCAGCAGCGACAGACTTGACAGTGGGCAAGATCTACGCCGCCATGATGATAATGGAGTACTACCGGCAGAGCAAGGCCAAAAAGCTGCAGGCGCTTCGTGAGGAGCAGGTACCGCTTCAGACAAACAAACAAATGCCAAGTCTGCTCTGCTTTCTCAACCTTTTACAACTCTTCTCCCAACAAATCAATCATGTAGTCTATTTAGCCAAGTTTTCAGTTGATTTGCAGAGGGAACTTCCTCACTTTGCTTATCAACATTGGTAACAGCACATTTTTTAAATTCCTGCCTGTCCAAAGAACTATCTTAAATTTGGTGACCTTCTCACTTATTGGCTATATATGATTTTTTTTTTTAAATTAGAAATAAGCATTCCCGTTTATATGCAAACTTTATTTGCATCTTGGTGCTTCCATACAGCATTTGTGTGTGATCTTTAAATACAGTATGCATACAAATATATGGTTGTAAATTGTTCACATATAGGCAGCTGCTTGCAGTTTCAGGAACAGCCAATACCTCTTCATTCTATTTTAAGCTGAAATTTGCCCTTATTAGATATGTGCACATTCACAAGTTTGGGTCGGTAAGATTTTTAAAAATTATTATTTTTGAAAAAAGTCTCTTTTTTGACCAAAAAAAAGTTATATTGTGAAATGTTATTACAATTTAAAAGAAGTTTTCTATTTTAATTTATTTTAAAAACACCACTCCAGTCTTCAGTGTAACATGATCATTCATATATCATTCAAATTGACTGATTTAGTGCTCAAGAAACATTTCTTATAATTATCGATTTTGAAAACAGTTGTGTAGCTTAAACTTTTTGTGGGAATGTGATAATTTTATTCAGGATTCTTGGATTAATAGAAAGTTCAAAAGAACAGCATTTATCTGAAATATAAATCATATAACATTATAAATGTTTTATTTATTAAATAAATAATTAATAAAAATATTAATTTCTTTTAAAAATTTGCCGACCCAGTATACACATTAGTATACACATCACTTCCCACATGGAGCACTAAGATTTTCACGCTAACTCCTCTAATATTTCAGTGCTTTTATGGCATGAAAACAGTAACACTGGAAATACCATAGATATGATCATTACACATTTTATTTACAGAATTAGAGCATGCTTAAAAACACGTGCAGTAATTTTCCAATGAATATGCAATGATGAATGATACAACATGGCCTTTTGTCAGTATCACTCCTGTCCCCTTCTGGAAATGTTCCCATCCTGAACAGGCACAGTGTCCATTGTTTCTGATTATCGTTGTCCATATAGAAGTTTAATTGTAATAATTGAAGCATGGACACTCTGCTAGCATCAGGGAATGGTCTAAATATATGTTTGTGTCCTTCCTCACCTAAACCCCTGTATGTCTCTTTACCCGTCTGCACCTGTACCTCAGCACCGCCCTCTCAACATCAGCAGCGCTTTGTGGCTGTCTCACTCTCTATATCCATCCTTGATGTCTCTATATGCCTGTTTGTCAACTTGTTTGCATTTTTTAACTGTCTTCCTTGTGTCTAATTCTTTTCAATTCAAAATTTTATTTTTGTTTCCATTCTTTTTGACATTTTGGATCGACTGTCAGTCTCTTGTTCTTTTTCATTGTGTGTAATCTTCTGTTTGTCTCTCTTTTGTCTTTTTTTCCTCCATCCGTTGATTGGTGAGGTTGATTTTTCAGTCACTAACATGGAATCTTTTCTCCCTCCGTGTGGACACGTTTGTCTAGCCGATATGTTCATTAATAGATGTTGAGGGGAGGTTCTTGGTGTAACCTTTGGGCTACCACGGTCTCTGAGATTTCTAGTGTTCATAGTATCATGCCCCCAGAACCTGTAGTTCTGCGAGTATGAACCTCAGATCTTCGCTGTGGCACGCCCAAATTGTTACTACCACCCATGTCTTCTGGTGGGTTGGATGGAAATGCCTTGAACCATCGGCACCTACCTAGACAGCACAGCCCCAATGAGGGACTCCGTTCAGGTTGGCGAGGGCACAGGAGGAATCCATTTCCTATGATGCCCTCTGGGTGACCTCTGCTGTCTGGTACCCCACCACCTGTGTAATGCACGGTGGCTTGTGTGTGTTACCCCATATCCCATGAGTGTGTCTGATCCCAGCTGCAGGCCATGTTCGTATCTCACACAGAACCGAACGCCATTAATGTTTCAGCGCTTGGAGCCATCCCCTAACCAGGAAGGGGGACCGGGGGTGAATGGTCTCCCAGAGTTGCCGCAGGAACCCGTCAACAGCCTGTGAGTAACATCATGATTACTCTTTTAATGCTTTTAATCTACGCTTCTAGCTTAATCTGTATCATGAAATCATATCAAGATCCTATTTCATTCAAAGGGACAAGTATTAAGATAATTTATTGCATTAATACAAATTAAAGCCACAATATGTAATTTTTCACCGCTATTGAAAATAAAGGCGTAGCATTGTGACGCTTTGATTTCGTGGAGCCTTCATTACACCGCATACACATGCATGCGTTTGGTAACGCAGCACTGTTTTATCATATTAGATACATTTGAGTGTGTTTAAAGTAGGGATGTTAACCGATGACCGTTTGACCAATGGTTGACCGTATCAACGTTAACCGATCAAAGTTGTCGGTTGTCGTAAAAAAAAAGTGATTTTTAAATTAGGCTATTATAGACAGTGGACTAAACGCTACTACAGTTAGCCATCTCATTCCAAAATCTTTTTGTGTCAAGTGAACAAATCCCTCACACTAAATTTTTCATAACTCGCCTGTTTGTACGTAATAAACCAATAAAAACATTTGGCGCGAGGTCACAGCGTTTGGGTTTGCGCGCTCACAAGGTTTGCAAAAAGTAAACACTCGAGGTTAGAGCCAGGGCAGATGACAGTATGAAGCGTGCATTCCGCTTAAGATGGGCTTGCATTTGGAAATATATAGCTTCAACATTTCAGTGGTAACACATAAGGCATTGATCATCATCTTTCTTTATTATTGTTAGCACTACCTTGAACTAAAGTGGCGTCTCTTCAGAGCTGTCATTTTCTTAAATGAGCCACAGCAATGTTTTAAATGAGCTTCTAACGCTAGACAAATGTCTTTATTTTCAACGCGATCACCTTGTACCCAAACCATTTCGAAACTAAGGAGCCATTTGTCCTCCAATTACAAACAAGCTCCTCGGTGGCACGTTTGCAGGACTCATGTTTTGCGCTGTAGGGGATTTAAAAAAAGGGACGTGAGTTGAAGGGAGGCCGCGGCACCGGGACAGTGTGTGTGAGAGCGGGAGGCAGAGCGGCAGAGGGATGCGACAGAGTTGCGAAATTGCAGGCGTGGCTCGCAGCTGTTATTTCAAATAGTGAAGCATATTTTAAACTAATCAGTTAACCGGTTTCAACCAGCTAATCAGTCTCGGTGGTTGGTCAAGAAAATGTTTAGTTTTCGCCATCCCTAGTTCAAAGTTATAATGCAGCTAATATGAGACACTTGTTGGACACTGCAGTGAGCTAGATTGATATTAGGCACGGAAAACATTTGGAAACATTTGGTATATTCTAAGTTCACAAGTCAACAAAATATATGACATTGTTCTAGTGGTTTTTGGATATTTTAATCCAAACATCTTTCATACTGTACCTTTAAGCCTGTTTTATGTACTATTTATTGTGGCATTATTTTCATGAGAAGTAAGCATATTTTACTTCAGAACTGCTGTAATGCATTCAGACATTTTATAAACTATTTTAAAGCAATTCTTCAAAATAAATAATCCATACTGAAATTCAAATATTTTTTTTTCTTTATTTTGCAAAATAAAAAAAAGCAATTTTATGTAATACAAAATTCTAAATTGAATTAAAGCACAAATTACAGCCGCCACAACAAATACTGCCATAATATATGTGTGTGTGTGTGTGTGTGTGTGTGTGTGTGTGTGTGTGTGTGTGTGTGTGTGTGTGTGTGTGTGTGTGTGTGTACTTGTCTACCTATCTAACAGGGGACCTTGGCGTCGTTACACACTCACCAACAGGGGACCTCTGAGCCAAGAGGGGACATTTTTCAAGTCCCCTGTTGGTCATGCATTAAATCATGTGAAAATGAAGTAAAAAACTAAAGAAATGCTCTGGTGATTTTTTAAATGTTTGACCAAGTAAGGACCTACAGGTGTGTGTGTTTAAATCATGTTAAAATCAAGAAACAACACTCTGGTGAATTTTTAAAAATTTTGACCAAGAGGGGACCTAAGAGTGTGTGAGTGTTTAAGGCCATGCTCAGCAGCTCCCCTGTAGGCTGGAGCAGGAACTGTAATAGCCCTTAAACACACGTCGTTCACACACACACACACACTCCTCTATTGCTTGAATGGCCTGCTGTCCTCTGACTCTAGAGCTGCTGTTTAACAGGCTGCTTACTAAAGGAACAAACATTATATAGATTATGTCTCTTTACTAAACACCCTGACTAGTTTCAAACTTTGCATTACTTTAAAATTAAATACTACAGGATCCAAGAAAAAACGATTAAAAAATCTAAACAACCAGGATGTAATTAAATACATCTGCCATCAAAATGTGTGTGTCCTCAGTTTCTACAAATAAATATAGTAAATACCATCCATCATGGCCGTGGACAGACCGTAACACTTTATTAAATTATTAAGGGATCTCATTCAATGCTTTTGTAAACATTTTTTGTTTCTGTGTATATATATAACATTTTAATGACAGTGTCCTATAATTATTGAAAAATAATGCATTATTTTATTTATATAAAAAAAAATACGGTAAATGGGACAAACTTTGCATCTAAAGTTCTTTTAAACAAGTGTTAACATAGACATTATTAAAAACATTTTATTTTAGCCAAGTATTTGTAAAAATAATGTGACTTTTGGCCCATGTAAAAGGCCCATCTTACCACCTTATACATTTATGAGCTTTTTAAACTAACCACTTTTGATTTATTTATGTTTAACAAAATGATTCAGGTCCCCTGTTAGATAGTAAATCACGACGCCTGTGTGTTTGCTGTGACATTTCTTATAATCACAAACACACTGTAAAGATTTAGAGTTTTTACAGCAATACCTGAGTTTAAAGGGTTAAATCAAGCAGAAATAGCTCTCTAATGTATTAAATGCAGGTCATTATTGAATAGTGATTACGTTACACACACACTGACTCAGGTCCCCTGTTAGATAGTAAATCACGACGCCTGTGTGTTTGCTGTGACATTTCTTATCATCACAAACACACTGCAAAGATTTAGAGTTTTTACAGCAATACCTGAGTTTAAAGGGTTAAATCAAGCAGAAATAGCTCTGTAATGTTTTAATTGCAGGTCATTATTGAATAGTGATTACGTTACACACACACACTGACTCAGGTCCCCTGTTAGATAGTAAATCACGACGCCTGTGTGTTTGCTGTGTCATTTCTTATCATCACAAACTTACTGTAAAGATTTAGAGTTTTTACAGCAATACCTGAGTTTAAAGGGTTAAATCAAGCAGAAATAGCTCTCTAATGTATTAATTGCAGGTAATTATTGAATAGTGACTACAGTACACACACACTGACTCAGGTCCCCTGTTAGATAGTAAATCACGACGCCTGTGTGTTTGCTGTGACATTTCTTATCATCACAAACACACTGCAAAGATTTAGAGTTTTTACAGCAATACCTGAGTTTAAAGGGTTAAATCAAGCAGAAATAGCTCTCTAATGTATTAATTGCAGGTCATTATTGAATAGTGATTATGTTACACACACACACTGACTCAGGTCCCCTGTTAGATAGTAAATCACGACGCCTGTGTGTTTGCTGTGACATTTCTTATCATCATAAACACACTGCAAAGATTTAGAGTTTTTACAGCAATACCTGAGTTTAAAGGGTTAAATCAAGCAGAAATAGCTCTCTAATGTATTAATTGCAGGTCATTATTGAATAGTGATTACGTTACACACACACACTGACTCAGGTCCCCTGTTAGATAGTAAATCACGACGCCTGTGTGTTTGCTGTGACATTTCTTGTTGTCATAAACACACTGCAAAGATTTAGAGGTTTTACAGCAATACCTGAGTTTAAAGGGTTAAATCAAGCAGAAATAGCTCTCTAATGTATTAAATGCAGGTCATTATTGAATAGTGATTACGTTACACACACACACTGACTCAGGTCCCCTGTTAGATAGTAAATCACGACGCCTGTGTGTTTGCTGTGACATTTCTTATCATCACAAACACACTGCAAAGATTTAGAGTTTTTACAGCAATACCTGAGTTTAAAGGGTTAAATCAAGCAGAAATAGCTCTGTAATGTTTTAATTGCAGGTCATTATTGAATAGTGATTACGTTACACACACACACTGACTCAGGTCCCCTGTTAGATAGTAAATCACGACGCCTGTGTGTTTGCTGTGTCATTTCTTATCATCACAAACTTACTGTAAAGATTTAGAGTTTTTACAGCAATACCTGAGTTTAAAGGGTTAAATCAAGCAGAAATAGCTCTCTAATGTATTAATTGCAGGTAATTATTGAATAGTGACTACAGTACACACACACTGACTCAGGTCCCCTGTTAGATAGTAAATCACGACGCCTGTGTGTTTGCTGTGACATTTCTTATCATCACAAACACACTGCAAAGATTTAGAGTTTTTACAGCAATACCTGAGTTTAAAGGGTTAAATCAAGCAGAAATAGCTCTCTAATGTATTAATTGCAGGTCATTATTGAATAGTGATTATGTTACACACACACACTGACTCAGGTCCCCTGTTAGATAGTAAATCACGACGCCTGTGTGTTTGCTGTGACATTTCTTATCATCATAAACACACTGCAAAGATTTAGAGTTTTTACAGCAATACCTGAGTTTAAAGGGTTAAATCAAGCAGAAATAGCTCTCTAATGTATTAATTGCAGGTCATTATTGAATAGTGATTACGTTACACACACACACTGACTCAGGTCCCCTGTTAGATAGTAAATCACGACGCCTGTGTGTTTGCTGTGACATTTCTTGTTGTCATAAACACACTGCAAAGATTTAGAGGTTTTACAGCAATACCTGAGTTTAAAGGGTTAAATCAAGCAGAAATAGCTCTCTAATGTATTAATTGCAGGTCATTATTGAATAGTGATTACGTTACACACACACACTGACTCAGGTCCCCTGTTAGATAGTAAATCACGACGCCTGTGTGTTTGCTGTGACATTTCTTATCATCACAAACACACTGTAAAGATTTAGAGTTTTTACAGCAATACCTGAGTTTAAAGGGTTAAATCAAGCAGAAATAGCTCTCTAATGTATTAAATGCAGGTCATTATTGAATAGTGATTACGTTACACACACACACTGACTCAGGTCCCCTGTTAGATAGTAAATCACGACGCCTGTGTGTTTGCTGTGACATTTCTTATCATCACAAACACACTGCAAAGATTTAGAGTTTTTACAGCAATACCTGAGTTTAAAGGGTTAAATCAAGCAGAGATAGCTCTCTAATGTATTAATTGCAGGTCATTATTGAATAGTGATTATGTTACACACACACACTGACTCAGGTCCCCTGTTAGATAGTAAATCACGACGCCTGTGTGTTTGCTGTGACATTTCTTATCATCACAAACACACTGCAAAGATTTAGAGTTTTACAGCAATAACTGAGTTTAAAGGGTTAAATCAAGCAGAAATAGCTCTCTAATGTATTAATTGCAGGTCATTATTGAATAGTGATTATGTTACACACACACACTGACTCAGGTCCCCTGTTAGATAGTAAATCACGACGCCTGTGTGTTTGCTGTGACATTTCTTATAATCACAAACACACTGTAAAGATTTAGAGGTTTTACAGCAATAACTGAGTTTAAAGGGTTAAATCAAGCAGAAAAAGCTCTCTAATGTATTAATTGCAGGTCATTATTGAATAGTGATTACGTTACACACACACTGACTCAGGTCCCCTGTTAGATAGTAAATCACGACGCCTGTGTGTTTGCTGTGACATTTCTTATCATCATAAACACACTGCAAAGATTTAGAGGTTTTACAGCAATACCTGAGTTTAAAGGGTTAAATCAAGCAGAAATAGCTCTCTAATGTATTCATTGCAGGTCATTATTGAATAGTGATTACGTTACACACACACTGACTCAGGTCCCCTGTTAGATAGTAAATCACGACGCCTGTGTGTTTGCTGTGACATTTCTTGCTGTCATAAACGCGCTGCAAAGATTTAGAGTTTTTACAGCAATACCTGAGTTTAAAGGGTTAAATCAAGCAGAAATAGCTCTCTAATGTATTCATGGCAGGTCATTATTGAATAGTGATTACGTTACACACACACACTCACTCAGGTCCCCTGTTAGATAGTAAATCACGACGCCTGTGTGTTTGCTGTGACATTTCTTATCATCACAAACACACTGCAAAGATTTAGAGTTTTTACAGCAATACCTGAGTTTAAAGGGTTAAATCAAGCAGAAATAGCTCTCTAATGTATTAATAGATAGTTAGATGTTAGATAGTAAATCACGACGCCTGTGTGTTTCTCTCCTCAACCCCCACAACCCCCCACTCACAGTTTACATTTCAATAAGGGAAGACTTGAAAAACCAGTTTGTGAACCACAGGCCAATAGAGCTCCAACTACCAATGTGGCAGAACCCTTCTCAAATAAACTAGAGAAGATGCTGGGATTTGCCCTGCCAAATTAAACTAAATTACAGTTTTTACAATCGCTAGGCCACATTTCTCAATACTTTGGTCATTTTCAAAACTTGTTCTCCAAACCAACTTTCTGCTTCACAGCAGTTATTTCACATTCAACATCCACAAAAACTAACAAAACACTTCATTCATGTCTCAAATCAAGTGCCAATGATCCACAGTTTAGCTTGCACAGACTGAAGTTGTGATCACTGTGTGAAGAGTTTTGAAAAAGTGACCAACATTTGTTTGACAAATTTGAGAGTGCCAGAGACTTTGACTAAGGAGAATATTCTGAGCACAGTGTGTGATGTTATTGAGATCTTTTATGAAACTTTTTAGAGGTGATAAAAGTGAGAGTTCCAGAGTATCTAGCTGAGGAGAAAAGTCTGAGCACAGCATGTGATACTGTTGAGATCCCTTCTGAAACTTTAGAGGAGACACATATGAGCAATCCAGTCTCTCTAGCCAAGGAGACAAATCAGAACATAGTATGTGATGTTGTTGAGATCTCTTATGAAACTTTAGAGAAGATAAACATGAGAGAATGTCATTTTTTGTCTCAGGATAAACATGTGAGAAGCAGGAGACTTTGCCTTATGTCTCAATTTGATGTTCACTTGATCTCATTTCTGTCTAGAAGAAAGATGTGAGTTGAGAAGGAGATCTCAGGTTTGATTTTCCTTTCCTCTAGGTTGGCCTTTGGTTCACAAACTGGGTTTTTAGGGCCCTATAAAATCTGTTTTATTTTTTCCCAAATTCCGTTTTTTCCGTTTAAATTTGTGCAAATTCCGTTTTTTCCGTTTTAATTTTTGCAGATTCCTTTTTTTCCGTTAAAATGTTTGGTAATTCAGTTTTTTTTCCCTTTACTGTAATTTTGGTGAAAAAAGAGTTTGCTTTTAATGTTAATATAATACAACATAAAACAAAAAATAGGAATGACCTTAAATTTATCGAGGTAACAAACATTACATTTACTTTTTAGGACAAATATTATATTTGACATAACACTGCACTTTAAATACTTCAAATATTAATGGTTATTAGCTTTAAACTTTCCGGTAAAATAAATTATAATAGTTTATATAAGTTAAAATGAAAGTCCTCCATTAGCTTTTTCTTTCAAGTAATTTTTTTTTAAAAAGAACTAAAAAAAAAAAATCATAAGAATCATCTTTTACATACAGTACTCTTAAGTAAAACATTTAAATTTGAAAATTAACATAAAAAAAAACATTTCACCATGAAATCATGTGTGAATTGTTCTGTGTGTTTAACAATCACCATAATGATATCCAGAGCTGTGAAAAATAAAAATACACGAAAACACAACACTGCCAGAAGTTTTTTTCCCCAACTTCAAAGGCCCCTTTAAATGATTAAAACTAGATGCTTAATTTTAACTTTAAGGTTACTTATCATGTAAACTACCCATATACAGCATGTTAAATGCATGTTTGGAACAGACTAGAAAACAGAGGGGAAAACGGTCGCATTTGCAGCAGATATGCATTGCTGCCTTATGTGCCCATTATAAATCAAAGCACGAGATGACAGGGGTCGAGCAGAACACCGGAAAATCTGACAGAATGGACAATATTTGTCTGTCTGTGCAATACACGAGCGCGGCTCACACTCTCCATACGCAAAGCTTCTGCGCCGCCTGCGCGTGCAGTGTGAAACCGCCGTTAGCGTCGAGTTTCTTAACTTTTTCGCTGCCGAAAGCAGAGCCGAGGAGACCAACTTCGCCATACTTTCATTGTTTTGAAGGGCGAGCTGAAATGACGGGAGGGGTTGTGTCGCGAAGATTTGCTTCCCCCGGTCTGCACTTTCCTCAGACATACGTTCTCCACCAACACGACACAGAATTTCATTACAAATATGTAAAATTCCGGGGAAATCTGCGTTAACACCAGATTCCGCGTTTATATGCAGATTCCGCGTTAATATGCCAATTCCGCGATTCCGTCCGCGATTCCGTGATCGCGGAAATTATAGGGCCCTAGGTTTTCAAGTCTTCCCTTATTTATTATTATTAAAATGTAAATTGTGTGGGGGGTTGTGTGGATCTACTGTGTTTGTGGGCCCAGTTTACAGCAGTTAGTTCACCTACAAATGAAAATTAGCCCATGATTTACTCACCCTCAAGTCATCCCAAGTGTATATGACATTCTTTTTTCAAATGAATAAAATCTGAGTTATTTAAATTTATATTAAAAAAGTCCTGGCTCTTCCCAGCTTTAAAATGCCAGTGCCTTGTCGGTCCATAAAAGTGCATCTAACCATCATATAACTGATCCACACAGTAACTGATCCATAGACTAAAATACTAGCTTTCGGTTTTCAGTGCCACACGAATCACATTGCGCTTAAAGGACAACTCCGGTGAGAAATGACCCTAGGGGTAATTAACAGATGGTTATCGAGTAGATCGTTCTCTGGGATGCGGTTTCATGAAAATCGAATTTAAAGAGTTTTATCTCTAAACACAGATTAGCTTATAATGTTTGTCTATGGGGCATGGAATAAGTGAAATTAAATCGCTAGTTAATACCACTAACAAGGCAGCATAATGAGGGTCCCTACATGCAAACCGAAGCATTGAGAACTTGTTAGAGTACAAACGGTTTAATAAGAAGATACTTTCTAAAGACAGTACATTACACGTTTACAGACTGCAGCCATCTTGGAAAACAGTCTCGACTAGTCGAGCCACGAACGCTGTGCTAAGTGAGCTGATCGATAGGAATTAAGTTTGTGAAATCTAATTACATGGACTTTTTTTTCTTTTTTTTTCTCTACTGCGTTCAGTGCTTTCTTCCGGAAACAATGGCCCATATGAGATTCCAAGTCACAGTTCATCACTTAGCACAGCGTTCGTCACTCAAATCTGTTTTTAGAGATAAAACTCTTTACACTTGATTTCCATGAAAACGCATCCCAGAGAACGATCTACTCGGTAACCACCATCTGTTAATTACCCCAAGGGTCATTTCTCACCGGAGTTTTACGTTAAAGAGTAACCCTTCTTCACCCATGAATCCTTGACGTATGTGCACTGACAAACGCAGAAGAGAGAAGATAGAGCTAAACAAAACTTAGCGTCAGGGGTTACTCTTTTCATAATAACACTAAAACACAATTTCTTTCAATAAAAATAGTTTGTTTAGTCTATAAAGTTTAAAATATGGACATTGTTCTTACACAAACGTGCCACTTTGCTTCAGAAGGCTCTTCATTATTCACGTGCTATATGCGTGAACACCTGAAGCACACGCCCCAAAAGCTGTATCTCTGACAGTCCACGAATGCTAAACTAAAATGCTAAAATTAATACAAAATTATTTAAAAAAAATAGGAAGTATCCCAGTAAACATAGTTGCTTATGTCATAGTAGGTTCAGTTAAGTGAACACACACTTTGAGAAAAAGTAACTTTAAAATTATTAACTTATAAAATATATATATATATATATATATATATATATATATATATATATATATATATATATATATATATATATATATATATATATATATATATATATATATATATATAATTTTTTTTTTTTTTTTTTTTTTTTTTTTTTTTTACAGTGAGGACAATACAGTGTTATATTACAACTACTGACAGACCGTCCTGAAAAGCACTGTTTATTTCATGTGTATCATATCTTTTGTATTTATTTGTGCTTTCACTTGTAATGTGTTTGGGCTAGTGGGTTTAGATGTGCTCTTGAAATTGGAATAGAGAATAGTGTGTGTGTTGAGTTTGCTCCTCAACCCCCCACCAGTAATTTACATTTCAATGCATGAAGACTCTCACAGGTGATACAAAGAAGCTCACTACTGTTACCTGTGTCCTAGACCAAATACCCTGCCAAAAATAAATTGAAATTACATGATGAAATGAAATTACAATCGCTAGGACATATTTCCCAATATTTAGGAGAACTGAGTGAGGAGTTTATACATTTGCTAACCAACTTTCAGCTTCACAGCAGTTAATTTTACTTTTACAAATCAACTCATTCTTCCAGAGCACTAGCAGCGCAGGTTTACATCAACACTAACATCAGGAACATTATACAATTAAAATGTCTTTACAAAACTAGAATGACACTCTCTGCTGCTTATAATTCACTGCATGCTTAGAGTACAGTACAACATTATTCCTAAGTTTCCTCTTTTGAATGGATGGTAATGGTCTAACACTGGTGTTGGTGTTCAGTTTCATAAAAGTTGCTTTGATAGTGTTTGATTTTTTTAGCAGGATAAATTGCATGACAGTATTACTGTATAAATGTTGTAAATTGCTGTCTCATTCAGTTTTGTATTATGTTATTGTTTTGTCCATAAGTTTAACACTTTTGAAAACAGCATGTAAGGATGTGTGAATTGGCCTGTGTAGAACAAAGATTTGATTGTTTTTGTGTCAAAGTGAGAAAAGATTTCAGGTAAATTGAAAGATGTTGCCATTGAATGCATTTTGTGCTAAAGCAATGTTGATCCACAGTTAAGCTGTGATATAAAATGTTCTTTTACAAAACATTTCTCAATAATAAACACACTTTTTCAACTTTTTCAACTCTTCACACAGTGATCACAACTTCAGTCTGTGCAAGCTAAACTGTGGATCATTGGCACTTGATTTGAGACATGAATTGTTTTATTGGTTTTTGTGGATGTTGAATGTGAAATAACTGATGTGAAGCAGAAAGTTGGTTTGGAGGACTGTGTGAAGGATTTTGAAAATGACCAAAGTATTGAGAAATGTGGCCTAGCGATTGTAAAAAATGTAATTTAGTTTAATTTGGCAGGGCAAATCCCAGCATCTTCTCTAGTTTATTTGAGAAGGGTTCTGCCACATTGGTAGTTGGAGCTCTATTGGCCTGTGGTTCACAAACTGGTTTTTCAAGTCTTCCCTTATTGAAATGTAAATTGTGAGTGGGGGGTTGTGGGGGTTGAGGAGAGAAACACACAGGCGTCGTGATTTACTATCTAACAGGGGACCTGAGTCAGTGTGTGTGTAACGTAATCACTATTCAATAATGACCGGCAATTAATACATTACAGAGCTATTTCTGCTTGATTTAACCCTTTAAACTCAGGTATTGCTGTAAAAACTCTAAATCTTTGCAGTGTGTTTGTGATGATAAGAAATGTCACAGCAAACACACAGGCGTCGTGATTTACTATCTAACAGGGGACCTGAGTCAGTGTGTGTGTAACATATTCACTATTCAATAATGACCTGCAATTAATACATTAGAGAGCTATTTCTGCTTGATTTAACCCTTTAAACTCAGTTATTGCTGTTAAAACTCTAAATCTTTGCAGTGTGTTTGTGATGATAAGAAATGTCACAGCAAACACACAGGCGTCGTGATTTACTATCTAACAGGGGACCTGAGTCAGTGTGTATGTACTGTAGTCACTATTCAATAATGACCTGCAATTAATACATTAGAGAGCTATTTCTGCTTGATTTAACCCTTTAAACTCAGGTATTGCTGTTAAAACTCTAAATCTTTACAATAAGTTTGTGATGATAAGAAATGACACAGCAAACACACAGGCGTCGTGATTTACTATCTAACAGGGGACCTGAGTCAGTGTGTGTGTAACATATTCACTATTCAATAATGACCTGCAATTAATACATTAGAGAGCTATTTCTGCTTGATTTAACCCTTTAAACTCAGTTATTGCTGTTAAAACTCTAAATCTTTACAGTGTGTTTGTGATGAAAAGAAATGTCACAGCAAACACACAGGCGTCGTGATTTACTATCTAACAGGGGACCTGAGTCAGTGTGTGTGTGTGTGTAACGTAAATCACTATTCAATAATGACCTGCCATGAATACATTAGAGAGCTATCTCTGCTTGATTTAACCCTTTAAACTCAGGTATTGCTGTAAAAACTCTAAATCTTTGCAGTGTGTTTATGATGATAAGAAATGTCACAGCAAACACACAGGCGTCGTGATTTACTATCTAACAGGGGACCTGAGTCAGTGTGTGTGTAACGTAATCACTATTCAATAATGACCTGCATTTAATACATTACAGAGCTATTTCTGCTTGATTTAACCCTTTAAACTCAGTTATTGCTGTAAAAACTCTAAATCTTTACAGTGTGTTTGTGATTATAAGAAATGTCACAGCAAACACACAGGCGTCGTGATTTACTATCTAACAGGGGACCTGAGTCAGTGTGTGTGTAACGTAATCACTATTCAATAATGACCTGCATTTAATACATTACAGAGCTATTTCTGCTTGATTTAACCCTTTAAACTCAGGTATTGCTGTAAAAACTCTAAATCTTTGCAGTGTGTTTGTGATGATAAGAAATGTCACAGCAAACACACAGGCGTCGTGATTTACTATCTAACAGGGGACCTGAGTCAGTGTGTGTGTAACATATTCACTATTCAATAATGACCTGCAATTAATACATTAGAGAGCTATTTCTGCTTGATTTAACCCTTTAAACTCAGTTATTGCTGTTAAAACTCTAAATCTTTACAGTGTGTTTGTGATGATAAGAAATGTCACAGCAAACACACAGGCGTCGTGATTTACTATCTAACAGGGGACCTGAGTGAGTGTGTGTGTAACATATTCACTATTCAATAATGACCTGCAATTAATACATTAGAGAGCTATTTCTGCTTGATTTAACCCTTTAAACTCAGTTATTGCTGTTAAAACTCTAAATCTTTGCAGTGTGTTTGTGATGATAAGAAATGTCACAGCAAACACACAGGCGTCGTGATTTACTATCTAACAGGGGACCTGAGTCAGTGTGTGTGTGTGTGTAACGTAAATCACTATTCAATAATGACCTGCCATGAATACATTAGAGAGCTATCTCTGCTTGATTTAACCCTTTAAACTCAGGTATTGCTGTAAAAACTCTAAATCTTTGCAGTGTGTTTATGATGATAAGAAATGTCACAGCAAACACACAGGCGTCGTGATTTACTATCTAACAGGGGACCTGAGTCAGTGTGTGTGTAACGTAATCACTATTCAATAATGACCTGCAATTAATACATTAGAGAGCTATTTCTGCTTGATTTAACCCTTTAAACTCAGGTTTTGCTGTAAAAACTCTAAATCTTTGCAGTGTGTTTGTGATTATAAGAAATGTCACAGCAAACACACAGGCGTCGTGATTTACTATCTAACAGGGGACCTGAGTGAGTGTGTGTGTAACAATCACTATTCAATAATGACCTGCATTTAATACATTAGAGAGCTATTTCTGCTTGATTTAACCCTTTAAACTCAGTTATTGCTGTAAAAACTCTAAATCTTTGCAGTGTGTTTATGATGATAAGAAATGTCACAGCAAACACACAGGCGTCGTGATTTACTATCTAACAGGGGACCTGAGTCAGTGTGTGTGTGTAACGTAATCACTATTCAATAATGACCTGCAATTAATACATTAGAGAGCTATTTCTGCTTGATTTAACCCTTTAAACTCAGGTATTGCTGTAAAAACTCTAAATCTTTGCAGTGTGTTTGTAATGATAAGAAATGTCACAGCAAACACACAGGCGTCGTGATTTACTATCTAACAGGGGACCTGAGTCAGTGTGTGTGTGTAACGTAATCACTATTCAATAATGACCTGTAATATTCAATAATGTAAATACATTGGTGTACCTGACAATAATCTTAAATGAGAGATGTGGACTGATCATATACTGTAATTATGAAGACACAACAGAGAATGAATTTCTTAAAGAAATGACTTTTCTGTAATGTATCAGGTATTATGTCTAAGGTATATTGTGTTTGTGTGTGTGTGTGTGTGCCTATTGTGATACCAGATGCCTGTGTAAACAAGTTAACTTATTTTAATGTGTTGACTAACATACTAAAGCACAAGAAGACTTGTGGACTAACTAAGTGTAGTGTGTTACTTGATGTTACATCTTGTAACTTTATTGCGACTGTGTAATAAATATATTTAAAAATAAGCTTCAAAATAAATTAAAGTATTAAAGTATATTTTAGGTTACAAATAAATACTTCTCAGTACATTCAAAAGAACAAAGTTATTATAAAAGGACATATTATTACTCGACACATTATATAGTCTGTACGAAGCTTAACTGCATTTATGTTATTTATTTGTAAAGACATGTAATGGTGGAGATGGCATATATATATATAAAATGAAGACAGACTTGACTGCCAGCTCACTTCACATTCACACACAGCTCCACTGCAGACTAATGGAGGTCCCCTGTTGGATAGGTAGACATCGGTCACACACAAACACACACAGCTCCATTAGAGTCTATGGAGGTCCCCTGTTGGATAGGTAGACATCGCTCAGGTCCCCTCTTGGCATATTTTTAAAAAAATAAAAAAATGCTTATTTGAAGTTATATTATGAATAAGGACCTTAAAAGAAAATTTTGTATGTTATTTTTGTTTCTTCAAAATGACTAGAAATACAGGTCCCCTCTTGGATAGTGTAGAGTGATAGTCCCCTCTTGGTAATATAGACGTGTATGTGTGTGTGTGTGTGTGTGTGTGTGTGTGTGTGTGTGTGTGTGTGTGTGTGTGTGTGTATAGATCGTTAACTGTCATGTAAATAAAGTCAGTTGAAACAATTATGAATTGTACAAAAATAGACAATTCAAAATATATATTTTTAGTTTTCCTTTTGATTTAGGGGTAAAATATTACTAAAGGTTTTGTGGGATTCAACTGTTTCGACTGGTACTCTTTGTCTCTCTCTCTTCACTGCTTAGCTTTGCTTTAATTGTTGTCTTTCTTCTTCTCCTTGTAGGCTGCACTTCTGCTCTTTTTTATTTTTACCTCTCAGCTATCTTTGTTCACATTATGTTTCAATTTTATGATTTACATCTATCTACTTTTGTGTTAATTCTGCTGTATACACATATACATTTTGTCTGCAAACGGAATTTTGTATGTACAAAATTGGTTTTATGTAAGTGTGTGTGTGGGGGGGGGGGGGGGGGGTGCGCGTGTGTGTGCGTAAGTGAGTGAGTGAGTGATTGAATGATTGAGTGAGTGAGTGAGAGAGAGAATTAGCCAACCAACACCTTTCTCTGGTTCAGGCCTCCAGAGGGTGGAATGACTGAGAGCCAGTCTTGGGTGACATCACGTGCCCAGGAAATGTTCCAGAAGTCTGTTCCGGAAAACTGGAACCCTGACAGACCGTATCCTGATGACCATCACAACAGCCGCCATAATCCACAGGTAATACCAGAAATCCTCCAATCAGAAAGGTGATTTTGTCTTTGTCTCTGAATTTAAACTTTTAGCAGGAGTTTATTTGGCCATATGAAGTCCAACTTCATAAGTCCAACTTCAACTGGCTGTGATTATATCAGCAAAATCTGTTTCTGGCCTTTTCTCAGCCTTTGGTATTCTAAGAACCGTGTGCTTCAGCCAATCACTGTCTTTGATGTCCCAGCCATTGTCTTTTTCGGTGCCTTTGGGCACGCTTTTCATTCACATGATCACACTTTCTGCCTCTTCTGTCTCTGTCAGTCTGTAGCTCACATCTTTATCTATCTGAAAAATATTTCTGATGAACTTCACTGCCCATCGTAGACATTTGTATAGACCTTCCCACCTCTTCTAGACTGTGGGGGTGTTTCACTGCTTGCCGCTTCCTCACTGTCTGCTGGATCGTACCAAACCCAGACTCTCATCTCTCCTTCAGTGTGACTCTTCTCTGTAGCTCAGCAGTCATCTGACCCTGATGTTTCCCTGCACTAGTCACTCATCTTAGTACTATGAAGCAAAGGAGATGCTGAATAAACAGCTGTAGGCTTGATGAGCATGTTGGAAAGCATTTAAACCAGTAGTGGGCAATCAGACAGGGTTAGTGTGCACCTACTCTCAGCCTATAAGAAGTCTATAAATGAGAGCTGTGACCTTTTAACTGTGAAATTTTAAGCCCAAACCTGGAGTCACTCAATGTCTATTTATTTCTTCTCATCACTTTAAATATGTATGCAAAACAAGTTAAAATATTTGTAATGTTAGTTTGTTTTTCCATTAATTAAAAAAAGTCATGCAAATGAAGAGGAAATAAAAAGAGATTGTGGTTTATCAGGTTTGGTATATATATATATATATATATATATATATATATATATATATATATATATATATATATATATATATATATATATATATATATATATATATATATATATATATATAAAATATATATATTTTTTTTTTAATGAAAAATTAGATATAAATTGTGAGTTATAATGTAGGAATTGCGAGGTGTAAACTCGCAATTGCAAGAAAATATTTATATCCCGCAATTCTGACCTTTTTTTCTGTTTTTTTTTTTTTTGTGAGATATAAACTTGCAATTGCGAGAAAAAGGTCAGAATTGTGAGATTGAAAAGTCACAATTATCTTTTAAAGGGGTGGTTGATCTCAGCAATTGTTTTTCACATATTTTACCTTATTCTCTGGTTGTTGAGTTCCTGGTTCTATGAAGCCCCTCCCTCAGAAATAAGTGCTCAGACTGGTTAGTTGCTCCAGTGAGTTCTGATTCGCTAACCGCCTAGTGCACGTTGTCCGGAAACTTCACGCCCCTTACCATTCCAGGTGCTGCGTGTTCTTTTGTCGGTGTATTGTAAACAATGGAGTCAATATTGCCCTATCAATTTGAGCCCGAGTCAGACCCTGAATAATAGTGAAGAGGATTGAGCAGAACCTGTGCAAGAACATATGATACAGGACGTTTCAGAAAGGGATGTTTTTTTGTCGTTTTTTTTTAGTTGTCTCATACTTTGTATATATGCTGTTATTTGTAAATGCTACTACTTTTTATGTTAGGTTTTGATATATGGTTTTAGCCTTATTAGAGCTAAAGTACAGCAAATGATACTACAGTTCTTGAAGGGATTATTTGATTACATACTGTGGATCTTTATTGTGATCGCTACTGACTGTGTAGCCAAATATCTATCGCCAGAAGTATGAGACCATTATGAAGACTAATCAAATATGGCCATATCAAACACAGAACCATTTTACGCTTGCCTGTATTTACACTGATCATTTAAACGCCAAAAAACACCAACATTCAAAGTTTGCTAGTGGGACTAAAAAGAAGTTTGTAGGTGTTTGTCTGATAAGTTTGAATGGGCAATTAGGTAACTGTCTAGCGGTGACAAACAGCATTTGTCTTTGTTTACATCTTTTCTACAGCATACAAATAACAATAGAAACTATTCATGAAAAAAACATCAACAAAGAATAAAACATACTTACAGGTTGTGGCCCATAAACAACAGCTTCTGCTTTCAAAGTGGGAACTGCTCCATCTTTGAGGAGATGTTTTTGTTGTGTGTTCCGGGAGGCAGGGTTTATGTCATTTTGGGGTTAGTGATGTCACTAACCCATGAGAAACTTGCTGTAGTCGCTATCAACCGTAGGTTGTAGTCCTAGAAAAGTAATTTCTTTAAAAGGAAATATCTCCTTTTTCGTTGAACTTTAAGCGTCGTAACTTTGCAGATGTTGTTAATGCTCAAACAGCAACATTATACACTAACTAAAGTTAAAAAAGTGAAATCATAATCAACCACTCCTTTAAATTGTTTTATTACGTGGTGGAAACAAGCTTCCATAAAAATCTAAAGTACATTTTATTTTATATTTAAAAAATATATATTAAAAACTTTATTATTTTATAATTTATTTTATATACCAAACCTGAAAGACCACAATCTCTTTTTATTTTCTCTCTTCATTTTGCAAATTTATTTTAAAATATTTGTATTATTCATTTGTAATGTAAAGCTTGGTTATATATTTTTTTACTTTTACTTTTTTTATAGACCACTGATCACTTAATCTCTTTTTATTTCCTCAAAAATATAATATATTAAAATATTTGTAAAATTAATTTGTTATATAAACCACAGCTTTATTTTTATTTTATGTTTACGTACATATCAAGTTTGATTCAACATTTTTTTTTACTCACTTTTATCTGATTTCAGTCTTTAAACATAATATTCAATAAGAAAACTTTGGTTTGTAACTTTATGTATCAGTCAGACCTCTTTCTGTCTAAATTGGCCTAAATAAGTTATAAGTTATTGGCCGCTGATAATCAGAGACTAGTGTGCACCTGTGGCTTCATTTCACTCTTTTTATTTAACTGTTTGTATTTGTTAATGCCTCATTTGGTAATGGCTAATGACTAGATCAAGTGTGCTAATTGTCAGTTCAAACACACTTTTGCGCAAAACATCGCCCCCCTACTGGTTTAATCCATCATGGGTCCAGTATCACACCCGATAGAGCTGTAGGCCGGTGAAGCAGGCATCAGCCCGGCCCACATGCTGTTGCTCTGTTTTGCAGACGGTAGAAATGAGAGAGATTGGGCCTGTTGGGGACGGTTACTCGGACACTGAGCCCTATCACCCAATGGAAGGGCATGGGCGGACCATCTCCATGCCACGCCTCTCAGCAGACAACCAAGTGAGCACCTTCATCCTTTCATCCATCCATTCACCCATTTCGTCTTTCCACCTTTTATCTGTTATCATCCATTCCTGAAATCCATCCTCAGTCAGTTATCCAGCTTACAGCCTTTGACCGCTTCGGTTGAGGGAACCAAACTTCAAATAGTTTGTTGTGCTATCATGCTAACATGTCAATAAATGCTAGCATGTCTTTGTCAAGAGTCAAAGGGCACATGGATAAGTGGCTTACACCCTGACCTTCACTTACCTGCATGGCTGTGTGAATGTGAATATGTGTGCGTGTGTGCGTGTATGCGTGTATGCGTGTATGCGTGTGTGTGTGTGTGTGTGTGTGTGTGTGTGTGTGTGTGTGTGTGTGTGTGTGTGTGTGTGTGTGTGTGTGTGTGTGTGTGTGTGTGTGTGAGTGTGAGTGTGAGTGTGTGAGAGAGAGAGAGAGAGAGAGAGAGAGAGAGAGAGAGAGAGAGAGAGAGAGAGAGAGAGAGAAAGAGAGAGAGAGGTATTCCCAGCATCATCATACCACCCTAGCTCACTTTCAGGAAAACCTTGGTGTGTCTGTGTGCTGCTGCCAGAGCTCGATTTGAGGTAGTGACAAGTCAGACAGAAGTAGATCAACTTATGAGAAAACAGCATGTTTATGCATAATTATAAAATGGATAGCTCTAAAAAGTCATTATATGATACAGATTTATCAATTAATCAATAAAAAAAAATGATAATTATATTAATTCACTTTTAAAGTAGTTTTAAATATCTAATTATGTCATTCATGTTTTAAAGCATAGTTAATAACAACATTCAAATGTATAAATCACTTTTCTAAAAGATAGATAAATAAATTGATAGGCATACACTACCATTCAAAAAACAGAAATCTCATGTTCACCAAGGCTGCATTTTTGTGATGAAAAAAATAAAGTAAAATCAGCAATACTGTGAAATATTATTGTAATTTTAAAAACTGTAAAACATATTTTATTCCTGTGATGGAAAAGCTGCATTTTCAGCATCATTACTCCAGTCTTCAGTGTCACATGTTCCTTCAGAAAACATCCAAATATGCTGATTTGGTACTCATTTCTTATTGTTATCGATGTTAAAACAGTTTATATTTTTGTGAAAACTGTGAAACTTTTTTCAGAATTCTTTTTTTAAACTGTAATAGTATTTCATTATTGTTTAAAATGTTAGTTAAATGCAACTTATAATTTTTTTTAACTTCAATCCATCCAATTTAATTAAAATAAGACATGAAAGCAGCTAATCGACTGAATTTAAGAGACACCCCTTAGATGCAAAAATTTGACATGCAACATATGCATTGCATTTCAATGCAGATCTCCTGTGACGGATATATTTTACCTGATCCTTTTGAAACACTAGCACAAATCAACCTCTGGAGGCAGTAACACGCTCACAACATATGATTCCACAAACATACATCCAAAGCACAATTACACTTTTAATACTATTATGATAAATATACACAGCATTTCTCACCCTTACATAAATTCCCATGATCTCTTGGTTGACTATCCTCTGGAGATGTGTCTGGGTTGAGCATTTTGTCCAAGTGTGTATCTGATAAGTGTGAGGGAGCCGTGTGTCCCCGCATGTGCTTCAAAATGTGTGTGCGAAGGTGAGCTAAGTGTAGAAACCTCACAAACTAGTGGCAGTATATATATGTTCAGTTGTTTGTTGAAAGTGTGGTGCTTACAGTGCACACCAGGAAACGTGAGGATCCAAAGTCTGTGTCTATGCGTGTCGTGTAAAGCTGTAACGTAGATGTGGTTCTTGTTCTTGTGACTCACTCTTGTCTAACACTGCTCTGCCCCACAGAGTGTGCGTTCTGCTGCGGTAAGTGTGTTAGTGTGCTTCCTATCTTCCTCTACACTCGCTCAATTTGTCTTTTTTCTCTTTCCTTTTCCTCCTCTCACCCCCCCCCCCCCCCCAACCCAATTCCTGTCAATGGCTGTATGTTCCTTTGCTCTTTCTGAATTAAAATGGGGATCACGATTTCTCTCTCTTCTCTGCTCTCTTCTCCACTTTGCTTTTAATCTCTCCTCAATCCTTGTTGTTCTCACCCATTTTCTCTCTTTATTTCGCTTGCTTTTTATTACTTCCTTTGCTTTGGCACACTCGTCTTTTTAATTTCTTACCAACCCCATCAATCCCTTTCCTCTTGTTTTGACAATTTCTCATTCCTGTGATCTTTCTCATCTATTCTGTCATGTTGCTCATTGAATTTGTCTCCATTTTTTTACCTTACTGCCCTTTTCCTTCCTTCCTTGTTCCATATCATCTTTTCTTCCTTTACCTTCCCCTCTCTCTTTTTTCCCCCTCACACACTTTCTCTGCTGTGCTCTGTGTGTATCGTCCCTGTGGTCTCATGCGTGTGTCCTGTTCTGCGCACCGTCTGTCTGCTGTTCAACAGCGACGGAGACACAGGCCGCGAGGAAGTAACCTCAGTGTATGTACCGTCTCTGGCTTTCTGCCTCTCTCTCTTTATCTTCTCCATGCTTTCCCTTGTTCCCTCTCTCATTTTGTCTGTTTTAGGAGTCTGCGTCTCTCTTTATGTCTTGATGTCACATTGAACTCTTTACTTCATGCCATCCTTCTTGTTATTCACCCTGCTTTCCCACTGTGTATTCTACCCGTTGCTGTACCTTTCTCTCTCTATACCTTTTTCCTGTCTACTTATGCAGCCCTATATCCCTGTGTGTGTGTGTGTGTGTGTGTGTGTGTGTGTGTGTGTGTGTGTGTGTGTGTGTGTGTGTGTGTGTGTGTGTGTGTGTGTGTGTGCGTGTGCGTGTGCGTGTGTGTGTGTGTGTGCGCGTGCCCCCCTGTACCGTATTTCTGGTCCTGTTGACATGGAGAGTTTATCTGTCTCGTAGTTCTTGACGCATGGATTTCAAGCAGGGAAACCTGCTGCCTATAACAGTCATGCTGTCAGCATGTTTCAATGCGTCGCATGGCATCAAACATTACGTGTGCGAATGGAAAGAGGAGCGTGAAGGGTTGTTTCAGTTTTCAGATCATGTTTAGACGCAAAAGAGCGTTATGTGGCCAAGTATGTCTTTGTGCGTCCACACATGCTACCGACTTTCATGTTGACCATCATGCCTCAGGGTGTGTGCATGGATGAATGTGCTGAATTTGGCTTTATGGCTGGATTGGGTTCTTCTGTGCGCCCAACTATGGTGGAGAAAGACAATGAGTATTTAATGGTTCCGCTTGTATTATAAAGGCTGCTGTGCATGTAAGGCATGATCTATCTATCTATCTATCTATCTATCTATCTATCTATCTATCTATCTATCTATCTATCTATCTATCTATCTATCTATCTGTCTGTCTGTCTGTCTGTCGGTCTGTCGGTCGGTCGGTCGGTCGGTTTTTTGTACGTCAGTCTATTTATTTTTCTCTTTCACTCTGTCAATCACAGAATATCCATTTCTCTCTGTATTTCTCTCTAGATCTCCTTCACTTTTCCTGTTAATCTCTATTTCTCTCTATTCTGTCTGTTGAGCATGATAGATATACCTGTGCTTTGGTTTTCTCTGTGGGTGTGGAATGTACTGAGTGTTAACCTGATTGCATTCAAATGTTTCCACTCACGCCCACTGTATTTAATCAAGTTTCTCTACGAAAAGCAAACATTAATTTAAACCTCTGTCCTTTTCCATTTTTTTTTCTTCCTTTTCTCTGTCTATCCTTCTTTTCTTTCTCTGTAGACCATCACCGACACAAGTCCAATGCGCCGTTCTACATCCTCATTGGTCCACGGACGTTCTGGTCGAGGCGTGCGATTGGACGATTACTCTCTGGAGAGGGTGGTGTCAGAGGAGGGTCACCGACACGGTCCGCGAAGGAGAGAGCGTGATCGAGACCGGGAGAGAGACCGCAGTCACCGCACCTCAGAGAGATCCCTCGCTCGCTATACAGACGCAGACACAGGTCACACACAACTCATTGCAAATGTGTCATTTAATTATTATTGTAGTATTGTTTTATTTATTTTAAGATACCCAAGTTCTGTAGGTGGCATGAGTGACTTATTATCTAAAGTTAGCAGTGCTTCTCAATTTTGGTCAAAGTATAAAAATGTTTGCCCCTCCACTACATAATTTAATCACCTCTCTTTATTGAGAATGTTTACATAGTTTCTCAGGGGAAAACAAAACATTTGCGAAAGAACACAAAATCATTTTGATTTTCCCATCTCATATTTTCATGTCGTTTTAGGGGCTCTGTACTTTTTCTTTGTTAACATTCTGTTTTGCTCTTATTATACAAAAATAAAGCCAAAAACAAATGAATTAAAGTGATACTGCTTCGCAGGCGCAATATTATTAGGATAATTCACCCTAAAATAAGTAATCATGTCATTTGAAATCACTTTATAATCCCTCCTCACTTTGACAGCGACTCAATTAAAGGGTTTGGGTTCTTAAAGTGCCATCTCATTTCTCTGTGTTGTCTTTTGCAGGTCTGGGCACAGATCTTAGCACCACCACACAGTCAGGTGACCTCCCAACTAAAGAGAGAGAACGAGAACGGGGTCGAGCTAAAGACCGTCGCCACCACCACCATCATCACCACCACCACAGCTCGGTGGATAAAGAGCGGTACGGTCCTGAGCGTGACTACCACCGTCAGCCTCACGACAGATCTGATCGCCACTGGTCCCGCTCACCGAGTGAGGGGAGAGGGCACAGACAGGTGGGACACACACATTCGCTGAAATACCACTCGTATATTTACACACAAATTCAACCTGATATTTTCACATTTTTTCACTATACTACTTGAAGGGGTCATGTCATATTGAGTCTTTTTCTTTATAAATTAAGCGGCGGCAAGTTGGATGTTTGCTGTCAGGTCCAATATAGTTTGTACTGCTTTCTTCTTCATTAACAGCCACTTGGCACATTGCAACAGGTTCACAAAACAATCTGTGCGGAAATGTGCCACCCAAACTGTGGATTGGAATTATATTGGGATCCTTAAGAAGAGCTACACACAGCCATGTGCTAATGCATTTCAAAAGATCTTCCAGTTTATTTTCAGTATATAGTCTTTTTTAGACTGGAGGAGGTTTTATACTCTGAAAGCTGGAGGATGTTTATGTAACATGTCAAAGTCTTTTTTTTTTAAGAACAGGAAATATAAAATTAATTTTTACTATTAATATGTGCTGTTTAACGCAAACTTTAAATAAGAGGCATCAGTATCAGTATTGATATCAGTGATACTGACCTTTACAGTATATATTAGACTTTACTTGCTTAGTATTTATGGTATTTCAACGTTAATTGGGATATGCAATTTGAAAAAAAATATTTGCACAAATTTTAATCATATGTGGAGTTTAAACATGATTAATTTCTGAAACGCTTGTGATTAATTCGTTTTCTTAATCGATCGAAATCTTATTATTTTTTTAAAAAGATCAAGGAAAATGAGATTGATGATGTGACCCCTTTAAAGTCATACTCATGAGTAATCATTTTAAAGCATTCCTTTATTCGGTTCAAACAGCACCCGTATCTATCTTTTTCTCTTCTGTAACACGCATTCATTCGTGTAAGTTCATGGTTTAGATCTTTACAGTAATCTGCCATGAGAAGCCTGAGGGATGAAATTTAGGGTATCTAGAGCACGCAGGTGTGGGTCCATGTGGGAAGACAGTAACCAGACAGCATATGCTCACCTGTGACCTTATCATGACTGCTTACTGAAATCAGTTTCTCTTTCTTGTGTTATTCTTTTATTTATCTTCTTTTATCACTGTGGTTTCTGTCCATTTTTCTCGATGTGACTCGTGGCTTCTCTGTGTCTGCTGTTTTGCCTCATTGCCGGTTTGTTTCTTTCTGGTTTTATTGATGTTGTTGTTGTTTCCACACACCTCTCTCTCTCTCTCTCTCTCTCTCTCTCTCTCTCTCTCTCTCTCTCTCTCTCTCTCTCTCTCTCTCTCTCTCTCTCTCTCTCTCTCTCTCTCTCTCTCTCTCTCGCTTTCTCTTCCTCCTCCTCCTCCTCCTCCTCCTCCTCCTCCTCCTCCTCCTCCTCCTCCTCCTCCTCCTCCTCCTCTTGCCGGTGTGTGCTCCTCTCTTTTGTTTGACGTTAATTTTGTGGTGTTTTTTTATTTGCCTTGTTTTAATTTTCATGTAGGGCAGTAGTTCTGTGAGCGGAAGCCCCGTTCCCTCGACGTCGGGGACCAGCACCCCCCGGCGTGGCCGTCGGCAGTTGCCCCAGACCCCGTCCACACCTCGCCCTCATGTCACCTACTCCCCAGCCGTCCGCAAGCCTCCATACGGCTCCACGGGCCAGGGTCGACTCCGCTCCCCTTCCCCGCGACACTTCTCTCCACCAGGTCACGAACCACCCTACCACCATCCACCCTCCCGCCACGCCTCGCCCCATCACGGCTCGCCCCGGCACGCCTCCCCGCGCTCCCCCAGGCATGCGTCACCTAGGTCGCCACGTCACGGCCGCTGGGGCCCGCCGCCGGACAGCCTGGAGGGTGACGGACCGTTCTACGATCGGGACTATGAGTACGAGCGGCACCACGAGCCACCTGCCTATGAGCAGAGTCTAACGCAGGGCAACCCCCACCCTCATTCTCACCCGCACCCCCGGTCCCCAAGGACTGCTCGTCAAGGGCCTCCCTCGCACCCGCGCCGTATGCCGAACGGCTACCGTTCCTCCTCGCCCTCCCCGCACCGGCGCGACCCCCCACCCAGGCCCACACCGGCCGCCGCATGGCCGTGGGCCCCGGAAGGGGTTGCACGAACAATATAGCGAGACGGACGAGGATGATTGGTGTTAGTGCGCAGGGTGACCAGGAGGGGGCGCCGCTCAACTCAAACCGAGAAGTTTATGCACCGCAGCAGGGAGAGAGGGGGCGGAAGTGGAAAAGCAAGCGGTGCTTTTGCGCCATCGTGAGACTCTAAACTCTGCTTCCCTACTCCCTCTCTCTCTCTATTGCTTTCTCCTGCTCTCTGGACTATGTTGCCCATGCTGCTCAGCAAGCAAGGGAATGGGAGCATACGAGAGATAAATGGGGTGGTTGCGTTTAGATGGACTGAACTTTAAAGATCAGAGTCGTTGTACTTAAACGCTCCACTCCTGACTGAGCAAGACCGATTGCTGCTTGCACGATGGAAAAAATGAGGAGCATCATCTGTCAATCAAAAAAAGAAAAGAAAAAATGAAGATTGAAAATCAAGCCAGAACCCCCTTTTCCCCTCACATCTATGCCTCTTGAAAAGACCCAAAAAATAAAAAAGGGAAACAAAATAGACATTGTTGAAGAAAAAGCAAGTGCTCTTGTGAATAAGAGCTCTACCTACTGCAAAACCAGCCCCATGTGCTGGCCAATATCGATGAGTTTTATCATCTACGTTTACTGTTACCAACTCAAGATGCTGAGTGACCTCATCACCTGGGGGAGGGGTTAACTGTCAAAGAGGCGTGGCAACTGAAAGGACCCAGTGCAGCGAGAGGAGGCGGGTTGGCGTGGCGTACCGAAACCCCGCCCACAAACTGCCACTCAATCCTGATAAAGGAAAAGACAGTGGAAAAAGAATGAAACGGCAGATGAGGGAGGGACGGAAAGACTATTTCCTCTTCAGAATGTCTTCAATTGATTACTTCTTCTTTTTGAACATTTGAAGCTTGGTTATTCTGTTGCATTTGCTCAGCTTTCTTTGATATTTTTGGACTAAAATCTGATGGAAACTTGCATGAATGATTTAAAAAAAAAAATATATATATATATATCAGACAGAAGATTTACTGTGGGAAGGGGGGGGTGATAGCTCTCTTTTTTCCGTTCAGTTTAAGGAAGTTCTTTCTCTCGTTTTCTCCCTGTTGCTCTGGCCATGTCTACATGTGCAGATGAAGTTTATAGATAGATGCTAAAGCAGACCTTTATAGATAGCGAGACAGATCTGAAGGTGTTTTCTATGTTATTTCCATCTGAGGATCCCAGATGATGTTCTGCACTGTTTATAATTACTTTGGATTGCACTAAAAACAAGCCTGAAAGGTGAAACCTCCCTCATTACAGCTCTGTCAGCCATGGCTGTGAATGGGGCGAAAGATGTTCTCCTTTCTAAAGGCTTCATTTGCTATTGTCAATAATAGTAGTCTTATAATGATGATCAAAATCTTAATGCAATTGATGAAGATGACGGTGATGCTGATGAAGATAGAGGTGGTCATGTGACTTTGTTGTCTTGTTTTTGGGAGTTTTGTCTGCTGTGGCCATCTTGTTTCGAACTCTTTGTGTTTGTTTTCAGTTCTGTTCACCACAGATTGAAGTCTACAAGGGTGCGCTCCTGATAGCATCCTGAAGTTTACGTACTTGTGACCTCAGCTGAGTAGAATAGTATGTAGTAAATAGTTTGGGTCAGAGCTCATGAATGTTTTAAAAGAGAGAGTCAGGCCATTCAGGATACCCTCAGACAGTTTTGTGTCAGAGTTTTTCAGACAAATTCAGGGTCCATTTCATATTTATTTTTCGACTGAAAAAGATGGTCACACAACAGTGTGATCAGGAGAAATCGTTTTTATAGAAGGTCAGTTTTTAACCCCTTAAATTATTTCACAGCTAATGTAGAGTAAGTGCAAGTTAGCATTTTGGGCGATGAATGTTGTTGTTTACTTTTTGTCCATGTTGTGGTGCTGTTTTGCAGCTTTAGTCAGGCTTGACTATGGACAAACAATCCCTTATGAGAATACAGTTGCCAGAGGGCGCTATTACATTAGCAGAACTGTTCCCCGACAGTAGGTGACGTAGCAGGTATGTCGAAGCTTGTCTTTGACTTTTATTTCGACAGTAGCTTTTTGAGAATATTGACCTGGATAGTCTTTGATCAAGTAACTGGAAACAATTCTTCCACCCTGCCTTCCTGTTCCCTGCCATGGGCAGCTTGTCATGTCTTTGGCTGCCTGCTCAATCTGAGACCCTCCCCCTTCTGCTCAGGATACAACAATACAGCCAAACGTATATCTCACAGGGGTGTAGAGGTGCGGCCTATTCAGCCTCCCCTACTGTCATTGAGCCTGTCCAGCTGACCCACACCCATCCAACCATCTCAAATCATCAGAAAAGACCAAATGTTTCCTAAATATCCCATAACAACATGTTTTTTCCTACAGAAAATGATTTTATTATGCATAGGTTACTCTTTTATAGCTCAGGAGTGTATTTCTCAGTTTTGTTTAAATATCAACTTTGTCTCGGATGTTTCGCCTAAAATAGACACAAATGAGACTACTGTTGATATGCTGTATGAATACAGAGCTATAAAATGAATGTGGGTAGCATCATCTGAAATCGTTGACTTTTGAATGCAGACTTTATATTAGCAAATCAACGAGTGTTTTCTGAAACTCTAGACATGAGATCTTTTTTCTCAGGAGTAAAAAACTCAAAGTCTCAATTTCATCTGATCGCTGTCAAGGAGTAAGTGTTAAAGAGATCTAATTTATGATGATGGTAAATTTGCTTAATAATATGCAGAAGTTTCTCCTAATGAAGTCGGTATATGAAGCGGTGAGGATTTGATTTTGTTCAGATAAAAATATCATAAAGCATCTCAGAATAGTTCATCGCGTTTATCTAATCGTGAAGTCAGTTGGGCGGGTTCTGTTTTGTCTCTTTTTCTGTACCAGAATCATATGAAATCCACAGTACAACACAGAACACTTTTTGTTCTTTAAAAGTCATTTTATTTAATCCCTTCTCCTTGCCAACCCATGTTCAAGACTTTTAGGGAGGAAACCACTGTTTTCTGGGTGTTCGTGATGTTCGGCCCACATTTAGCCACAGCTGGCCCCCCCAGTTAGCCCCTGGTTTGATGCCCATGGGTCCAGATGAACCTGCAGAGCCACAGTGCCTTCTGTTCTAGTGTCGCACACTAACCCTTCCCCTGCCTCTCTTCCCTCTCCCCTCTATCTCTCTTAATGTGATGGACTCAGTCACACTACGCCTTAACAAGTTCCCATGTCTGCGCTGTCTGCTGGGCTTTTTAAAGACAGGGAGGCACGGTTATATGATGGGGGAAGATCCCAGTTACTCTGAGAGTAATGAAGGGAAATGACAACCGAGTTCTGTCAGGGTGTCCATCTCGGCTCTCTGTCTCTCTTAGCAATGCTTCCTCAAGTGGATGGCAACTTTTTTTTATTTGTCTCACCCTGCTCGTTTAGAGAGTTGCATCGAACATCAGAGGGATTGTTCTACTTCTCAGGTCTTTAGCAAAAGGACAGGAAGGCTTATTTTTGTCAGGCATGAATGTTAGTTAGACCTTTTGCATGGTTAATATAAAGCCCATTTAGAATTTCTCTCGGTCTTGAATTCTTTTGCTGAAAACACTTGAAATGCAGGAAATTTGCTCCATTTTAGCTCAAGATTTGGATTGATAGTTAATTAATAGGATTTGATTTTTATTGTTAAAAAAGAGATAGCAGAAGGTTGTGATTTTTAAAAGAACAGTTCACTCAAAAAGAAAATTTACTCGTCCCCATCTCATTCTTAACTATCATGACTTTCATTCTTCTGTGGAACAGAAAAGGAGAAATGTTGAAGAATTATTCTGGGTTGCTCTATTCTATGCAGTTAAAAGGACACAGAAGCACCAAAACAAAATGGGACTATGATCTCATTTTTATAAGCCATAAAAAATGGACTGAAAGTCATTATTCACTGAATATCTTAAAATCCACCTTCATTAATCAGAACGTTCAATTAACCAGTTGATCCAGTTCACAAAACCTGTCAGAATGGTTTATTCTCAAATTTGACTGATCCAGTTACTTAAAGACTTTAAAGTTGACATGTAGAAATTGCAATCATCTTTTTTTTCTTTTTTGACATACTGTATATCCAGTAAAACAGCTTCTGCATCTTGTTGTAGCTTGAAACTTTTCTCCTGTTGTGTTTCACAGAAGAAATAAATATATTGGCTTAGATAAACGAGAGTGAAAAAATGTCGGAAATTTCATTTTTGGGTGAGCTGTCCCTTTAAAAGGTTTATGCATGTAACTAAGACTGGTGCATCATTCTTTGGCTCTGCTTGTTCATCAGTTTGGTTCTGACCCTCTTTTGCTCTCAGTGTCAATGCCTTTATTGATTTATGTTTTTGACTCGCATCTTCATTTTCTGTCCCAACAGAAAGCCATTTTCAGTTCGCAACACACACAAGTGATCCATCGTAGATACACAACACACTTGCATTTGAGCATGTGTTGTTTGTTTTGTATCGTCCTAGTGAAACAAAGCTGTATTTTCTTTCTGTTTCATACGAAATAAGGGCTTTCCTTCAATGGTTGAGTGCTGCCAAAACAAGTCACCCTCTATGTAGCTACACCACTTCCTGTGGTCTCCCTTTGTACAGAACAGAATTACATGTGTGTGCATGCTAATGTGTGGGGGAACTGGAGAAAAGGGAGGGGGGTGATGGGTAATGTAGTTTTTTTCCCTGTATGTATGTATGAGAGAGAGAACTTGAGGCACAGATGTGGCCAGCACAGGCATTGTGCATGCCAAACAAAAAAACAAAACACAAATTATCAGAAAGGGATACTAATGATATTGTGCACCTTGGGTAATTTAGTGCTGGGTTTGCCAATCCATTTCTGCTCAGCATTTACCATGGCATACTTCATTATCATCCTCATCTGATCCCAATCTGAGATTGGGTACGGATGCATTGCCACTTTTTCCAGAAGATCGGAAGGGTTGGGTTCATCTATGTGACAGTGGGACGGTCGACTGCGAGTGTGTGCACATTTGTCCGCGAGCTGCATTTGAAGGCAAGTCGTTTTTTAGTGCCTTACAATGAACAGTTTCCCATCGCCGTTACATGACCGTAGATACAAAGCCATGGCGAAAGCGAAGAGAGTCATCATGTTTGTACCTTGACTGTCTATCCATGTCTATCTAATTTGTTTTTCTGGGCCTATCTATCTCTTTCTCTTCTGTAACTCTTGTATATATCATTCATAAACTTCCTGCAAAAGTCTGTGTTCATCCTCTTTCTTCAGCATTGCCACATTCCTTTCTGTTTCATTTCCTCTCATTCTTTATGTCATGGTTTCTCCATTCAGACACATTGCTGATTTGATATTAAGCTTAAATTGACAATAAGAAATATTATTTTCATATGAATGTATTATTAGTAATGCTCATAGTGACATTAATAAAAACATAAATCATACTTATTACACATTTAAATGGACAGTCCACCCAAAAATGCAAAATGTCATCATTTACTTATTAAAGGGACTTAGTTTCTTCTGCGGAACACAAAAGAAGATGAAAGTCAATGGGGTCCAAAGTTATTTTGTTTTTCTTAGAAATGTCTTTCTTAGTGTTCCACATAAGAAACATAGTAATACGACACGAGGGTGAGTAAAAGATGACAGAATTTTCATTTTTGGCTGAACGATCCCTTTAAGCGCACTAGTTGTTCTGCCGAAGACAGAATAGATGCTAAGCTCTCAACTAAAAAACATGTAGCATTAAATGAGATAAACAACTCAAAAGAGAAGCAAATTCTGCGGTTCTCTTAAAGGAAGTGGCTCACAAGACAGGATGTGCATTTTCACCACCGTCAGCAAGAGTGTGCTTCTTCACAGCGCTCGTATGTGTCGAAGGGGAAATAAGCGTGTGGTGTGAACGTTTGGGTATGTGAGGAGTTCCTGCGAGCACGCAGCCACTGTCACCGTGACACCCGCAAACCCGTCCCATCTCTCCTTAATCACCCATATCCCACCTGCCATCCATATTACTATTGACCTGAACCATTTAGAAGCAAAAGAGGAAGTTTATGAGAAAAAAGGCCATGATAAAGAGAGGTATTTAATTACTGATTTGCATGTGCAATGTGCATGCCACTATGTGGGTTAACAAGTCAACTTCAGGAATTATAAAATATAAAAAGAAATATAAAGAAAAAGAGTATATATGTATAAATATATAAATATAGTTAGATGTTTTTATGAGCAATGTGTTCCTTTTTTCTTCTATTTTTAAAAATGAAAAAGACAAAAAAGAGCACCAAGAGGGGAAAAAATAATACAAGAGACGATAAATGATAAAAGCTCATAGAATGTTTGTTTGTTTCTATTGCCAACTGTTCTCTGAGAATTGTGGGTGAGGTGAGCACACTACATGCTGTGGAAATGTATTACAGAATAAAAAATAAATAAATAAAAAAAGGTTAAAAGATATCCAGTAACTCTCAGTGTGAGGGACTGCACATCACTCTGATTTAAGAAGAAATCCAAAACCCTTTTTGCTGATGTTGAGCTGTGAAAGAGGCTGCCTGAACCTGGTGATGTTACACATTTATTCTGGCTATGAAAAATCCCCCTTTTTTCTCTCTCTTCCTCTGTCTCTGTATCTCTCTGCTATTTCTACCAGTGCATTTTGTAATTCCGAACAGACCTCTTCCTAAAGATCCTGAATAAAAACCAGAGAGAATGCATTCTAAACCAATCTCTTGTCTTCAGATGCATGAATGTTTGTTTGTGAACGTGTGTTTCATTTCAGTCTTTATACCCAACAATTGATAGGGAAAACATTTGTAGAAGACAAAAGCTGACACATGATGCGTTCACACCTACACAACAATCTGAAAAGGATTCAATCAAGTTTCAGGGGTAAATGATGCCACATACTGACAGCTGTTCAGGAAGTGTTGATAGCCTGATTTTTTAGGATCTGGGCTGTTAGCCCAATGGCTCTATGTTCAATAGGCCTACCAAGTACGAGTGTCCTGGGAAGTGAAGAATTAGTGACTGTGCATCTAAACACCCTCATACTTCCTCTCTAAGTTACCTTAGTCACCATGAAGCAAAGGCAAGTATGTTTCCTCTTTTTTTTTGCCTTGTCTTTTTTTCCTACAAAATAAAAAAGATTTATACATACATAAACCCTAATTTCCTGGGGTTTTAATGTAAATACAGTGGGTCCAAAACTTTTGAGACCACACCCACATCAGTTTAAAAATAAGAAATGAAATTTTCAATACATATATACACAGTGGTGGCCAAAATTATTAGAACACCAGACAGATCTGAAAATATTGACCTTTGGTTGAGTTGTACTGTTTTTATCCACTTTTAACTTTAATATTTTGTATGTCCACCTTTTGCAGCAATTACAGCAGCACATCTCTCTGGCATAGTGTCAAAGCCAAAAGGTTTTCCTTTGAATGTACAGTAGATACATTTTATACATGTTTACATTCTCTCCAGTATATTTTACAACTCGTCCCAAATGTGCTTGATGGGGTTGAGGTCCAGAATTTGAGAGCGCCAGTCCATAATTTTCAATGTTCCAGCAGATTCCTTCCATCGCATGTAGTTCCTTAAATTATTGAGTCATTGTCCTATTAGAAAAATTAGTCCAGGCCCAAAAAGACGCATCCCAGATGCCAAGTGTTCTAAGAATTTTGGCCACCACTGTATAAATATGTATATACTTGAATATATATATATATATATATATATATATATATATATATATATATATATATATATATATATATATACATTTGCTCTTTACTTCAATTAGTAATATTTACAATAAGGTTTTAACTAGTGAGCATTACAGCATTTTGTTCATGTTAGTTCACAGTGCGTTAACAGATAAAGCTTTTAATCTTTAATAGATATATAGTGTTATAAGTAATAAATGTATAAGTCTAATAAACAAATATCATGTACTTTATAAATAAATTATTTATCATTTCTTTAACAGGGAATGACTGATCTTGACAAAAGCTTGATGAATTATGTTGAGAGTACTTTGAATATCAGTTCATCATTATGACATATCTTTTTAACATAGTTTTAACAGGCCAAAAACATTATTTCCTCCCTCCACCTCATTTGTCTGTTTAGTTACAGAGGTGAAAGACCCACATCAAGACCACCCTGGAGGAAACTATCGCATCAGAAACCTGTTTGAGGTATCCACACATGACCACAACTCATTTGCGTAGGTTTCACACAGTCTGAATTGAAGAGCTTGAGTGAGTAATCTTAAAATGAGTTTCAGTTATTAATCATTCCTGAGTAATTATCTCATTGCAGTTTCCCAGCAGAGGATTCATCCATTTAAAATTATCTCCACCTGAAAATCTAACTTCCTGTCTAACTAACACACTCCTGGTGCCAAAATGTCCTACCTGAAATTACATGCACACCTACTCAGATCCATCCCCACAACCCACATATACCATTAAAGCAGTGATTCATACTTACTCATGCTAGTCATTTGAATGTAGAGCATTCACATGCTTTTGTGTCACTCTAAACACATTACACTTGAAACATTTAATTTTAGGTGCTACAAAACCCACCCAGAGCTAAGACAAAACAACGTTAACACTTGGAAGATATGATTAAAATTCATGCTCTGAGGCCTGTGGACTCTAGTTTCGCTCTCTTGCATTAATTATTTCTCATTGTGCTCTACTGATGTCAGTTTCGGATGCTGTAATGCTGCCAGTTGAGCTGGGACTTCAAGCTTGACAATTATACAGTCTGACGCTGGCCACTAGCCAAAACGTTTATGTGTGTGTTCTAGGGAAAAGTGAATTTCGTGACTCATGGACATGTTCGGACATATCTTGCTGACTAATGAAGGGAAATTACACTTTACCGTAGTGTTTCCAGCTGTTGCCTTTTTCATCGCCCACACTAGAGTGACAGATGATGAGCTGTATGTTTTATCAAAAGATTGGGTTTAGGATCAGTGTGAGTTAAGCATTACGCCTCATGATGAAAGAATGAGCGAGTTATAGTCACATATTTCAGACATGATCTGACTGAAAAACTTTTACCTTATTTATAACGATAGTTGGAACTCAAAATATAAAGAAAAATGTTTTTCTAGTCATGGTCAACTCTAGGATATTTCATTGGCTAGCCTTCCAGACCTGGAAAAGTCTAATCTATAAATATATAAAATAAAACTATTGAAATGATAAATAATTATTTACTTATTTATAAGTAAAGAGGGGGGGGGGGCAACTCTAGGATTTTTCATTAGTTATTCTTTTTCGTGGGTGTAATATAAAAAAAAGCTAGAAAGTCATGGTTCTTCATTGGTTAAAAGGTGTGGGCGGAAATGTTTTTAACTTAAAGTTTCAGTGTGTAGTATTTATGAGGATCTATTGACAGAAATCCAATATAATATACATAATTATGTTTATAACTATGTCAGTGGTGTAAAGACCTAACATAAATGTACCGTTATGTTTTTATTCCCTTGAAACAAAGCATTTCAATCTACATACGCCGCAGGTCCCCTTACAATGAAATCACCATTTTGTGCCATCGTGTTTCTACAGTAGCCCTAAACAGACAAACTTATCTACATAGCACAAGTCACTCTGATCCCTCTTCTGACAACATATTCATCCTGTGTCGCCCCTTAGCTTCTCCGTGTGCTCCGAAAGGGAGGGCGATGCAATTCACAACCTCACCGCTAGATGCTTCCAAAAATCACACACTGCACCTTTAATCCACATATAGCCCAAACTAGCCATCTAGATTTTGTTCAGGTGTTCCTGTGAGATTCTTTCCCCCCCCACCAGAAATGAAATCTGTACAACATGATGATTTTTAAACATTTGCATGTTTATTGCAAATAGTAAACACTGAAATCAATATCATATGATATCAGTTCATCGTGCTCTTCTTAAATTAGTAGTATCAAAACGTTCTTCTGTGCAATTGATCAGTGAAACAGGTGACATTTAACACGTTTTGGCATTTTCAAGACATTTTCAAGTATCAAACTCGGAAAAACATCATGTGTTTTGTGTCAAACACCGTCAGAGTTGTCCTTATATGAGGTTGTAAAGTTCATAGGCTGGATAGAAGACATCGGAGCCCAGTTCAATCGTGAGTCAACGGAGTCACCTGACTCCTCTCACTGAACAATGAAGCAGCTCGGGTGATCCGATGCGATTGGGATCAGAGTATTCACCACCTGTCCTGTAGCCTACTCCTGCTGATCCTGGCCTCTCTTGGAGCTCATATGGCGAGCTGAGCCGGCCGCACAGGTGTCAGGCTGCATAACCGGTCCGTTCTGAACCAGTTTGTCAAGGAAATTCCCACCAAGGGAGATCGATTCTCGGAATGTTTCAAAGTGCGTCTTGCTCAACACGCCACGATGGCTCGATGTGTTGCGAACGCTGTAAGAGTTTCAATCTGGCGACAGCTGTTTCCATTATTAGTCCTTAAAACCTCGCCTTGGGGATGTTGCTTTTCCTCATCCGTGTCCATCCTCGCCTTCTTCAGAGGTAGAAAGTCAGGCTCGAGCGCCGTTTTACCACGGCGCTTCCTGGAGTGCCGTTCAGAAGAGCACTGGTTCTCTTTGTCGTCTTCTAGAGTCTCTTCATGTTCCTGAGGCTTCATTGCGACCTGAGGGGAGTCTTTATTAATCTCCATGGGTTCCTCTGTGGTCGCCTCCGGAGCGCACGGAACGACCTGCTCCTCCTCCTCCGCATCTCTGAGCTGCTGCGCGGTGTGGTAGATGTCCCGTGCGGCTCTCATGGTCATGGAGAGCAGGAGACTCCGGTGAAGTCTCAATCCCCCGCGCTGTGTTCTTAATGAATACAGTTTACTAATAGAGAGAGCCATGATTCTCTTTGCCTCGACGTCCATTGTGTATACAATGTATCAGAATGTTTCAGTTCTAGACGTGTTTTCTATGTTGAAACCTCTGCGCTTTAATGTCTTCACGGTGGATTGCAAAACTAAAAGTTTTTTACTGTCAGGGCGGTGTTTTATGTGCGCTCTGGTGACGTAAAGAGTTTCCATTCCCCAGGGTATATAAACACGCCCCTCCCATCTTGTCAACATAGGTCTACGTCATATTGGCACAGCACTGAAGTATCAAGTCAACATATGCTTAAATGTTGCCATGTCCCCTTTTTTTAGGCAACTTTAAGCTTGTAATAATATAATACTTGCATTAAATTATGCCAGTGTGGATCAGTGTTATTATTAGTAGTATTATTTATAAAGACTACCATTGGAGTCTTTGTTAATATTTAGAATTTGCTTTATCTTATATTTTTTAGTAATTTTGTCATTATTTTTAGTTTTGTAATATTTCTCTTTTTAGGGTTATTCATTTTTTTTTATTTCAGTTTTAGTTATTATTTACTTTCCCCTTCAACTTAAAATTATTTGCCACGGCAACATTTATAATTGTTATTTAATATTTTATTTTTAGATTAATTTTGATAAATACATTTATTTTTATTTGCAATACAATATTTTTAAATGTGAGGGGGCAATGATTGGTTATGTTACCTTTTTAAATGTCATGGATTTGGAGTAGTAGTATTATGCCTGATGAAGGTCATGAGGCCAAAACGTTGTTAATAAAAAGTTTCAGATTTTTGCAAGTTTTTATAGTGTGTGGGATTTCCTTTTGTTTGTTTATTGTGAATGTGAAGGGGGAAATGACATTTGTTAAATTAGATTATTTTAAATAATTGTATTAGCTGTTATTTTATTCGTGGTAGAAGTATTTTCAATAATAACCTTGTTGTGGGTGTGGTGGGAAGGGGGTCAATTTGTTAATTAGGATTTTTTTTGAAAAAAATCTAATTATTTAAAGAAACACTGCAGATAAATGCAATTTAGAGTTGTTAATGTAGCCTATGTGCAGGAATAAATTAGTATGATTATACAAGATCATTTTTATTGGTAAACCCACCATGCATCCCCCAGAAGCACAAGAAAATTGTTTTATTAACTTTATTATAGCCTACATGCACTTTTCGTTTTTAAATGTAAATATTTAACAATATACAATTCAACAAAAAAACAAACAAGAAAAGGCTACAAAAAAATGTTATGTCGTATTAAAATCAGTATTAAAATCAAATATTATTACTATATATATATATATATATATATATATATATATATATATATATATATATATATATATAGTAAAGTAGCTATAGCATTATTATGGAGAATTTGTAGGCTAATACTGTCTACACTAGGCTACAGCCTTATTTCAGTCAACTGTTTTCTATTCAAAATAAATAAAAGCCCTTTTTTATTTTATTGAAGCCAACGGCAGAAAAAAAATATGGTTGCTTGTTTTGGGCTTTTTTAACGAAATTATTGGGGGGCAGGGGGGTTCTAATGAAATCTGGCAACACTGTTCTTAATAGCACTGCTCTTCAAAAGTAGCATCACAAACAGCATGTGTCATTATTGCACTGTCAGAGACAGTAAAAAACTGCTTCATGACCTCAAATAATCATTAGCCTACTTATTGATCTCATGTAGCCTAATTATTGTACTAATGACATGTGAATGAAATACGTTACATATTTATTAATTGTAGGGAAAATGTTAACTAAGTGCATCATTTTCCTGATTAACTGGCTTGTTTTTGTTTTCTTATTGTCTAACAAGCTAAACCTTCTCGTTGGGAGTTGTATCAATCTGCCCCCAGTGTTTACAGTTCTATTGGACACTTTTTTTCTGTTTGCTCGACGTCACGTTCTATCGCCATATTTGGAAGATCCGTCGTGTCTCCGGAGAGCGCGCAGTGGAAAAGCCGTGACGCGCCGCAGCTGCACTTCCCGCAGCTTCAGCAGGGGCAGGGATGATGTCACCGCGCACCATATTTGGACTTGTCACCGGTCCAACAGCCCCTCCCTTTCTGCTCACATGAGAGTAACTATAGGAAGCAAAGCGATTGAGGTCAGATGGCAGCTGTCACTCACAGCAAATGCGGGTACTATTTATAGAAAAAGTGCTATGTCGAAATTTGAAGATTTTGTTGGCGTTGAGCCTTTTTGTACAGGGAACTGCTTTTAAATTATGAACGTGAAAAAAATGTATTTGAAAACCCCACTTTAGCAAGAGAAATTCCCCTTGTGTGTAACCATTGTTAGTAATAAATCTCATTCGGATTGTTTTGATGTATTGCTTTGCATGAGTAATAGTCTTGCTTGTGAATGCTTTTAGAAACAGAAGAAGGAGGAAGTATTTTATTAAAACACTAGGGGCATTACATTACAAACCAGTTTCATAAACAGAGTGACTAATACTGAGGACCTTAAATGTCTTCCTTGTAAAAATAGCTTTTTCATTACAGTTCTCTGACAAACTGCATTCCATGTGATCAGGCCTCTAATTCAGTTCACCCTTGCTTTCCAAGAGTGTTATTTGCAGCTGCTATCACACTGGTTTTTCTACAATAATGAGGACACCACAATTATGTCAACAGGTTTATTTGAGGGTTAAAGTTGAGAGACTCATAGGCTGAAAACATGTTTTCCTTAAATGTCAATAGGTTTGTTTCAGGGTTGGGGTTGAGGTGATGTCCACATGTGGACTTAATGATATTTGCTAAACCTCAGCCCCAACCCTGAATCAAACCTATTGACATTTAAGGAAAACATGATTTCAGCCTCTGAGTCTTTCAAATAGTCAAAACCATTTCAGATGTCCTCTAGCGTCAGTTTTCACCATGTCTCACTACTCACAAATGTGGCCCTGACAAATATAACCAGCCTTTATGCTTTTCACAGGAGGTGGAGTGTGTGTGTGAAACAGGAAACAGAGTGTGGGGAGAGAGGAAGGCAGGGGACAGGAAGGAAAGGGTGACTGTATGAGGTGGGGGAGGAAGTGAAGGAGAATAGCGTTACTAAAAGGAAAGGGAGGTGAGGGGAACAGACGTCAGCCTTTTAACCCTATATAGCTGGCATTTAAAGGCATTTGGGGTCTTTTAAACAGTTTAACACACCTCTTGGAAAATACATCTCTCACCAACTTATCTTTAGTCTAGCATATTTAATGCCCTGAGTGTCAAGCACATCTAGGCCAGTTACATAACTGAATTAATTATGAATCAGGTCAGGACTGAACAAAGGTGTGCTAACAGCCCTGTTTTGGAAATGAGGGACAAACAATGCTAAAAATATTCCTTTTTCTACTTACTGAGAGTCACAGATGAGGTAAAGCATCATGCACAACTGATCCAAAAAGAAACTGTTGTTTACTCAGTCAAGTATAGGCTATTCAAATACATTAGTGCATGTATCTGAAAACATTACAGATTGTTACTTATTATCATTGTTAGGATGGGCTGATAACATACTTTAAAAAAATCAATTACACTCATTTTATTTTACATACTTTGGAAACTTGTACTTATGCATATTTGTAGTGGTCAAACTCTAATGGTCTCATTTTTATTCAATAAAGAAATATATCTATATATTATTCAATTAATATAATATATTAGTGCTGTCAAATAGATTAATCGTATCTGACATAAACGTTTTGGATTATATAATATATGTGCATATATATTATTATATTATACACACTCAAAAAAAGTACTCTTTGAATGAAAAAATCATGGAAAGTATTTCCACGTGATTAACTTGCTTTATTTCAGCATTATACAATTCTGTTATTCCAATTTAATGTACTTACATTGGGTCAACTTAATTTATTAAGTTTGATTTAACTTATTTACTATGGTTGGGCACAGCTTAATTGAATAGTGTCAGCTCAACTACACAAATTTGTTGTAATCTTGTTGTATTAGCTTAAAATCATTAAGTCAGAACTACTAAAAAAAATCATGTCATTCCAACTAGATATAGAGGGATAGAACTGATGGCCATATTTATTCTATAGGGACTGCATCACATGAATTATTTTTCTTTATTTCTATAAAAACTATTAGTCAACAATACTTAATCACTTGCTAATTGTAACATGCAAACATTGATCAAGTAAAGCATTTCTTATCACTGTCATTAGCACAGTTACAGCTCATTGAGAACAGCACAGTTTAACCACAAGGTCTACACTTCACTATAATGGTAACCTAAAAAAATCAACACAACATAACACAACTTTTAAATGTCCAATATAACTGTCAAATATAACATCAAACATTAACAGGTCTTTCCCTTCACTAAAAAACACATTAAACAGCACTTCATTTCAACATTTACTCTCCTGAGGCATCCCTTTGCAAAGCATGCTGGGAAATAGAAATACACTGCCCATTTCAGTCAGTGCAACATAAATGATTCATGTAGTCTCAACACAAATGGTTTAGGTTAACTTAACACTTAACAAATTTTATTTCATTTACCCTAATAAAATCAAGTAAAATGACACTTAAGTAAAAAACTAAAGATTTGTTGTTTCAGCTTATTTTATTTAAATAAACTGAGAAAACAGCTAGAATAATTTTTTGAGTGCATTTGTGTGTGTGTGTGTGTGTGTGTGTGTGTGTGTGTGTGTGTGTGTGTGTGTGTGTGTGTGTGTGTGTGTTAGTCTAATTTTGCTATAATATCTCAGGAAATATGAAGCATAATCATCCGCTGGTTAATCAATGACTACTTATAATGAATGCAATTTCATTCATTTTATTCATTATAATTTATTTACAGTTCTGTATATCCAAATTATTATCAATGATAATGACATATATAGTATGTATTTCTTATGAAAAAATAAAATGAAATAAATAGGCCTAAATAAAAGGCAACCATATTATTTAAAAATACCATTTTAATAACACTTTTTATAATATCCTTGTTACACACCTTGGGTTGTTGACGTGACCATTGTCACTGTAGAAATTAATTCACAAGATTAAAAATGAATATAGGCTAATTAGGCCTACTGTCATAATTTAAAATGCAGTGATGAAACATTTCTTTGTCTTACATCCTGTTGATATAAAAACTGCTTTATCTTTAGATTTTTTTTTTTTTTTTTTAAACAGTTAGCCAAATTGCAAAATTGTCCTTTGGTGTGATTGTCTCAAGCATGGTTCAATTAATTACAACCTTTTTAAATTAAAAACAAAAACAATCAAATGTTAATTAATACATCAGGCATCATTTTACAGGCATAAAATATATATTTTAGTAAACAAAATATATTTTTTAAATTTTTCATTTCATTTGTCACTGAAAACCATGTTCTCTAGTGTGACATCATATCCTGATTTTAAATCGGCAATTCCACTGACAAGTTTAATTAGCCCATGACGTGCACATGGTAAGATTTTGCCTCAGAAATGTTCAAATGTTTACGTTTTTTGGAATCACTAAAAAAGTGTTAATTTCTATTGTCCTTTGGTGCTACACCCCTATATTCTTAATTCTTTATATAGGACACATTTTAGTGGCCCCTTATATTTTATTAAACATCAGACTTCACACTACACAACAATATGCATTTTTTTCTTCAAAAGTGGCTTTTATAAAAATAAAAATAAAAAGCTTTTTTTTCTACTTACCGGATTTGGTAACCTACTAGGTTACCCCGTTACATAACGTTACCTACTATGGCAATAACAGTAATTTGTGTATAATTACAAACAACGAACCCTAAAACCACCCAATGTAAGTACATGTTTTGAATTAAAAGTGTTGGAACATGCTGTGAGTGACTTTTATTTTGAAAACGCGCGCGTGCTTACACAAGCCTTCTTGCTGTTGACTTCACGAAGCTCCTAAACCAGAGGGGCTAATTATGTCGATGGAGGATCCTTTTTTTGTGGTTAAAGGGTAAGAAAAGTTATTCCCCTTCCCTGCCTTAACGTCTGTCTTCCGTCTTTGTTTAAATAACACGGGGTTGATAGTGACAGGTTAATTTAAGGGTTAGTGAAGCATCTTCATCACTACCTGGAGCCACAGTTATTGTCATATTAATGTGTCCATGTTTCTTAACAAAAACCACCCTAATAAAACGGAAAAATCGATGTGTTTTTAGTTGCGTTTTAGTGATTTAGAAGGTTAAAGTCTTACGTTACAAGTCTAAAGAAGCCAGAGACATAGCTTGTGCTGACTGGAGTGTAAACACACTGTATGTTTTTATGTAGCATGTGTTTGTCTCTGCCATTCATTTACTGCACAGGTACAAACCACAGATTAATAATACGTGTTCGTTGTATAAGAAATCACCCCAATATGAGAGTAACCACCACTGGCATAGTGTTTATGTTAAAGCTGTTTCCTATTGATAAACACCTTTCATTCCTTTCAAGTAGAAAGGGTTTGACAGTTTGCTCCTCTATCTGGCAGGGAGGTGCAGAAGGCCCTGTCCAAAGCACAGGGGCTGTTTGAGCGCTGGGAGGAGCTGCTGCAGGAAGAAACCCCCGTCAGCCGCGATGAGCTGGACTGGAGCACCAATGAACTCCGAAACTGCCTGCGGGCCATCGACTGGGACCTAGAGGACCTGCATGAAACCATCAGTATCCTGCCATAAACCAAAGCCCATATGATGCCTTCAAATGTCAGAACGATGATACCTTAGTAGACAGAATGTTACTACAAATACTGTGTGCCTTGATGCATTCATACCTTGTTATAATCCTTAACAGTATCAGGTATTGTGGAGGCAAACCCTGGAAAGTTCCGTTTAGAGGAACATGAACTCCAGGAGAGGCGGAATTTTGTGGAACGAACACGGAATTCTGTGCAGGTGTCAATCACTCTCCTATTCATATATTTATTTTTAATTATATGGTGTAGTCTTAGTTTCATATACATGAGTGTGTATCTATATGTAGCTGATGAAGGAGCAGCTCTCTAGTCCCTCAGCTGTGGCCCAAGCAGAGAAGAAAAACAGACAGGTGAAAATGATTCATTCTCTATTGAACTTAAATGACTCTGAATGGGGTTATATGGTAATGTTTGCTAGTGACAACAGCACGGTGTCTGTATCTGACAGGCTCTGCTGGGGGCCACAGCAAAGGATCGTTACGCCGGTCTGGAGCCTCATTTGGTGTCTGCAAACTCCAAATACATTCAGGAACAACAGGAACAGCAGCAGGTAAATTACAGGAGCTGTGTCCCAAATGACGCACTATGCACTCTGCACTTATACACTATGTACTTATGCACTAGGTACTCAAGCGTGTAGTGTATGAACTTTACATGGTTATTTTGTCATTCAACGTCAGAATCTAGTAGGCCCTCTACTACGTAATTAAAGCTGTGACAGTTGAAGTGTCTAACATTCCACACTTTGTTTTTTCCGTTAATTTAGTGTGTCGTCTGGGTATTGAAAGTGTACTCGTTCTTTTCGGAATTTTCAGTGTGAACACACTAGTTACACTATTTATTAGGGCTGTCAATTGATTAAAATATTTAATCGCATGATTGTCATGAGTTCTCACAATCACAATTAATCACACATTTGAATCAGTTCTAAATTTACCTTAAAGGTAAGCCTAGAAATCTAGACACACCCTAGCGGCAGCAAATCTAATCTGCCTGCAAGTGTCGTCTAGCAACTCTCAATACCCTTCTGAGCTGTAATCGCCAAACTCTTGCCGGGCCAATCACATTGTGTATACAGTCGGTGGGCGGGGCCATAATGACGATGGCCGAGTTGCGTTTTCGTGCTTCTAGTAAACACAGAAACTGGCGAACGGCGGCCTTTCGAATCTGCTCTGACCGTGACTCGGGTTGACTTGGAGTTAAGCTCTTCTCTGAGAAAAGAAGAAAGAACGCCACTGAAGTCATTCTTAAAAAAGGAAGATGTGTTCTGAGTTTTGCTGACCGGATCCAGTGAATGTTTAATCTATCAACAAGCACTGTTTCACCTTCGTTGCTCTGGTTGGTGTAGCGCTATCCTATCGCGTGCAGAGGGAGTTTGAAAGACAACCGTTTATCCCGCCCCTCGGATTGAGCCCTGTCAATGGTGAGTTTCCAGACTAAATATCTTGATGTGGGTCTGGCTTGTCAGGCTAGTACTTCAGCACTGGGAAGATGAATCTTTATTTAAACAGGGTCATTAATGTAGTAGCAATGTGAAATTATTTTTGAATTTGGTGCTCAATCTAGACTGAGACAATTCCCAGAATGCTTCACTGAACTATGAGGCCACTCCCAAAGCAACCGCTACTGAATCACTTGATCACTACCACCACGTTCATTTTCATAAAATCAGTTCAGTTAGAGAACAGATAATTTGAATATACTCCAGGGTTTCTATTGATAGAAAGCCATATGTTAATTGCTGAAGTAACCCTTTAAATTAATATGTTTCAAGTTTTTAATACTCTAATCTACATGGGTATGACTTTCCTGTAGCTCAACCAGTAGAGCGTGGCGCTAGCAACGCCAAGGTCATGGGTTCGATTCCCAGGGAAAGCAAGAATTGACAGTAATGTAAAAATGTACCTTGAATGCAATGTAAGTCACTTTGGATAAAAGCGTCTGCCAAAATGCATAAATGTAAAAAAATGCATAAATGTAGGGACAAATATGCATGCTTTATGTAAATGTACGTTTATTATTAGTGAAACCATACTCGGAGCATTAAGACTAGACATGTATCAAAGGTCACAGATGTTTTTCAAAGACCTTGTTTATGTCTCTTAAGCCTAAGCTTAAAAATTCAGAATAAGCAGTGATTTCACTCATTTTAAGAATATAAATAAATGGATTTTACACTGGCAGTTTAGTTCAGAACAGGGCACAATTTGTATTAAAAAGTGGTAATGTGAAAGCTGTCAGTGGACCTGGGAGCGCACCAGTACCATACCTGGAGGAGGTTGTAACAATTAGGAAATATAGTTGGCCCCTTTAAAGGGTTAGTTCACCCAAAAATCAAATGTATGTCATTAATGACTCATTAACTCAGACTTTCAGACGTCTTCTCTTCCGGGTTTGTTTTCAGTCCTCAAATAAAGATTCAAACGGTCATGAATCAGCGTATTGATTCATGATTCTGATCGCGTGTCAAATTGCTGAAATCACGTGACATTGGTGATCCGAATCATGATTCAAGGAACAGAAAAGCTCTCGGACTAAATATAAAATATCTTAAACTGTGTTCTGAAGATGAACAGAGGTCTTACGGGTGTGGAACGACATTAGGGTGAGTCATTAATGACATCAGTTTCATTTTTGGGTGAACTAACCCTTTAAGAGCTGCATGCTATCTATTGAACTGCTGGTATTTTGTGTGTGTATGTACCTCGAGCACTCCCATGTGTGCAGATTATTTTCTGTTGCTCACATTTAGTTATGTTTTATTTAGAAACGCTGTGGACAGAATGGAGTTTGTAATGCACTTGTGAGAGTTTTGCGTGGAATGAAATGCGAGCAGTTTAAAGTCAATCGCCTCTGTGTCGGCAAATCGCCTCTGTGTCTGCAAGTGAACTATCCCTTGTATTTTCATCTGGACACAACACGTTACAGTCAATGGTTACAAGGTGCTCTGAGTTCGGCTGCGCTGAACTGTGCCGTAATTCACATGAACAGTGTGAGAAACACTGACTCGGAAACGCACTTGTTTTTAGAAAAGTAACTTGCATATTCGTTTTAGCCGATTGTAATGTATGTAGTTCAATAAAACGTACTGTAAGTGGTGATGGTGTTAATAATTTACCTCGGATATGAGCGAGAGCGAGCTTGCAGTGTATTCGCGCATCGCGCTCGGACCGCAGAGAATGTGCTCAGTCTAAAAACAAACTTTTCTTTCTTTCGAGTTAAATAAAAGTTAAACAGAAAATATGGTAACTTATGTAGGCTATAACTGCACTTGTTTCAGAATAGTAATGTTAATTTTCCCTATTAATGTTTGCTGCTGCATCCTTTACGTCTATGGCTTATCTCAATTTCTCCAACTAAGGGCTAGACCACGGATCAAACAGAAAATGTGCGTTGTGTTAACGCGTTAATTTTGACAGCCCTACTATTTATACTTAAAACATTATAGAATAGTCCACAAGTACACGATTTGGGACACAGCTAAGTGGGTCAAAACATTTCTCTTTTTCATTCTTTCCTTAACCCGCATTATTTGACACTTCCAAAAAACATCTTATAAGCTTCACATTAAACAAGGAAATGTGACCTTTTTGTGCCAAGTAGTTCCTTAAAGGAATGGTTCACCTAAAAATGAAAATGATCCCATATTTTACTCTTAACACAACTGAGCTGAACACAATCAAAGTTATATAAAAAACATTATGTCCATTTTGATTTCATGGTGACTTTAATACTACAATTTCAAATTAGCACACAATCGTAATTATTTCTTTCTCATTCGTTTTACATTGTAACTTTCCCAATTTGTCTTTCTGCGCAGCTGATCATGCAGGACCAGGATGAGCACTTGGAGCTGGTCACAGGCAGTATCCGTGTGCTGAAGGACATGTCCAGCAGGATAGGAGATGAGCTGGATGAACAGGCAGTGTAGGATATTGTAGAATAAACAGAAACACTAACGTGTATTTTATTAATAGTCAATGTCTATTTGTTTTTTTGCCATGTGTGTTTTTTGTCCTAGTATGCTCGGCGAGTTTAGTGAGGAGATGGACCAGACCGGTTCTAGAATGGACTCAGTGTTGAAGAAAATGGAGAAGGTTTCACACATGACCAGCAGTGAGTGCTTTTACTTCTCATTGTGTGTTCCTCTATTTGTTTTCTTATGTTTTAAATAATTCCGTGCAAAAAAATTTTGCATTTGTAATTTCAGCCTAAAATTGTATATTATTATATTTATATTTATACAATAGCATTCAAAAGTTGGCGTATTTTTTAAATGTTTTTTAAAGGTGTTATGTTCACCAAGGCTGAATTTCCAAACAGGAATATTGTGAAATATTTTTACAATTGAAACTAACAATATTCCTCTTGAGCTTCATTACTGGAGTCTTCAGTGTCACATGATCATTCTTATATGCTGCTTTGGTGCTCAGGGAACATGCATTTTAGCATTTTATTTTCAGAATCTGATACTAAATAAAACTGTAAAAGAGCAGTATTTATTTTAAATCCTTTTTTCATAAGTGCAGAAGTGTTTACTGTCACTTTTACCATTTTATTGTCTTTACTGAATAAAACTAATTTAAACAATCTGTTTAAATGCATATAATTATAATTGTAGCATATCATTATTTTGTTTTTTCCAAACCCACCCAAATAGATTCTCATTCTTTGTTTACCCAAACTTTATCTCGTTATTGATCTTGCTCAATTTTGCTAGGTTTAGGTTTGTGTGAGATTTTGACTTGGATCTTGTGTTTTGTGTGTTGCAGGTCGGAGACAGTGGTGTGCTATAGGAGTTCTTGTAATCATACTGATCGTGGTTCTCATTTTGTTCTTCGCCATTTAAACCAGACTCTTCTTCAGTTTGGCCCTCCATCATGCCAAAAGCTTACTGAGGAAGACACAATTTTGCCATGATTCTTCCAGCTCAGCTTCCATGATCCTTTGTGTGAGAGAGGTCCCAGTTATTTTTGTAGAGTCCTTTCTTGTCTTTTTGCCTTCATCTAATCTATGTCTTCTGGCTATCAGCATTTCACTCTTCCGCTGCTTTTGGATTGGACTTGTCAACTGGAAGGTCTATTCGAGAATTTCACTGGTGCTGAGATGGAAGTTAACAGTTATTATATATTTCTTTTTGCTAATGTTTTATTGTGGTACAGAGTGTAAGTGGAGGAATTTGATATTGCCTTATTATATTTTTATATGTTTGATTCTTACAGCAGTACAGTACATACAAATCTTAGAGAAAGAGGTTAATCATAAATATTTTCACCAATTATGTAACAATTGAATTGTTATTGGTTGATTCGGATATCTTTAAACAAGCACAAAGAGTAATGCAGGCCCATAGCGCCCTCTAGAGCTGTAATCTGTGCATTGGAAATTGTGAGTAAATCATTGCTTTAAAACATTTAAATAACCCTAAATGTTTTGCCAAGTCACACCTTTAAAATGAGTTTAACATTGGCATTTTACGTGTTCGCTCTGCCTTTATGGATAAATCTGATGCTTTATTGCATTATTTGAGGGAGCTTATGACAAATTGCTTGCAGAAAAAACATCTAATTTGCCTGCACTTTTAATGAATCTTCTTAAATGTGCTTCTTGTATGGGTTTTCCCATATTTTAAAATATGATTGGGTAATTCTTGTAAGTATTTGAGTTTCCCCATATTTTTTAAAAAAAAATGTTTGCATTGCTTTTGAGATTACTGTACGTTGGACTGAAGTTTCATATTGCTGTGGAGATGTGTATAGAATTATTTTGACATATAGACATTCTTTGTCTAAGCCTTCACTGCATGCCACAGTAATATTCCATACCCGTTGCTCCAATAATAATAATAATAATACAATATATATTTGTCATTTTACTATTTTTCAAAGGTAAATGCTATTAACTGCTCTTTTAATTGCAGCGAGATGCATGTTCTGGAAGTCAGCTCTATTAACTGACAACATCCCCTAAAGAGCTGATCGGAGCTGCAGTTAGGATCATTACTTGATATTTCTATTCCGAACTTGAGCTCAGATCTAATATTGTGCCCATCGGTGGGTGTGCTAATGGACATTTTGTTCTTGTATTCTCTGTGCCAATGAGTTGTTTCCAATATACCCTCTGATCTGAGACACTACGTGCCTGTGGGTGAATGTATTATGTTCAATATAAACGCTTTCCTCTCTGAATATGACACATTTCAGTATTGTCTTGTCCCTTGCAATGAGATAAAGTACATAAACCCTTAACTGAAAAGTCAGATCCAACTTCAAGCGTCTTTTGACAATTCTAAGCCTTAAAAATTTGTAGTACTCATTCTTATTAAAAATGTGGAACAGAGAACTAAAACGTATTACCTCTTACATGCCCTTTAGGGAGATTTGGTACGCATTCGGTTGTTTTATTTGCAAAGTAATGTCTTTCAGTGCTGCCTGCATATAAATAATCGCATTTCAAAAGTCTAATGCCCTTGTCACTTGTTTTTGTAAGCATTTGTATTGTATACAAATTTTGCCTTTATTTTGGCATCTTTATCCAAATGGTTCCTGAATAAAAGAATATGACTTTGACATGCCCTTTCCTTTTTCCAAGTCATTTTCAAATTACATGCATCACATTGTGGAATAGTTATAGCAGGAAAATACACCAAGAATATGTCATTTACTTTCACATTAAAGATACATATCGCAACTGAGTATGTTTCTATTTTTATCAGCATTGCCGTTCTAATAAAGTTAAGTTTTAACGTTTTTATTTAAAAATTACATTTGGAATTAATTAATACAGCTACAAGTGATTCTAATACAACGGCTGAGAAAGTGACAATGATCAGGCATAATATTATGACCAGGTGAAGTGAATAACATTTATTCTGACACCTTTCTATCAGAATCAGCATTCATTTCTTAAACATTTGAGCTATAGCTCATCTGTTTGATCGGACCACACGGGCTAGCCTTCACTCCCCACGTGCATCATTGAGCCTTGGCCATCCCTGACCCTGTCGCCGGTTCACCACTGTTCCTTCCTTGGAGCACTTTGGATAGATATTGATCACGTTGGGGAACACCCCACAAGAGCTGCAATTTTGGAGATGCTCTGACCCAGCAGTCTAACCATCACAATTTGGCCCTTGTCAAACTCGCTCAAATTCTTACACTTGCCTAACACAAGTTTGAGGACAAAATGTTCACTTGCTGCCTAATATATTATCCCACCCACTAGCAGGTGCCGTGATGAAGAGATAATACACTGTGCATTGCCATTTTGGGCAGTGTTCTACTGGGAAATATTGGGTCCTGCCATCCATGTGGATGTTAATTTGACAGGTACCACCCATAGGCCTACTGTTTATGTTTACACAACAACAATGTAGGTACAAAATCTGTCCTTTTTTGCTTTATTCGCGTAAAGACGACGTTAAAAATGTCAAAATTATCCCGTACACACAGACGGATCTGCAAAAACGATTAAAAACTGCATTATGCTGGTTAGCCTAGAAATCTAGACGCACCCTAGCGGCAGCAAATTTAATCTGCCCGCAAGTGTCGTCTAGGAACTCTCAATATCCTTCTGAGCTGTAATCGCCAATCACATCGTGTATAGAGTCGGTGGGTGGGGCCATAATGACGACAGCCGAGTTGCGTTTGCGTGCTTCTAGTAAACTCAAAAAACTGGCGAACGGCGGCGGTCTTTCGAAATCAGCTTTGACTGCGATTCTGGAAGACTTGGAGTTAAGCTTAACTCTGAGAAAAGAACGGCAATGAAGTCATTCTTAAAAAGGGAAGATGTGTTCGGAGTTTAGCCTACTGGATACGGGGAATGTTTAATCCTATGGTTTAATCAGTCAGCGAGCTGTTTCACCTTCGTTGCTCTGGTTGGTGTAGCGCTATCCTATCGCGTGCAGAGGGAGTTTGAAAGACAACCGTTTATCCCGCCCCTCGGATTGAGCCCTGTCTATGGTGAGTTTCCAGACCAAACATCTTGATGTGGTTATGGCTTGTCAGGCTAGTAGTTGGTATGTCACTTAAAAAAATGATGAGCCTACTGAACACACAATGCGCATGACGTCACCGTTTTCGCAAATTTGTAGTTTACACGGAGACAAAACAGTATCGTTTCAAGGACTTTAAACCCCGTTTTCAAAAGTTTACCTCCAAAACGCTGTTGCCGTGTAAATGGATGGCCAAAACACATTACAAGTTCTAATTTTAGTTCAAAACGGTGTCGTGCAAACAGCCCCTCGGATGACTTCTGCTTCTGAGAATCCCAGAAATGTGAAAAAGGTCCATCTGTACCTGCTTTGAAATGATTAAGCCACTCATTAAAACAAAAGACAACCACAATGATTTTCTTTGTTACAAATCTTTTTATTAAGATGTATTTCTATTCTCCATGTTTATTTATTTTTTATTTTTTTACAGTAGTTGATGTGCAATTTTCTTTCTCGTTGGGTCACAGTTAAGGAATTCACAAAGTTATTGGCACTTGAAACACAGAGGAAACACTGGCATGTACTCAGGGTGGGGTGAAGGGTATTTGACATCAGTAGACGCTACTGCATTTGTTTCCAAAAAGCGTTTCTGGGGAATAACATCACATGCTGTGAATGCACAACTAACAATCAAACTTCATTAGTGTTTCTATGTATAATGTACAGTGTATATATAGATTTGTATTTATATATGTATATTCATATATCTATACTGGAAAATAAACAGCTGAAGGATCCCTGCGGCCACACCAGAGACATGCTCTCCGGAGCCATATGCTGACGGAGCTCCTGGCCCCTGGTGAGGTATGAATCTACCACATATTATAAGCTGTCCCCGCTTGCACCTAGTTCCTGTAACACCTCGAGGGGTCTCCTGCGTCACATGACCTGTTTTAGGGCACAGGGGCCAGAGAGGTATGGCTGAAGTAAGTTGTCTGGAGGTAGATCCGCACACCTGCTCGTGTGCGCGCACATGTATTGGTCTCTGGTGGGCAGGGAAGTACAAAGAGAATTATATATGTTTGAAATCTGTAAAAAGTCTTTGAGGTTGCCGGTAGCGCAGATGCGCACAGAAAAATAAAGTAAATGTACATGGAGCAGAGGGACAAGAACATGGGAAAGGTGAAACAAGATTAACAGGTTGATAGACATTCAGGATTACACTTTAGGAGAGGTATGTCTTTATCCGAGGCGTTTTGATTGCATCCTTCATTGTTTTTCCTGTGTACATGCCTCTTTCTCCACATAACTGTGAAGTGAAGTATATATATATGTATATATACTGTATAAGATAAGTCATTCACACAGAACGCGTTCTTGCACTTGAAAACATGTTTTGAAGTTAATATACTACAGGGAAAACTAGTTTTTTTTTTCATGCACTGGTCAATTTTAAGATTTTGGGCTTCTATAACATCTTTCATACTAGTGAAAAGAAAACATTCAAAATACACATTTAAGTGTTTATTTTATTACACGTTATTATAGTTGTGTTTGTAGATTTCAATTATTATACATATGTTACGGCTGTTTTCTCAAAAAGATGTTTTCCCCTCAGACCCCTAGAGTCTTAAATCTACACTTCAGTAGCACTTACATAGGCGGGTTTATTCCCATTTATATTCTGGTGGTATTCCGTAAAATAAAAATATAAAACAGACATCCAAAATCCCCCCCGTAAAACACCTTTACCCTCAGCCTTCCCTCAGGTCATTTTGACCCAAAAACTATTTTGTAAAATATAATGTAAAACTTTACAGCTCATCGAAGTGGTCCAAGACCTTAGGACTTTTGTCATACTTGAACCATGAGTGGACTTTCTCTTTTTTTTTTTATTGGATTCAAGGAGTTTTGTTGTTGAAATTCAAAAAAAGTAATAAATCCTTCCCCCACGGGTCAATTTGACCCCCATAGGAATGAATGGAATGCAAATAATGATTTAGTACACCTAGAAAAACCTAAAAATGCTAAATCAACCAAACTGACTTTAAGACCCAGCGGAACAGACCGTGTGCTCCATATAACGCTATAAAGCCATCTAGCGGCGAGAGCCATGAAATGTTAAAGGGAAGGATGAGGGTTAACTCTGTCAACAAATCATTTTATACTTGGCTTTATCCAGTGTTCAGATTTCTGATCTGGAAATGTAAGCAAATTAGTGCATATTTAATTAGATAATGCCTCATTTGCATATTTAAACATTTAAGAAAATTTGTAATAAAAAAAAAAGTGATTAATATCTGGGGAAGTATGATGATTTTGTTTATTTATTTTACCCTATTCATCTGTGGTGTCTTGCCTTAAAAGACAAAATTCTACTTTTTTTTTTTTCAACCAATACGATCAAAAATGTCTGCTAAGCGCACAAGAAAAAAAAACATAGCTGACTGCAAAAATATGTTCTGTGTGAACTGGCCCTAAGACTAACAGAATCAGAAAAAAATTGTTTGATAGAAAATGTAAAACGTTGCTCAGTCAAGTCAGAGGCAGAGAGAGGGAGCTGAAGGTGCTAAAGAAGGAGTCTTCAACTTTTTTTTAGGCCAAGCACACCTTGCTTTTTATAGAGATAGAGAATGCATCCCCTTTTACATACTGTATAAAGCGGAGTGTTGCATTTTAATCCTGGCCATGCATATAGATTATCATATTAACGTGTTTACATATGACACTTAAGTCGCAAATCCATTAAAATAAGAATTAACCATTATTTTTATTTATTTTTTATTAAAAATACAAATATCATTCATTTTATATAACAAGGGAAGACATTTTTTACAGAACATCTTTAGCTTTTCATTTTGTAGTCAACAATAATTTTTAAAAAGGGTTGCAGACCCTCCATTGAAGACCCCTCAGGTAGGCCTACTGGTTCACAGACAAACTATGAACACTCACCAAAGGTGCTTTTCAGATTTAGAAAAAAGCTCCCTCTCTCTTGCAAAATCCACATAAATGTAATATCTTCAGCAAATGATAAGAGTGTAGCGCTCTCAGCTCCATTTAATATATATTTTACAATGCTTATACGAGAAAAAGGGATTTTAATAATAAAGAAAAGTTTCACATAAAAAATTCTTAGTTCGTGATAGCTGTTCGCAAATCCCCATATTGGCCATTTGATAATAAAGTGTCATATTCAGTATTGATTGTTTTGATCGTCACATTGGCAAAAATCAGCTGAAACAATTTATTTTAGTTCAGATTTGGCAGTTCAGAAACAGTTTAAAAACTGATTTGTACATTTTCTTCTGTTCAGGGATTATTAAATAAAACATCAAAAATGAGAATTCATCAAGTCAAATGACAAGCGTTTCTAAATGCTCTGCTGTCCCTCATTGGCCAGCAGAAGCAACTGCATTGCAGTTCCCTTTCCAACCTGCAGCATTCATGAAGTCTGACACCAGGTGGCGCCCATCCACGTGCAACTCATAGATCATCTTTACCAGCAAACTAATTAAGTAACAAAAACGATTCCTTTAAGATGGAAAAAAGTAATAATATATAGCTCGCAGCAGTGCATGAAGACCCAACTCCTTATTGCTACGCTCCTTCAAAATCATCCATCCATTAAAAATGACATTTCAAAGCAGTAAGTATATCCTTTCAGCTGCCTTCATCCCTTCCCAGCACTAAAGTCATATTCAACGCAAAAATATGGCGCTTCTCTTGATCCTATCTATTGTACATTTCATAATGTTTCTTTACAAAATACTTGGCTACTCTACGGTCTATGTTAAAAATTAGTAGCATCTCAGTGGCCAAGCACTATTCTAAAGCAGAACAAAACCATAGATAAGAAAAACAAAGATACATAGGTCGCCTTTTTTCCTCCTTTTTGTGGCTTGACCTCAGTTGTTCTGTTTGACTTCCAGGATTCTTACTCCGAATACTTGTAGTTTAATTGATGAGTTATGCTCTTGCACAAAAGACCATAACCCAGGGTGTGGGTCAGGGATTGAACTTCTAATTCCACTCCAGTTCATTGGGTTCAGAGATCAGCGCATATTGGGTGCACAATCTCAGCAACGCTCCACTGAGCAGAACATGCTATGAAGGGATTTATCAGTTGAAAACGTCACAAATTCCAGCCCTTATGGACATACATGCTGACTGCTTTCTAAAAATAAAAACTACTGGTCTCTCACGGTGTCCAAAACCAACATGATTATTAAAAAATATATATTTAAAAAAAGTGATCAGGTACATTAGAGGATTCAGCTCCTTATATGTAGGCTACATTCCAAAAGGGATGAAGAAATGTCGACAGCTGTTTTCTTTTTCAAAAGGTGCAACGAGAGAGTCCAACACAACGCCATATTTTTGTCACCGCCAATCTACTTTTTTCACACCTGTCTGTTTTTGTTTGTTTGTTTTTTGAACAGTGGGGGCACTTACGCACTCACTCTCACACACACACGCACGCACGACAGTTGACTGAAGCCACTGACTTCCGTAGCAGTAGCGGCGTTTCAGTTTCACAAAAACCTGTATGAGCCCTTCTGCATGGCCATACAACAACGACATTCCCAAATAATAACATTTTATTAACAAAATGTTGACAATTCACTAAAAGAACTTAACAACAGACTTAACAACAATGTAAATACTGAAATAAGCCTTCACTGTGTCCTAACCAAACACGGTATGAGAATTTGTTTTTTACTGAGTAGCCTAGCCTACTTATTTCTGCAGCATTGAGGCTGGAACAACAAACAAAGCATGACAAGTGCAGATTGTGTGCTTTATTTAATAAAAAATTAAGTCAGCATGCAGTCAGCGCTTGCAGAGACCCCGCACACACGCTCTTTTGATTGGCTGTGATTTTTGATTGATCTGAGTTTGGTTTGCATTGAAAATCTTGTCGCATCACGTCTGGTTAGGAGGACCATAGACCCGAACAAAAGGTTCAATTTACTTTTCAAAGCTGCAATAGAACTACCGAGATATGGAGAACAAATATGTAGGATCAAAATAATCAAAATGAAATAATTAAATAAAGAAACAATTCAATATAACAACAATTTAAATGTACCAGTTTATTCTGGGAAAAAATAATTAATTAATTAAAGAATTAATTCAATTTAATATTAATTCAATAAATAAATGTATCTATTTATTTTGTAAAATTACATGAAAACACAACATTTAATGTTTAATATATTTCCCAATTGCCTCTTCCACACACACACTGTTATGTTTAAAAATAAAAAAATGTAAATATTAAAAGTGCTTTTTCAAAAAGCTGTTGTTCATAATATGCTGCATTTACAAACTTGAAACCTATTTGACGAATCATGCATTTACAAAGCATGATTTTCCCAAATATTTTTTTCATAATAATAGAGGACATTTCACAAATGACAATCAACAGGCAGTGGGCAGTGCTTGGCGCTGATTGGATAATCCTTTCAGATTGATTACTTTTTTCTGTCTGGGTCTGGCAAGTGGCAAGAGGAATTGATTGAAAATGAAAGGGTTAGTTCACCTAAAAATGAAATTGATGTCATTAATGACTCACCCTAATGTCGTTCCACACCCATAAGACCTCTGTTCATCTTCTGAACACAGTTTAAGATATTTTATATTTTAGTCCCAGAGCATATGCAGTCTATGCACAGTACACTGTCCATGTCCAGAAAGCTAATAAAAACATCAGAGTAGTCCATATGTGACATCAGTTAGTTAATTAGAATCTCTTGAAGCACTAAAAATACATTTTGGTCCAAAAATATCAAAAACTATGACTTTATTCAGCATTGTCTTCTCTTCCATGTTCCTCAAATAAAGATTAAAATGGTTAATGGATCAGGGTATCAATCAAAGGTTTGGATCGCCAATGTCACGTGATTTCAGCAGTTTGACACGCGATCCAAACTGCTGAAATCACGTGACATTGGCAGACAATGCTAAATAAAATCATAGTTTTTGATATTTTTGAACCAAAACGTATTTTCGATGCTTCAAGAGATTCTAATTAACTAACTGATGTCACATATGGACTACTTTGCTGATGTTTTTATCAGCTTTCTGGACATGGACAGTATAGTGTGCATAGACATGCTCTGGGACTAAAATATAAAATATCTTAAACTGTGTTCAGAAGATGAACGGAGGTCTGACGGGTGTGGAACGACATTAGGGTGAGTCATTAATGACATCAATTTAATTTTTGGGTGAACTAACCCTTAAATATGCCGGTAGGAATTAATGAAGAGTAAAACGCACTGCCTTAAACACAGCCAGAGTTCTCATAGTTTTCAGGGTTTTTTTAATGTAATTTTACTAAATAAATTGATGCATTTATTTATTTAATTAATATTTAATTATTAAATTAATACCTTTATTATTTAATTAATTATTTCAGAATAAACTGGTACATTTAACTGTTGTTTTATTTATTTAATTCATTACTTATTTAATTATTTCATTTTGAGTAATTTGGTCCTCCATACCAAGTTTGGAATATTGGCTAAAATGGTGAAATCATGTTCATTTTGGGTTAACTATCCCTTTAACTTCCAACTCAAATACAGTCTTAGCCCTTTAACTGTCATTGAAGTTGATGTATATAAAAAAAAAAAAAAAAGTGGTTCCTGTGAGATTTTATTTAGGCATTATACCAAAAACAGCCAGAGTGAGACTCAAACTCCACCTTTTTAATGCATTTTCCAGTCACATATTTATAAAAACATATTGCAATATTACTTTGATCAAAAAAACTTTCAGACGATATATATTTTGTCAAGATTATAAAAAGCTTCTATTATGAAATAATACATTTTGAAATATCACACTAAACGCTGCACACTAAGGGGGTGAGAACCGTTAAAAGACTTTAAAGTACCATTTCCATGGTATAACAAAGTTCAATTTCAAAATGGATTTCACAGGATGAATCTTAAAGGGGGGGTGAAACACTCAGTTTCAGTCAATCTAATGTCAATCTTGAGTACCTATAGAGTAGTATTGCATCCTTCATATCTCCGAAAAGTCTTTAGTTTTATTATATTTATAAAAGAAATATAGGCTGTACCGAGTCTTTCCGGGGAAAAAAAAACGAGCGGCTGGAGGCGTATCGTGTGGGCGGAGCTAATGAATGACGAGCGGTGAAGTCCTCAAACGTGGAGAAGAAAAACGCTACCCTAAATATACCATGGCTATAGCAATCAGATTCAACTAATACAGATATGATCCAGAATCAGATCCGGAGGATGAAATACATTGAACAGGCGAAGCAACAACAGCAGTACATCCGTCTCTGTGGTATGGACTGTATTTAGTCAACATTTGTGTGTGTTTACTCACAGTTTATGAGGACATGATTCGGTTTATGGACTATTGTATGCGACTAAACATTAGCCGTAGCAAGCAAAACGGTTTTGCCCATCAGACAAGTGTAACGTTATATAGAGAACAACAATGGAGTAACCGTTAGCGCATTTGAATGATGAAGCACGCTTTGTGAGAACGCTAGGTTTATGTTTGGGTGGTTTTACAATAAACAAACTGAAACCTATAGTGGTCAGCTAAACGAATGTATTTAAACACACACCATAGATCGCATGCTCCATTGATAAATTAACTAACGTTATACACGATCGTGTTGTTTACTGATGTTTACTTACGCGACGATAGCCAACAGCATAGACATTTTTTGAAGTAGTTTTACTCACCGCCTGCTTCCAAAGCAGGACCGAACCTTTATCGTTGGGACCGCGCCGTCAAAAACACACTTCTTTGGTAACTGTTGATTTCGTGAAGTCCTGTGACAGCAGTGACCGTGGAGATCCACTTTTGCGACACGACCTAAGCGTATGTTGTGAAGCTTCCCGTCATTTCTGCGTTCAAATCGGTTCAAATGCAGCGCTGCCTTCCCGGGAATGCTGTGCTGAAGAGTTGAAGTCGCTTGATGTCAGCCATAGGAATAAAGTGGAGCGTGGCGCGGACTATAACTGACATAAGTGTTCACGGACGACTGGATCTGCTGCAGCTGAGAGCAGTGTTTATGGGCGTGCATTTGCTCTCTCGCTTCTAGTCACGCGCGCGCACCCTTCCACGTGAAGAGCCCGTACGGCCCATACAAGGACCTTCCGCTCTGTCGACGTCAAGCGGACCCATACTCGAAAAAAACTCTCCGAAACTTGTGAGAAACCGGAAGGAGTATTTTTTAACACAGAAATACTCTATCAAACATCTAACATTAGTTTTTGAAACTTTGTCTATATTTAGGATGGGAATCCAAGTCTTTATCAGTGTAAAAAGCTCAGTATGCATGAAACAGCATTTCACCCCCCCCCCTTTAAGTTTTTACAGTTTATGATTATTACTAAAATATGGGATAATACATGGGATAGTAAAAAAGACAATGAAAAAAAGAATGCCAACGGTGACAGTTAAAGGGTTAAAGACAACATTAAAATGGCAGTCGCAATCCATTTTAATTCCACAATACGTTTAAATTGGAATATTTAGTAAGAACCCAAAATGTAAGGCAGGATTTGATTTGAACAACGTATGATTGGATATGATTGGATAATTAAAAGTTGTTGTTTTACAACAAAACTGGAGGCAAATGTAAAAGCAAATCTGAAGTCGATTGTAAAGAGGATGCATTAAAATTAAATTAGAGCATAAGAAACAAAGCAAGTATTTTTTTTTCATTCCATTTAAAAAAAACATAAATAAAAAAAAAAGTTATTTTTGAAAAAACATGCACAGAAATGATTTACAATAACAGCAGGGGCCTCATGAATAAATGTTGCATAAGCACAAAATAGGCATTGAATGTGTATGATATGTTTTCCATGTAAACAGATATTTCAAATATATATATATATTTCTAGCATTAATGGGTGAATCATTCACAAAAGATCCATTATATGCAGTTTGAAAACAGACAGGGTGAATTGTCATTTCATGCTGACTTTAAATGCAGTAATATGCATATGTAAATTGCATGCAAATTAGGCGATGCATAATAAAAAGCTTTGTATATTCCATATATGATTATTTCAGGGAGAAGATGAGGTGGAAAAGTTCTGGCAAACATGGTTTTATGAATCTCACACCTTTTGATTATACCCAAAACATGTCATGTGTACATATGAAATTTGAGTGGATGTGTATAAAATCTATGCAAAGTTTTATACATGAGACCCCAGAAACGTGTATTAAAAAGAAATCACTTGATTTCATGCTAACTCTAAAATGATGAAACAAACCCAATGGAGCCAAACCAGATTGGATTCAATGCGAGCTGATGTTTGTTTAATCAAAGCGTACCGTTTGATGCCTCCATTTGGGAAATGGCTCACTGCACCAGTTGTGTGTTTAAGTGTGAGTGTGTGTGAGCATCTATCTCCTCACCATTCCCTCCCCTCTCTGCTTGCGTCTGCACTGTATGTCTCCCTCTCTGAGTCAGACAAAAACAAACAGAGCTCTCTGATCTCTGCATACACACATACCAACCACCCACCCATCCATCCATCCGTCAACCCACACACACACACACACACACACACACACACACAAACACCAACACCACCCACGCACACTGTCTCAGACATGCATTTGGCACACAAAAAACAGACGTACACACATTTGAACACGTTTACATAAACAAATGCACACACATAAAGAGCATGCCTTTGGCACACGCTCTCGCTTTCCTGTCAGCCTCATCGCATGAATGCACAGACATTAACACGTGCGTCTCCAAAAATGGAAATGAAAAAAAGAGACTCAAACTAAAAAAAAAAAGTAGCACAGCACACTAGCACGCACACAGACTCATCCAGGCATTCTTTCCTTCTCTGTCGCAGTCTAGTTGTGTAAGACTCCCAGGCACCAACTTCCACTCTTTAAGGCAGTGCTGAACAATCCAGCTCAGATTTCTGTGCAAATATCTCATTCGTATCCTATCGTACTGTGATTAAGACTTGGTGCAGTCTCTTAGGATAGTACCACGTGGCCGAGAGGTAAAAATTCTTCTTCTAAAAAAACAAAACAATCTTGCCTTTGTCTTTTTCTTCCATGAAATGTCTACGTAAACAGGCTTACAAATATAATTTAAATAGATAGTTCACCCAAAATTATTTTAAGTTTATAATTGCATGATCATTTTTATTTTACTACTATATATTTTGAGCAAATGATCCAATTTATTGGTTACCAAAACCAATTGGATGGATAGCAACATTCTTTAAAATCTTTTCTTTTGTAATTCACAGAATAATGGCGCGGTCATATTAGCACAATTTCAGCTAAACTTCATAATGGTGTAGAGAAGTTACACAGAAGTCACGCTGAATTTCAAACCAAGCAGCTTTCAGTTGGGCAGCATGAGCAAAACATTTCCGATGTGACCACATCTTAAAGAAAATCGTGACTGATTTTTCATTTTTGGTCTTTTTAAAAGAAGAGGTAAAACTGGAAAAAATAATTAATGTAAACATTAAAAACCCACAAATAACAGGGCTAATGTGCTAATATAGTTTTTAGGATAAAACTTTGTGTTATGCTTTTGGACTGGGAGAATTTTGACCAATCACAGCCTTTCTCAAGCCATTTAGTCGACCATTACAGGACATAAGTGTGCTTAGGTCATACTTTGGGAATGTCATTTTTAACACGTACAGGTGCAACTACACTTTTAAATGGCACGGTCACTTTCTTTCAACTCCGAACCCAGGGTTACAGCAGCTCTTTGAACTTCTCTTACTAAAAAAAACGAAACCATCTAGAGAGACAGTTAAAAACTGACTTTTCAAATCCACATAAAGAGACAACTACAAAAGGGCTTCCACTCTCAGAGTGGTCTTTAGTGGTTGGAGCCACCATAGCTGTGCCAATCTCTAATACTGCACTCGGCCCACTTCATCAGAGCGTTTAGTGCATCTCTGTCAGAGGCGCTGAGGCGTAGCATGTCAGAATGCGCCATGCGGCAGCATGCACCACACTTGTGCGATAGGTGCGCGAAGCAGTCAGCTGTTACAGCACATCAAAAACTACCATCTGCAGTCGCCATACACACTCATTTACACACAGACACCCGTCCTTCGTCAGGTGCCATCTATACAAAACTACTAAAGACATCAAAAGAAATGTAAAAGGCCTTGATTTTTAAGCTTGTGGGAGTTTGCCTGTAAAAACGTGTCGATTTGATTAAATCTACCAAAGTAAGAATATTAAGCCTTGGTAATATACCAAAATAAAACGATTAAAATTTGGATTTCGCTAATGCAAAAACATGTGGACAACAATTCACTATTCATTGATTCAAAAGGTGAGAATCTCGCACAGACCCTCTCTATCAACAATCAAAACACGACAGTAGTTTCAGATATAGCAAAACAGGTTCATCTGCCTCTTATAAATTCATATCACAAATCATGACAAACTGCTTCTCTTGGGATACTTGGCAAGACAAATAGTGGAAAAGCTGGCAAAAAATTACAAATGTTGCTCAAATAAAAACATTCAAAGGAAAAAGGTGCCTAAGGGTGTTGGTGCAGGAAGAGGAAATGGGGTCCAAAAAGCAGATATACTGCTACTAAATATTAACAGATGAATACAATCTTAACTTTCTGGATTCTCCAAAAAAAAGATACATTCAGATTCACGCCAGTGTTCTGAGACTGGATTGGAGCTTCCAGACACCATTTCCCCTTCAGATCACCCCAAATGTCCCCGGGGGTCCCTCCTCTTCAGGAATGTGTTTCTGCTGTATGGAGAGGAGGGCCCACAATGTACAATCAAAAAAAAATCTACAAGGAAATAAAAAATTACCAGATTTTAAAGTGGGATTCAACAACAGTAACAGTTACACTTCTCGACTCCGCGATGACATCAGCGTCCAAGGTGAGACTCAGATACAATGGAGGAGTGAAGTGAAAGAAAAGCTGAACCATGGTAGTGTTACTCACTAAAACAGGCTGCTACCATCCCCGCTCACGCCTTGCAGGGCATCTGTCGACGACTGGCCAGAATCAGAGGCTGTACCGCCTTCCAGGGATCCCGTTTCGAAAGCATGCTCCACCCCCAAGCCGTCAGACTCCATTTTGGCAGCGTCCGGAAGGAAGTTGGCATAAGCGTCGTTTTCTGCCATCAGAAGCTTCAGTTTTGGAATCCAGCTCTTGCGCACCACGCGACGTGCGTTAGTGCACATGTCTGCGGCGATCGCGTTCATTTCGCTCTCTTTGAAACTAGGAGCAAAGTTCTGGCAGTAAACTGGAGATAAAAACAACAACAATTTTTTTTTACTATCGTTAGCTTTTTGTGCACTTTTTACACAAAGATATTTAATGCTTAACGTCACAAGTAGCAACAGATATTTCCTTCTGTATTGTGATTGGGTTTTGATTTGGTGCGTGAGCCTTATGTCATTTGTGGAGGGGTGGGGTTTAACTGAACTACATGATTGGAGAAGTCCGGTATAAGTTGTGGCATTTTGTAGGCAAAAAAATATGTTAATACAAAGATGAATCATGCAAAATAACATCTATAACATGCATTTACGAAATAGATAAGGTGAATTTTCATTTTTAATGACAGCTTTAAAAATTCAACTGGGCTGTTTTAATGTAGATAAAGCTGCTGGATTCATAGAATTTTCATAGGTTTTACCTATAACTAAATATTAGACTATCAGCATCAATACAGCACTTACACTTAACAGCATGGAGAACCCGACTGTCGAGTGGCTTGCGATTGGGGTCATTTGTGGAGGAACGGATGCCTGTTCCACAGCTGTTTGCAAGAGTGCTTCTACAGGAAAAACAGAAAAGAATAGTTCAAAATACAATTTTAAAGCAACACAGAATCTGACCTACAGATTTCAAGGGCAAATGGGATCAACAAGTACTGTTCACACAAACTGCTTCCGGACCATTTTAACTAACTTAAATTGTATTTAAAAAAGCCACTTCCTAAATCCCTAAAACAAGGTTTTTCTCTAAAGGGTTAATTCACCCCAAAATGAAAATTGTGTCATTAAATACTCACCCTCATGTCGGTCCAAACCCACAAGACCTTTGTTCATCTTCAGAACACAAATGAATATATTTATAAAACGACGAGAATGCATTCAGTGCTTCCGGGTTCTACATCAGAACGCTGACTTACCATTGGCCAGCGCTGTTTACACCAGCACCATGACGCATGCGGTGAGCTGAGGTTCTGCAATAGAACTCGGAAGCACTGCACTGTATTTACTATATCAACAGCGTAGGAGAATGACAAACGAGAAGAAATTGTTGAATAAAGTCGTTATTTTCTGGGGGGTTTTGCACAAAAAAATATTCTAGTAGCTTTATATATGATATACAGTATTTATATATTAATTAAGGTTGAACCACTGTAGTCACATGAACTATTTTAACGATGTTTTTACTACCTTTCTTGGCCTTGAAAGTGTTAAATACATTGCTGTCTGTGGAAGGGTTACAGACAGTTAACTGCGTTTCGATTTGTATTTTGAAGATGTTCAAAGGTCTTACTAATCTATTATTTATTATTTGAGCTAGTTCAATCATGAAAATTTTGGCATCATTTAATCACCCTCATGTAATGCCAAACCCATAAGATCACCAACTTTCATTTATGCAGCTTGAACATTATGCTAAACATCTATTTCTTGTGAAAGAAAGTAATATGGGTAAATACGTTTTGACAGAATGTTTATTTGTGGGAGAACAATTCCTTTAAATATTAATTGCAAAGTTTTTTGTTTATTTGCAGAATTTGCAATAAATGTACAAAACTTTACTCACCGGTCAAAAAAAGCAGCAAGGAGCCGCCTGAGCAACACTTTGTGGCGTGTGCCTGCACTAACGTGGCAGTTCATCAGCTGAGCACGTGAAATAAAAACACTGGTGCCTGTTACTAGCTCCAGTTTCTCAGCAGGGTCACCTTCTTCATAGAGTTTAGGATGACAGCGGTTTCCGATCTGTGCGATGAGCTCAGTGGGAAGAGATGCCAGATCCTGCCTCACTCGAACTCCTCTTCCCCTCGATTCAACTGTGAGGTGGTCGGGTAGTGATTCCACTCGTTCACTGGCTGAACCAAGATAGCAAAGGGGAAAAGAGGTTAAAAAAATAATAATAATGCACACAGAAAATTAATTTATCACCCCTTTTTGGTTTGGTTATGTTGTTCAGATTCTTTTTGAGGAACCGTGAATGGAAAAACAGGACAGTTTCCATTACTGTTTATCCTATTGATGGAGTTCATCAAGGTTCGATACGTTGCCCAATTTCTTTCCCACAATTACACTACATACCAAGGTCTACTATCACGATGCGCTGTTCAGCAGTGTCAGTCAAAAAAGTTAATGGATAAATATTAGCAATCAGTCAAAAAAAAAATTGTAGTCAACTTTTCTTACCTGTTGCCCCTACATTCAGCATGCTGTACATAGTGTACATATTACAGATCTGTCTGTACTGTTCTTCTGTCGTTTCGTCTGTGATTTCCTCCTCTTCATCATCATCGTGATAAGAGATTGGTGAGTCACTGGTGTACATGCTTGGGGTTCCTGGGCTGGTGCCTTCCGGCGTGCTACTGCTGTTGTTGTTATTGTTGTTGCTGTTGCTATTAGTGGTACCACTTCCACCCAACAAAGCTGCACTTTGAGGTGGTGCCCCACCCACGCCCCGTGCCGCCTCCTGTGAATAACGGGCCGCCTTCCTCATACCTCCTCCTCCACCTCCCCCTGATCCTCCACCTCCTTCACGGCTACCTCCTTCCCAAAGACGCTTTGCAACTGGAGTGCAAACCACTGAATATGATGATGCTTCTTGTTGGGGCTGCTGGGACTGAGTTTGCTGCTCTGTCTTCACCCTTGACATCAATGGAAGAGGTGTAAGACAAGAAGTAGGTCGAGCCGCTGCCGTGGTGACCGCAGCTCCTCCTACAGTCCCACTACCAGTTTGAGTAACGGGGCTCTGGGGTTCTGAGGGAGGCATTTCTTCTGTGTGAAGACCCTGTGAGTCACAACTTGGTGAGCTGACCTTTAGGAAGAACTCCGTGCCTTTTTCCATAATCTGCTGAATCTGCAGGAATCCAGCTGTGTACATTAAGAGAAACTGATCGCCTAAGTTCATGCTAAGGCGACCGGTGTAACAGAAGGAAAGGATCTGCTGGAAGCTCTGAGGCTGAACTGCTGGCGGTAACTCCACTACAGAGCTCTTACTTCCAGAGTTGAACAAGTCACGAAAGTAAGAGCTGCTGGCAGCCAACACTGCCCGGTGGGCTTTAAATGTGTGACCCTTCACCACCACTGACACATCACAGTACAGACCCTGAAGCCTCTGCTCATTAAGACACTCCAGGACATTGTTGCCAAAGTTGGGAATCGCCATCTGCAGCATCTGAGCCATATCTTAAAGCCCAGCACTACAGAGTCTGTGAAAACAGAAAACGAAACACTTATTTTTCACTTCAGTTAAATGATCATATAATAATGACCAGTCCACAGAATACACATTAGCGCAATTATGCGGATATATCTGTAGGTTCCAACAAAATTTTGCCTGTCATTGAAATTTTTACACATTCCCAAGTACCCAACCCTTTTGTGCTCATTTTAAAAATATATATAATTATAATTTCATGTTAACGCTTACTAATAATCAGTGTTGTTTAATACATTTTACCATATCAACTCCACAGAATTCAAGAAATGTTCTCACTATCAGTGTGGAAAATGTGAAAAAGTTTGCCAATTAGATATGATGACGGGTATATACACAAATAATCATATTTAATGTATAATTGTTTGTATGACTGTTTGAATATCACACTATTTCAAATCGTCATATTTAAAATCTTGAGGTTATATTTTCAAAGAGTTTGATTGGTTGATTTTTTAGGTTTAATGTTTTTGATGTTAAAAAGTCTCTTTTGCTCATCATATATATATAGTGAAATATTATTACAATTTAAAAAACTAGTTTTCTATCAATATATTTAAAATTAAACTTATTCCTGCAATGGAAAAGCGGAATTTATTCAAGTAACATCTCTTATTATTATCAATGTTGAAAACCATTGTGGTTTTTAATATTTTTGCAGAAAGAAAACATGATTTTTTTTTTTCAGGAAGCCTTTGATGAGTAAAGTTCAAGATAAAAATCTCTTGTAAAATTAAAGAGGTTTTTACTGTCACTTTTGAGCAATTTAAAGCATCCTTGCTAAATAAATTAACCTTACTGACCTTAAACTTTTGAATAAGAGTGTAGAGAAATTCTGTAGCGATAAAAAAAAGTAGCAAATTGTCTCACATACATATATTTAAACTGTGTATCCCTTAAATGGAGCTTCAAAGATTTCTGGAATCATAACACAAACACACAGTTACAGTATATTATCTATTCTTTTAAAAACATGAAGCCACACAGTGCTACTCTGTTATAACTCCAAGGTCAGTGCGTGCAGTCTCACGAACAACATCCCATGACTGTCAAGTCCATAACATAGAAACAGAAAATGCATACATTCTCCACAGAAAAATAATAGACAAAGAACAAAAGCAATAAACGTTGATGATACACATTAATATAACTGAAGATTAGAGCACATGCCAAGGGCAATCCAGAGGTTTTCGGTGGCTCATAAACAATTTATCCTACAGTGTATTCTTTTTAGGATCATACATATTTTAGGACATGCTCTAAGCCAAAGGTCGGTCGGAATGACAAGTACTTAAAATCCTTTTAGGAGCAGAAAATGAATACATGGTTTACAAAAGTCATCCATCCTGTATAATGAAATCCAAAATGCTTCAGAGGAATTTATAACTTGTATATATTTAAGGTTTCTATTTGCATGTTACATTAAATCATATCGGTGTACTAAATGACCAACAACTCCTCAGACTTAAGTGCAGTTACTTGTATGTACATACACTGTTTACGTATGTTCAGTCTGCTAATACAGATCAGTTTAACACTTTTAAAGCAATTCTAAATCAAAAATGTTACGTTCATCATCACAGGTTCTTCTTGAGTGTTAAAACACAACTACTGAAAAGTACCTTACAGTTTGGTCAAAAATCCCCCAGTTTACTGAGTAATTTCACTCCAACTTCTTGCATTGTGTCTCTGTACAAAGGTTGATCAGGAGGTCACATGCATATATAAAGCAGATCAAATATTTATCTGGGTGAGCAGCAAGCAAGGTTATGCAAAGTTACAAACCCAAAACTTACTAAAGAAACTTCCATTTACACTCTTTAACCTATAACAAACAAATATGTGTATACACACATTTACCATGCAGTTACTGCAATTATTCTTGCAATAACTCTGATAGTAGCCGCCACTCCATCGATTAAAACGTACATGTCGAAATATCATTATGGTGTTTATTAATATTACGCCAAATAATAATTAATTGCGTAACGATAAACAAAAAAATTGAAACAGTACAGTAGCCAATAGCCGTTGTTCATTTATACGATCCTAATTTAAAGGGTTAAAGCTAGTCATTTAGCTACTAGCAATCACATTTTAAGAAACCGATAAAAATTCGTACAAACTTAGTTATACGTAAAGTAGTAGGCTAGTTAAATGATTGTCGATTAATATAGTTCAGGAGCTAAGAAGCGAAAATGCCGTTAATTCACCATTTGTTCTGTATCACTCGAACAGCACTATTTACCAAAGCATAATAACAACAGTTTTAATCAAAAGCGTACATGTAATAAACTAGCAATAGTTTGCAGTCTCACTGTGAGAGTCGGACGCCGGTGTTTCTGTGATGTGGGCGGCCGCGGAAGGGCTGCGGTACCCGGTGAGAGTGTGTGCCCGCACCGCTGCCCAGCTGGACACAAGCTCCGGGTTGGCACGGGCCCCGGGGGGCAAACAATACAAGAAATAATACCCTAATTTCCTGGTTTCCTCACTTGATGCTGCGACCAAAGAGCTAAAAGCTGCTCAGACTTCAAAAATCCTGCCACCAAAATAGTCTGATAGATGAATTATTGAGAAGCCCACATCCGTTTCTCTCGCCCCCACGGTGCCAGTGCAATGCTATGCAATGTCGGGCTAGATTACAGTCATGCACATACCAGAATATCTATACCAAAAACGTTTTGATTTTCCCAGCAGCAACCATATCATATGTATGCATGCATGCATGCATTATTATTATTATTAATAATAATATTATTATAATTATTATCCCACATACTTGCAATTTGGCTTTCTTAAGTAGTCATATTTATGCACGCGGCGCGATCATTGGGTTTCACATCACATATTCTGTGGTTAAATTCTACTCCATTTTGGAGGAAAAGGAAGGGGGCTCGGCTCCATCTTTTCCAGACATCAACAGGTCATCCCGGGACAAATGCAGCAACTGGGGGGCGAGTCACACTGATCCGCGAGACAAGACACCATTAACCACTTGACGTCTGAAAGCACAATAATGCCCTCATCCAGTACAAATCCTCAAATCGTCCAGAAACAAGTTTTAACATTGCAAAGCGATGTTATGCATGGCTAAAAAGTTGGAAAATATAAATGAATGTATATGCACCATAAATCAAGCTCTCGGCAGCAAGTCATTGAAGTGGTTAAAGTTTTGCAAGCCCATCCCCCATCTAAAGCAATCGCACACCTTCACAAAACAATACCCCCATCCAAAATCCGCTTAAAATGTTCTCAGTTACCCCGTGCCACAACAATAACTAACGCGACCCCTTGTTTAACCCACGTGATGGCCCCTTGACCCCACTCAAAGTGGCATGACCCTCTCGTGCATGCATTAAAATACTCACCCCCTAGACTGCAATCTGCTGGAAAGTGTTTCAATGGAGGAGTCAAGACTCTTTCTCTCTACGGGCAGCCATTCATCGTGAACGTACAGGCAAGACACCCGAGCGCAGAATAATCGAGGGGTGCATCATTTTGTCACCCCGGTTAAAGAGCACAGAGTTACCGATTACGCACAGACCACGAAAAAGAACGCTGCCGAACGCCAAAACATGAAATCGCGCCGCGCGCTCTCCGCTGGATCAGCCTGTGCGCGAGACGGCCGTGGTTGCGCGTGCGGCAGTGCGGAGAAAGTGAGCAGCGTGAAGCGTCTAGACTCAGGTGAAGCCCTAGAGGGATCTGGGTGCTACGCGCAGTGCATGCCAACACAGCTCTGCATGGCGCACTGGAGAAGAGGTTGTACTAAACGCCTCCGAAATATGTCCACCACGTCGCTCTAATGGGGTCAAATTATATGGCGTATAGACAATTAGTGTTTATAGAGCGTGACTGGATTAGATTATTAGTTCGAATGTGACATTTGCACAAGGAGCATCTGTGGTGGCATAGAGATGCAGGAATGTTTAATGCTGCACTTACTTTACGGCATAAAGTTTTCAGAACATGTAGGCTAGTGATGGAATTTATTTTAAATATAAAATTATGAATAGAGACATTTTAATTACAAAATAGTTAAATACTGTCATGACACCTGCAAAGTTGACTGAATCGGAGATCAATGAATATTTTACTTTTCCGCCCCAAAATGTATTTGTTTTCATTTGATCACCCCCCCCCCCAAACACACACACACACACACACACACACACACACACACACAATCAATATAAACCATTCGCATAACAACACTTGTTCATAATAATGCTAGTTCATTCAAATAAAAGAGCAGATAAAATAACACCAGTAAACACAGAACATTCCCATATGGTTATTTTGGGGTTATGTTGCCCAGAACGTTCCCTGTAGGTTATTTTAGGTTTATAACCTAAAGAGAACGTTCCCTGCAGGCTGCAGGTTATTTTAGGATTTTATTTTTAGAATTTAAAGAGAATGTTCCCTACATGTTATATATTTGATTTTAATGTTTATAACCTAAAGAGAATGTTCTATTTACGTAAATTTTTGTTTTTCTGCTGACTAACCAACAGGGAACGTTACAATGTTTGTTCTGGGAACCAAAAATGGTTAACTGGGCAGTGCTATTAGAGACATATGTCTGATTATTAAACTATTATAGTATAGCTATTAAAAACACTTTTTTCCTTAATTGTGAAGTAGCCTACTGTCCAACAATTTCAAAGATTTTTTTGCACACAGTATTGCCAAAGTATAAACAAACACAGACAAAAAAGTGTCTTGTAATGTCAATAAAAAACTATATGATAAAATATTATATTCTGACATTGTTAGTTACAATAGCATTCTGTAATTTCTGCTATGTGTAGTATAGATAAAATGTAGTATATTATAAATAAAATAAAAACTAAATGCTTAGAAACGACTTCCTAAATGATCCTGCTTTGTCCTCGATTTCCTTGTTTTACAGTGTAGCGCTTTCTATAGGTCGCTGTGCGCGTGCGCAGTTCCTGCGTCTCTGTAAGGCGTTTAGTACTACAAGGCTTCCGTATTTCGCAGTCGTGGGCTACACGTGAATCCTCCCTGAAAACACACGAGCTAACTGTTGACAAGTCTCTGTGGTAGTGTACATTAAGTTATCTGTTTTGTTTTTGTTCGTGATGGATTTGCTATGACATTACTAAAATATCTTTTTAAAAGGATAATTAGCGGTAAGTAGAAAGGCGAGATAAATTGTAACGCTAGCTTGGCTAGTTACATTGAGAATGTGAAGATGCCCAGGTTTAGAAAGATTTCTATTAAATGTAAATCTGAGGTTGTTAGCTTTTTATGGTTCATGAAGATGGACATTTTGAGTTATAGGAAATAGAAATACTGAAGTTATCAAGGAATTTATAAATATTGAAGTTAGGAGATTGAAATTGCTGTATGTGAGTACAGTGTATAACGATTTTAAAACGATTGACTAGAGAAAAAAAGAATAATTAAACAAAGTTATGGATATTCATCGGTTAAAATGGGTGGGAATTTGGCAGGCTTTGTATTTATGTGTTTTTAATTAAGTTGTCAGCATGTGGGAGTTTATAAGCACTTGTTAACTCAACTTAATTTTGTCTTGACAGGTCACAAGGCTTTTTTTGGTAGATGTTAGCTAGGACTACACTTCAGGTATTATTTAGATGTCCTAGTTTGTCATTAGCATTTCCTAAGAAGAGATCATTCTTCCTTCGGATCCTCACAACAGGGCACAGTTGTGTCTTGAAAAATTTCAGGACAATGGACAGCAAGAAAGACCCCGAAGAATCTCAGGACATCACCGGTGTAGGTGCTGACAGTACTTCCAAAGCAGTGCCAAAGGAAGACACCAATCCCTCCAGCTCTACAGAGAGCATTCAGACATCATCTACACAACCTGGGCTTTTACCAGGCGAGACAGTTGTCAGGGAGGGAAAGGCTGCCATTTTATTCCCAAGTGCTAATGAGGTGTTCTACAACCCTGTGCAAGAGTTTAACCGAGATTTAACGTGAGTATGCCATCCATTGTGACATCTCGTGATGTGTTGTTTTCAAATCTCGCCTTTGAACTTCCCATATACTTTCTTCAATCAGGTGTGCGGTGATCACAGAGTTTGCTAGGGAGAAGCTGGCTCAAAGGGGCATCCGGATCCTGGTCCCGGGTGAGAAAGACAGAGTCGTGGTACGACTCTCAGAGGAGAATAATGGTACGGTGGATCAGGAAGCATCAGAACAGCCTGAAAATGAGCAACAAAAGGAAGACGAGGCTGATGAGAAGGAATACATCACTGCCTCTGTAGGGGAAAGATGTGAGGTCTGTGAGCACGCTACAGTGTGATTTTTAGTATTATTACAGTATTTATTTATATTTTGAGATGGCTTTTTTTTATACTTTCAATTTTCGTTTTAGTTTTACTCTATGTTTTTGTGATTTTTAAATGTGTTTTTTTATTGACAAATGTATTTTCTATTTTAGAATTTGTATTACTTTAACATAAACTAATTTAATTTCAGTTAGATGCCAAAACCACTTCTTCTTTTTTTCATCTAATATTTGCATTTCGTTTTATTTCAGCATCGTTGTAATTAATGACTTTTAATCATTTTTATTTTATCTAACAATGATACATTGATACTTATGTGATATACTTACAGCATGACTTTTTATGATGATGTGAATTAGTCCTCAGGATGTATATATCAGACTGAATAAACCTTCAAGCGAGCGAGTATTGTTTTAGAATGCAAAAGAGTGGTAATTAATTAGTTAAAAACATATAAAACATAATATAAAATATTTAAATTAAATTATTTTATAAATGTAATTATTAAAATAAATGTAAAACTAGCTTTTATTTTAATTTTAAACTAATTTTAGATGTAAGATTATTCTACATAACTCTTGTTTTTTTCAGTAGTCTCCTTATGGATCACTTTTTTTCCCCTCTCCCTCATTTTTGAATCACTTTGGCTAAAAGTGTCTGCCAATGAGTAAATGTAATAATGTGATTTATCTCTTTCTTTTGCTCTAGCAAGGTCTGTGTGTGCTGGAGGGTCTGGCGGCGTCAGGCCTGCGTTCAGTACGTTTTGCTCTGGAGGTTCCTGGCCTGAAGAACATCACTGCTAATGATTACTCTGCTAAAGCTGCTGCCCTGATCGCCCGCAATGCACAACACAACAACGTGTCCCACATACTGCAAGCCAGCCAAAGAGATGCCAGGTACTGTTTACATATTCAAATATTTGCTTATGCACTCACAAACATCTATTTACTAGGGCTGTAACGATACATTGTATATCCAGATATCGCGATATAAAAATGTGATGATTTATATTGTTAATGTAAACGATATAATATGTAGTATCGAGTTAGTTTTATCCAAGGCTCAGCTTACTGTATCTGTAGGGTATAATTCATACTGGTTAATAATTAATAATTATATACTGGTTCTCTGAGGCTGGTTAATTGTCTCATGACATGCAGGTAAACAAATATAATATATAATAATATTTATGTTTTAATGATATAATTAAATCATTTTCGTTCTTTTCTTTTTTCTGTTTTATTAATTTTGAATAACTTTTTAAATCATTTTTAATTTATTATAATATGTGTAAATTAATTGTAATTTTTGGTTATGTTTTTTAAGTTATTGTTTTTTTAATCTAATATTTATATATTTTTTGCTTGTACACTAACAAACAACTGTTGACAGCTGTATTGGCTCATTTTGTTAAGTGTTATTTTAGTATTATTTAAATGCTATAGTAGAATTTATTAATATTTTGAATTAGCTCAAATTTATTTAAAAAAAAATAGCAAGTACATTTTAGTAGTTCTTTTGGTATTTCTTAGCATTTATTAACTTCAGTTAATGTTAAAAATATATGTTTAATATATGTAAATATATTTTAGTTCATGGTGCATTACTAATGTTGATAGATACAACTTTTGATCTTAAATGTATTTTTGTTCATTGTAGTTCATATTACTAATTTAGTTTGCTAATATTAACAAACAAAACCTTATTTTAAAGTATTACCATGTAAAAAAAAAGTTTTCCATTTAATATTTATGTATATTTTTAATTGCATCTTTATTTCACTTACTAAAAATGATTTTTAATTTATTCTGTTATGTCCTAAATCCTGGTATAACACCATGTGTCCAGTATGGTAATGTATGAGGCAAGAGGGAGGAAGGAACGCTATGATATAATCGATCTTGACCCCTATGGCAGCCCATCACCATTTCTGGACGCGGCTGTGCAGGCTGTCAGTGAAGGAGGTGAGTCATTCGCTGTAGCCTTTCTCTCAAATGCACATTTTGAATTGATCAAGCACATTTCCTTGAGTACTCTCGCTCTATCGTTGTCAGGGTTGCTTTGCGTCACATGTACGGACATGGCTGTAATGGCTGGAAACAGTGGGGAGACCTGCTACAGCAAATATGGCTCTATGTCCATCAAGTCCAAATACTGTCATGAGATGGTAAGATGGCTTCACTGGCATTGTGCATGGATAAAATAAAGGCAACTCTTCATCACGTTTCCTTTCTTTTTGTTCTAGGCCCTGCGTATAATCCTGCACAGTTTAGATCAGAGAGCAGCCGTGCATCAGCGCTACATTGAACCTCTCTTGAGCGTGAGTGTGGATTTCTACATCCGTGTGTTCGTCAGAGTCAAAACCGGACAGGCTGTAGTCAAAAACTCGGCAAGGTAATATACACGGTTTACTGTCTAAATAGAGTGTAATAATAATGTACGTAAAAAAAGTGCAAATGCTACCGCCCAAAATTTGTGGGGGCCAATACGTTATTTTATTTAGTCCGCAAGGATTCATTAAAAGTGACAGTAATGACATTTATAATGTTGCAGAAGGTTTCTATTTCAAATAAATGCTGTTCTTTTGAACTTTCTATTCATTGGAGAATCTTGTACACAACAAATATATTATGGTTTCCACAGAAAAATTAATCAGCACAACTGTTTATAACATTTAAATTTTGTAATATAATAATAATAATAAATAGTTATTATAATAATATAATAATATAAAATAATAAAATATAATAATAATATCATAAATAGTTCTTGAATACTAAATAATGTGGCGCTGAAGACTGGCATATTTGCTGCTGAAAATTCAGCTTTGCCATCACAGGAATAAAATGTATTTCAAATTGTAATTTTTAAAATTATTACTATTTTTACTGTATTATTGATCAAATGAATGCAGCCCTGGGAAGCATGAGAGAGGAGTTCTTTCAGAAATATTCAAACATCTGTGTTTGTGTTGCAGTAAGCAGGCGCTGTTGTACAACTGTGTTGGCTGTGGTGCATACCATCTGCAGAGGATGGGGAAGAGGGTGAGCCAAGGCAAACAGTGAGTATTTCTACCTCCAGGATTGTTCTTTTATCTCCTGTTTTACTTTTTTTTTCAATCCCTTTGTACTGGAAGTATCATTGTGTTTCAGTTTGTGTATATTTATGTGTCTGTTACAGTATGAAGTATTCAGCAGCCACGGGACCACCTGTAGGGCCTAACTGTGAACACTGTGGGCAGAGACACCAGGTCTGAATCATCTATACAAAAACAAAAAAATATCTGTTAGTTGTACTTCTATATCATGCATCCCTACTTATTAACCATGTTTGTTATCTCTCGATATTATAGCTTTCTTTAAATATTAGTATCAGTCGATATTGGACATATATCAGCAAATTTCAGATATTTAATTGTTCAATTTAATAGTTAATTTATTCTTATGTTTCATATGTCTTAAAAAACACAAATAATGTAATAACATTAAAAAATAATGATCCACTTGTCGTATTGGCCAGGATTGTAATATCAGTGCATCACTGTATAAAACCAACTATCAAGCTATAGAATATGTCAACCATGAACTTTGTTTCTAGTTGGGCGGTCCAGTCTGGGCGGAGCCTCTTCATGACATTACATTTGTTCAGAAGATTCTGGGTGCCATTTCAGGAAACCCCACTCGCTTCAGAACATCCAAGCGGATTGAAGGGGTGCTTAGCATGGTGACCGAGGTCAGTCGTTATTAAACTTAATATTAATAATCATCAACATAATTATAACATCTTTTAATGTAAAAGTAATTGAATGGGTAATTGAATAGAGATTGAGTGCTGAGAGAAAAATGTGTGTTTCAGGAGCTGCAGGATGTTCCTCTGTACTATGCTTTAGATCATCTGAGCAGCACAGTCCACTGCAACACACCGCCCATGCTGCAATTCAGGTAAACTCACAACATTTTCAACCTGTGTATTATCACCGGTGGTGGTCAGCCAAACATTTTTTTTATGTGAATGCTGTTTTACGTGGATATTCTGACACGAGTGAAGCACAACGCTTTATTTATAAAATAAATAATAGGTCCGCAATTTAATGTTACCTCACAGCCATGGACACATAACATTCATGCCGAACAAGATAGGTAGATATTGTGAGGTGAGCCAAATTTAAGCTTTGCGTTTTGTGATCTGGTCACCCAATTTTCCACAAATTTAACAATAGGCTTACTCCATTTTATTCTACTGGACATGGAATCCCTTATTTATTTTCCCAAATCTTGAGAGACGTAAATGAAGTCTCGTTCGGCATTTATGTTATGTTATGGTGTGGTTGTCATGTTCACCAGCACAGCCCTATACCACCGCGGGGGTAAAAAGCTGCCACTGTCACAGCCCTTAAAGAATCACAATTTCCACCAAAATGTTAAGCAATCATAAAAATGATTCTGAAGGATAACACTGTGACACAATATGACACAGAAGACTGGAGTAATGATGCTGGAAATTCAGCTTTGCCATCACATAAATGAATTAGAAAAACATTATTTTCAATAAAAATAATATTTCACAATATTACTGTTTTTATTTTTTTTATCACATAAAATGCCTTGATGACACTTTTGCACTGTACTGTAACACATATGTAGATAGCAGTGTGTCTTCACTTACTATCTGTTGTGTAGGTCAGCTCTCATGCACGCTGGGTACAGAGTGTCTTTTTCTCATGCCTGTAAGAATGCTGTGAAGACCGACGCTCCCGCTGGTGTGTTGTGGGATATCATGCGGTGCTGGGTTAGTGATCGCCATCCACTCATAAGATCCTCCCTAAAAGTTCTTAAGATAACGCCTCATTTTCTAATGTCATTTCTCTGTTTGCTTATTCCTCAGGAAAAGTCAAACCCTGTGAAGAGAGAGCGGTTATCAGAAACCAGTCCTGCCCATCGCATTCTCTCCACAGAGCCATCGTAAGGATCAGACGCCTTATATATATTCATCTGATGGCTACTTTTTATATTAAAACCCCAGTCAAATCTTTTGCTGTGCCTTTTAGTTTAATTATGGTTTCATTTTGTTTTAGCTTAATAGAGATTTATTACCTGTAATCCTCATATTCTGTCATTTAGTCTTCAGGCCTGCTTTGAGATCAGAGAGGACGCAAACCCTCAGTCACGAAAACGTCACCTCACACGTTTCCAGGAGAACCCACAGGCCAACTGGGGACCCAAAGCACGTGCCAGAGCTGGGTCGGTTTTACTACTTCTATTCTTTTGTCAAAGCGCAGTCAAAATATTTTATTTGATCTTAAAAGTGTAAATCATCTCTTTTTCCCCTCTTGTGTTTAGTGGAGGAATCTCCTCTGAACTGGAAGACAAAAGAAAACACTTTCAGGGTAAAAGAAAGAAACCGATCACAGACTCCTCTCAACTCAAGAGCCTCCCATGTAAGAGGTTTCGAAAGGTACGTTCACTTGAATTCAGTATATAGTGGGGATTTCAGAGACATTCAAACATGTTGCTTTGTTAGCTTTTTTTGAGAATTTCAATTCAGAAGTGAATTATTGTCTTTGATTTTCAAAGTTAAAGAGGGCCTATTAATGCTGTTTTACATTTTCTACTTTCTGTAGTGTGTAATGTTGTTTGAGCATGAAAGGGATCTGCAGTTACAAAGCACAAAGTCCACTCCAAAGGGAGTTATTCTCTATATCAGTGCACACAGTTTCTTAACTCACTGAAATGCCTCGATTTTAGTTTTAATTTTTCTGTTTAATAATGTATGTCACAATATTCCTAATTTAAATAATTTCAGCCCAAAGCATAGACAAAAAAGGGGGCTGAGGCCTGGTTGAGTTGCGTTTGTATTCTGTTGAAACTTGTGGTTATGATAAAGGGTGTGACATTTCCAAAACACACTGAAAGCAGTTGACAAATCACAACACACTGGTCCAGCCAACCAATAAGAGCACATTTAGTTTTTCAGAAGAGGGGCTTCATAGCGACAGGAACTGTCTTTGAAGACAGGTGCTGCCCAATGTAACATATTTTTTTTAACATTCAAGCATGAAAAACTATTTTAGTAGATCTCAAAAACAAAGACATTGTAAAAGGGCATAATAATAATGTGTCTCTTTAAGTCCAAGAAGTATCCAACTCTTATTCCAGGATGTGTGAGAGCTTTTTCCCTACCAGCATTTTTTTTGTAAAAGTTGCCAGCTTTTGACCATTTTCACAAAAGTGCTTTTAAACAAAAAAAATGCTTATTCTAGCTTCATGCATTCTTTTTTTTATCAACACTTGAATGTAGGCAAGAGTCATAGAAAAAAAGCAACATTTTGAGCAAAAGAAAATACATTTTGGTCTTCATCTAGATTACATTCATACGCCTTATAACAGTGTAATAGTTGGTCAATGATGGGGAAGCGTCTCTTAAATGATGGACATTTCCGTTGATGGCAGGTAAAGAGTTAAAGGGGATAGTTCACACAAAAATAAAATTTACCCCATAATTTACTCACTCTCAAGTCATCCAGTATATGACATTCCTCTTTCAGATGAATACAGTAGGACTTCCAAGCTTTATAATGGCAGTGAATGGCTGTTTCTGAATTGAAGTAAATAAAAGTGCATCCACATGGCTCCAGGGGGGTTAATAAAGGCTTTCTGAAGCGAAGCGATGTGTTTGTGTGAGAAAAATATCCATATTTAAAACTAAAACTTATCTCTAACTTAAGTGATAGTTTACGAGAGACTGGTGTTCCGGTGTATGACGCTCCGGTAAAAATGTTAGTTCTTGCGAGAACAAGTTTTGTTTTGCTCCCATCCTCTGCGTGTCCATGTTCATCACCAGAACTTGCGCTATGCCTGTGTCCTGCGCAGTCTCTCGTGAACACGGCAACGACATTTAGCAGAAGTCAGAGGGACTTCATTTTATGGACTTCAAACCAGAAACAGCCATTCACTGCCATTCACTGCCATTTATAAAGCTTGGAAGTGCTAAGACATTTTTATAATATAACTCTGATTCTATTTGTCTGAAAGAAGAATATACACCTAGAATGACTTGAGGGTGAGTAAATCATGGGATAATTTTCATTTTTGGGTGAACTATCCCTTTAATGTACAAGTCAGATTTTAAATAGTTATTTTTCAAGATTTAGGTGTCTTGGAGTTAATGGAAAATAACTCACTCAAACACAATCATAAAAAAAATGCTATTCATTCTTTTTTAGGGAACATGCACACATGGAGACAAATGCTGCTATTCACATGAGCTCAAACAAGAAACCAATGAGGACAAGATGGACTAATTGGTTTTCTCACTATGAGATGTACATCACACAGCTGTGAAAGCTAGTTAAAGACTGAGACTTTGACTTGTAAATTACATTTCTCTTAGCTGTCTGAATGTCTGCAGTTCTGTTCACAGGGTCTGTACAGATTTTGCACCTAAAGCTTGTTTTATGTTAATTGGATTTGTGCAAGGCAAGTTTAATTTACCTGGCAGCCCACAAATAAGAGAATAAGTGGGACATATTTTGTATTCTTGGAAATAGTTTTACTTTCAAAATGTTTTATTTTCACCTGGCAAATAAATACTAAGTGAATGTGTGTGTGTTTTGTAGTATATTCACTATTCAATATGAGCAGTACACATCATGTATAACTTAAAACGTTTATTTCTGGTCATTACATTCATGCCACAGTTCATTCATTAAAAATGTCATTTTTATATGAAAGGCACAGTAGAAAATACAATCACAATTATTGCGCAAATTAATTTTAGACAATGTGCCGACAACACAAGAAATAAGCTGATTTGTCCAGCTGCTAACCAAAACAGCTCATGTGTCGAATGCAGAAGAAATCTATACTTGAAGTTCTTGTAGATCATGTACATCTTTATGAACATATGGCACAGTGCAGTTCAAAGAATATGCATTCTTCAAAAATTAAAATTGTACAATTTTGCTCCCTGGATTATGCAACTAAAATACACAGACAAATCATCAACCCTAGGCTGTGTCATTCAGCTCTTAATGATTCGGTGCCAGGTGGAGTTAAGATATTCCAATGTTATATTCTGACTTCAGTGCCCTTTCAGTGATCGGTCTGATCTACAGCTGTCGTACCCGTAACAGAAAGGTGCGGATCTCCATTGGGTTTAATGTCACTTCCCATGGTGAGGGGTCTCTGATACTGAGAGGAAGGGGCTTTGTCTTTTCTGAAAGACAAACACATCAAGCATTAACTTTTTAACATATGAGCTTTCAGATAAAATTAGAGTAATTAACAATTGTTACCTGTGTTCCACTGCAGGCGGTTCATGTCGTCTTTCCATTGATTTGCTCCTAGACTCATCTCAGATGCTCCGAGCACCTCGAGAGTAGAAAACAGCTTCTGGACAGACAAAAAGAAAATGTATCAGTATTAAAGCTACACTGTGTGATATTTTCCCCCATCTAGCGGAGTAAAGGTATATGACCATCCAGTGAATAATAGTTTCTGTTCCTCTCAATTCCAATTTCGTTTTAACTCCTACGGTGGCCGATTTAGTCCAAGATTAACATGGCAATCCCCCTCTTCACATTCGACACGGTGCCATCGAGTGTTAAAACGCGAAAGCTTGAATTTACGGGTATGTCCCTCTTTGGCTAATGTACTTTCAAGATGGAGGGGCAACATGGCGCCCGGCATTCGAAACCCTCACCCGTATGTATTTTCAATGGCATATTATAAACTTACGAGAATACTTTATTACTTGAAAGATGTAAATATACATTAATGAGCACATATATTTTTGAAAGAACTAAGTGTTTTTAGCTAAGAATAAACAAAAAAAGTTACACAGTGTAGCTTTAAAATTATGAATTATATATTTTGTATTTATTAATATGATAATATATAAGGCACAAGATTGAACTGATTGAACTTGTACTATATTTACAATAGGTATAGTAGTGATTTAAGTGCCTTACTGCTTATGAAAATGTGACCCAGGACCACAAGACCAGTCATAAGGGTCATTTTTTTTTGAAAGCTGAATAAATAAGCCTTCCATTGATGTATGGTTTGTTAGGATAGGACAATATTTGGCTGAGATACTACTTAAAAATCTAATTTGAGGGTGCAAAAAATCTAAATATGGCCTTTAAAGTGATCTAAATGAAGTCCAAATTAACTAATGATAAACAGTGATATATTCACAGCAGACAATTTACTAAATATCTTCATGAAACATGATCTGTAATATCCTAATGACCACTTTTTGGCACGTATGACTGGTTTTGTGGAACACGCTTTACATGTTCTCTTTGAAACACTATCAGTGTTTGACTGTGGGATTTACTGGAAGTGTGTAGGTGGGAATGAATGTATCATTGTTATTCCCAGCACTTACATTATACCTAATGTCTTTTAAATTACTTGCATTGCATTACTGAAGCTAAAAGCTTTCTGTGAACCTAAGAGCACAAGCTAAAAGATTAGCCAACTAGCTTAGTGCAGTGCTAAATGTGCTAAAAACAAAGAAAGATGTTTTAAATAGTTAGATGATGATTTTGGAGGGCGGTATTATCTTGCATCACACCAGAGCCATTTTGTTCTGAGACTTTATGTGCAGCCACAGTTCCTTGTGAAACACAATCATGTAATTGTTACCTGTATGTTGACAGTAACGGGCTGTGAGTGTGTTTTGCTCTCCTTGGCCTGGTACTGATGTTCCAGCCTAATCAGAACTGAGTCTTTATCCCACTGAGACAGTGTCAGCAGGTGAACAGCAGGGGGCAGAGCAGCCTGAAGCCCTGAGAACTATGGGATAGAGAGAATGATCAGTCAATTGCAAGGGTTTAAGCTTATAATAAGGAACCAGTAGAGTTTACCCATCCAATGATCCTCTACAAACCTCTAGTTTAGTGTTGGGGGGAGGTGTACCGTCCTGGAAGGAGAGCAGAGGTTGGAGCACCATGCCCTGTGCGAGGGGTCTGTGGACATCTGCGGCCATGTCTGGGGGAGTGAGGGTCAGCAGCAGACGCCCTCGGGCAACTAAACCATGAAAAAACTCTCCCGGTTCAGAGAGAGGTTCTCCCACCCCCCTAAAATCATCATACAGCAGTCTTCTGTGCAGCTGACAAAGAGTTTATTAGCTGTTAGCATGTAGAGACTATGAAAGCTTGTGAAAGATAGTTATTTTATCTTACATTTTGGACTTTTTTCCTTAAAAATTGCAAGTTTATATCTCGCAGTTCTGAGGGAAAAAGTCTGAATTTTGAGATAAATTTGCAACTAACTTTAATTTTTTTGCATTCAGTAGTGGAAACAAGCTTACACAAAAGACTGTCATAAATAATAATAATGAAAATAATATTTATATTGTGCCCTAAAGGGAGATTTTGAAGGAATTTTACATACAAAATAGAACAAAACAATAAAAAGATTTATATATATATTATACAATTTTAATCTCATTTGAATCTAATATTTATTTAAATCTTTTATAATTTATAATATAAATTATTTATGTAACATTATATAATATATATTATTAATTAAAAACCAAAAAAAAGGAATGCAAAACAAAAACTAAATTAAAACCTTTCCTAAAAAATTAATTTGTAAAGTCTTGCTGAAAAACATTTACTTGTAAGTTTCTGAAATATAGAAAGGGAAATATTAAAGAAAAAATCCTAACTTGAAATAACTAATTTTTATGTTTATTTATTTTAGATTTTGTTCTCCTCATTAATATTTTACTTTCTGAACACCAGTAAAGCATTTTTAAACTGAAGTGAATGAGGGAGAGATTGACAGAAAGAAGGAAAGGTCGTTTTATTTTACCATGATTTCCAGCGAGCCGTTATAGATGCTGCTGGCCCCTTGAGAGCGATCGGTCACAACTGTTAACTGACACTTGTCATCCTAAATGCACACACACATATACAATTTCTTGACATGTTATGGCGACTCAAGGCTTTTTATGAGAATCTGAGTGAGAAAGCGAGGATAAAAAGACAATAAAATAAGAGGACATATCAATGTGATTAAAAAAATTAAATGGAGCCTAAATTATACAAACAAAATAATAAAAATATAAAAAGAAAAGACAAGATAGCTGACAAGATTGGCTGCATGACACTTGCCTTGATGTAAGCGCGAGAGTTGACTGGATAGTAGTTTCCGGCGATTGGCTCTGTCTGCTTCAAATCCCAAGTGGGCCGATAATCTTTCCTACAATGACAAAACTCCTAAGATTAATTTCACAACAACACTGCCGTTCAAAAGTTGGGGGTTGGTAAATGTTTTAGAAAGAAGTCTCTAATGCTCAACAAGGATGCATTTATTTGATTAAAAACAGTAATATTCTGAAATATTATTTTAAAATATATTTCAAAATGCAATTTATTCTAATGATGGCTCCAGTTACTCCAGTCTTCAGTCACATGATTATTCAGAAATCATTCTGATATGCTTATTTGCTGCACAATAAAAATTTCTTATAATTATTCATGTTAAAAACAGTTGTGCTGCTTCATACTTTTTTAGAAACCATGACACATTTTTACCGAATTATTTGATAAATAGAAAGTAAAATAAATACATTTTAAAAAACAGAATTTATTTGAAATAGAAATCTTTTGTAACATTTTAATGCATCCTTTAGAATTTCTTTCGCAAAAAATGTAATTGACCCAAAACATTTTGAACAGTAGCGTAACATGACAAACACGACAAAAAGCAATTAAAAAGAAACTTTCAAAAGCAATTGAAGGAAAATGTGATCTTCCACTTCTGTAATTTCTCTTTTCTTTCTTCAGTTCTCCATTTCAATCTCCTCACCTTCGCTCTAAAACCTCTCTGCCGTTGGAATCAGTGTAGAAATATCCAGAGGACTCGATGTTTGTGTCCAAACGAGTGATCACTTCTTTCCCTAAACCATCCCTTAAAAGAGAAAGAGAGCTGATATTCAGAGAAAATGCCTTACTTTCATTTCGCAGCAAAATCCTTTGCATGTGTACGTTGACTCACGCGACAGGCACTGGTCCCACGGTCCACTCCAGTTCCAGTTCCCTGCGGTCCTTGTACAAACGGACAACCTGAGACACCCAGGGGCTGAACCACTGCGTCACCTCTTGAACCACGCTGGACACCGTAACTTTCTGTATTTCAGCAATCTTGTTAATGGTGAAGGGGTCTGACGAATTTGGTCTGAAGATGTAAGCCCCCGACGGCTGACTGCTCTCCTTGTTATTTCCAGCGCTCGCATTATACCTGTAAGTGCCAAGAAGCACAAAAAAAACAATTTTTTATAATTCACCTTTTATACTATTAAGCATGAGAAGGAAAGGGAATAGTCAATGCAGATTCACAAGCAAAATGTACAGTGCTGAATCATTACCAAACTCACAAGTTCAGTATTTACTTGTACTTCAAGGTAATTCAAAATAATAAAATAGTGTAAGATTGGTACATTACCAGAATTCTTATAAAAAAATCCATCTATATGGTAGACAAAAACTGGAAGGGAGAGACTGATTCTGAATCAGCCTAAACTGACCAGTAGAAGTTCTGAGTGAGTCGAATGGTTTGCTGCGTTTCCAGGTTTGTCAGGCTGCTTAACAGACCCGTGGTGTCGTCAAAGGTCACCTTTAAGAACTAAAATACACACAGAAAAATTGTTCTGTTATTTATGCTAATTGAAACATGAACAAGTGCATAAACACAGATCAGGCATAACATTATGATGCTGTGACACTGACAGGTGAAGTGAATAACACTTTGAGTATCTCTTCATAACATCACGGCACATGTTAGTGGGTGGGATATTTTAGGCAGCAAGTAAACATTATGTCCTCAAAGTTGATGTGTTAGAAGCAGGAAAAATGGGCAAGCGTAAGGATTTGAGCTAGTTTGACAAGGGCCAAATTATGATGGCTAGACGACTGGGTCAGAGCATCTCCAAAGCTACAGCTCTTCTGGGGTGTTCCTGGTCTGCAGTGGTCAGTATCTATCAAAAGTGATCTAAGGAAGGATCAGTGGCGAATCGGCGACAGGGTGATGGGTGGCCAAGGCTCATTAATGGACGTGGGCAGCGAAGGCTGGCCTGTGTGGTCCGATCAAACAGATGCGCTTAATGTAGCTCAAGAAGTTAAAGCTGGTTCTGATAGAAAGGTGTCAGAATACACAGTGCATCTCAGTTTTTGCATATGGGGCGGCATAGGTGTAGACCAGTCAGGGTGCCCATGTTGACCCCTGTCCACCACCGAAAGCACCAACAGTAGTGAGCGTGTGAGCATCAGAACTGGACCACGGCAAAATGGAAGAAGGTCGTCTGGTCTGATAAACCACATTTTCTTTTACATCACGTGGATGGCCGGGTGCGTGTGCATCGCTTACCTGGGGAACACATGGCACCAGGATGCACGACTATGGGAAGAAGGCAAGCCGGCGGAGGCAATGTTCTGCTAGGAAACCTTGGGTCCTGGCATCAATGTGAATGTTACTTTGACACATACCACCTACCTAAATATTGTTGTAGACCCTTTCATGCAACCGGTATTCCATGAAGGCTGTGGTCTCTTTCAGCAGGATAATGCGCCCTGCCACAAAGTTAAAATGGCTCAGGAATGGTTTGAGGAGCACAACGAGTTTGAGCTGTTGAATTCCATTGATCTCAATCCAGTCGAGCATCTGTGGGATGTGCTGAACAAACAAGTCCGATCCATAGAGGCCCCACCTCGCAACTTACAGAACTTAAAGGATCTGCTGCTAACATCTTGGTGCCAGATGCCAGTGCACACCATCAGGGTTCTAGTGGAGTCCATGCCTCGATGGGTCAGGGCTGTTTTGGCAGCAAAAGCAGGACCAACACAATATTGGGAAGGATAATGTTATGTCTGATTAGTGTTTGCACTTTTAGTGTAATTTTACACTCACCAGTCCCTCTAGTTTTGCACGATTCTGCGATTGTGAAACAACAACAAAACGCATCCTGCATAATTTGCCATTTAACTGCAATAATTGGTCAAACACATCTTGTGAAAAGATTGTGTCAGAATTGAATAAGACAGACACAAAGAAAGATTTCTCCATTTAGTTTTTAGTTTTTTTCTATTGTCATACACAATGTGGTAAATGTGCTATCCTAATTAATAAAACAGTAAATGCAGAAATATAAAATGTGTGAAATCCTGGTGGGACAGACTAGTAGATTTTGAGTGTTTTTTAAGCTGTTTTCTTGCATCAAAATAATTACTATTTACACCATCTCTTTCACCCTAAAAATTCAATGGATTTTGCTAACGTACCTTTAAATCATGTTAAAATCTATTACTGTACCTTAGGTTCTTTGAAAACATGTAAATGACATCTGTTTTCATCTGGCTAACATATTTGCATGTGAAAACCACCAGTCAAGTTCACGTAAGGTCATTTATCGACGTACACGCTGATAAATGCAAAACAAGTGTTCTAGATACAGATACAGTCTTCAGATGCTAAAATAAATTGATCTGGTTGTCATATACTACTGTTGATAAGTTTGGGGTCACTAAATCATTTTTATTCAGGAAGGATGAATTAAATTGATCAAAAGTGACAAAAAAATGAATAAATAAAAAAAATTCACCAAACTATTAAGCAGCACAATTGTGTTTTCACATTTATAATAATAAGAAACATTTCTTGTGCATTGGATTAGCATTTTAGAATGATTACTGAAGGATCTAAAGACAAGAGTAATGATGCTGAAAATTCAGCTTTGCCATCACTGGAATAAATGATATTATAAAATATATTCAAGTTGGAAAGTTGTTTTAAATTGTAATAATAGTGAGGATTTTAAATGGATAGTTTCCACCTATGCCGCTCTATTTACCTTGTTCTGAATGGAGCGAGCGGCTGTCGGTTTGGAACTGGATGCTGGAGGCTTATCCTGAACCATGGAAATGATGTATGTACTGTAGCCAAGAGGAGGAGCTTCAACCTGGAAAACCAGCTCACCTTTAGCATAACCCCTGTTCCTTCTCAAGTCCTGTGCGGACTTAGACAGTGGAACCACCTGACCGACAGCAAGAGAAGTGGAGGGAGATGAGGAAATCTTATTGATTTGATTTTATAAATGTAACATACAAACTTAAGTAATGCAAACAGAGTTTCCAACCTGACTGTCCACTGCTTTCCCGTTTGCATCAGTAACACTATACACTGAACCATTGACAGGCAAACGAACAGGCCAGCTAACAGTCCTGGCCAGAGGATTGTACACATTCATAGAGAACTGAAAGAGATTAAGAAAAAGAATGATTAGAACTGTTTGTGAAGCTGCTTTAAACTGACATGACAACTGCTCTCTCTGGCTCAGCAGCAGCGCAAATGCAGATTTGAATGTTCCTGTGTGATTTTGTTAAAGGTTTAAAAGGGACACGAACAGTTGTCATTTAGGAATGAGATTGCAAATTTTTAACAATTAATCACGCAGCTCTACTGTGCATCATACCTTATGGCTGCTTTCTGTGAGGGGACACACACTTATGTTGAGATTCTCACAGAACACACGCGGAGCTTCAGAGCCACTGAGAACAGCCAGAGAATTACCAACCAGCACCTACAACAAAAAAAGAGAGAGTGGACAACAAATGTAATAGTAATTATTGTTATTATTTTTGTTTTCCTGGTTCATTTTGACTGGTAATGTTAAGGAAAGAAAAAGTGGACATAGATATAAAATAACCATAATAATCATACAATAAACAATACCATATTCATATTCTTGTGTAATCGACGCACCATCCTCAATAAACCCGTCTCTTGCTTGATACCCAGAAATTTCGAACATTCTGATCTAATATGATTTCTGACTTGTAAGGTTGCCAGAATAATAATCCGACACTGTTTGATAATAGGCCAGAGGAGAACTGGCACCCCGACTGAGTCTGTTTTCTCCCAAGGTTTATTTTTCTCCATCATGCCCTGATGGAGTTTTGGTTCCTTGCCACTGTCGCCTTTGATTTGACTTGCTCAGTTGGGGACACTAAAGTTATTTAACTAAATATACAAATAACATTAATTTATTAGGTCTTATTTAATTCTATAAACTATAATACTGATCTGCCAACATTGTCGCTATATGATAAATTAAAATAAGCTGATAAGTAACAACTGTACAGCCAAATAAAATTTTGTTGCAATATTGTCCTGTTTAACACCGTGAAGCTGCTTTGAAACAATCAGCATTGTAAAAGTGTTATACAAATAAAGTTGAATGATTGATTATTTGATATTATATATGTCATAAAATATGTCATGCCGACAAAGCACACTAAAAAATAACATTAAGAAAAATAGAAAAGTAGAAATTTGAATTGTAACAACACACCTCTCCAAAATAAACCTTATGATATACAGCGCCATTAATAATAAATAATGCTTAGGTTTAGCCTGAAATAATCTGACAGAAAGACATACAGAATACATTTTTTATATTTGTACCTCACAATGTGCCCAGCCTTTAGCCAGTATCCTGGCGTAGTCATTTGCCACATGCTGTTTCTCTGTCCCAGACACAGCATCATGATGTTGGGCTACACCCATCGCCCTCTCTGAGCAAAAGGATAAGAAGTGACTTAAAGTGATTAAAGCCAACAGAAGTGATTTATTTAAAACAGATGTAGACTTACTCATAGTATCACTGTCCCCTTCACCAAAAGGACCCGACGTGGACTTGGGCCCGCCGAGCACCTCCAACTGGTTGCATGTCTAGAAGAGCAAAGCCAGACATTACCGATTTTAAAACACTACAGACATAATTTTTTTCTTCGGAGAGAGGAAGATTATGGGAATCACCTGTAGTCGGCTGTTGCTCAGTCTCTCATATAACTTCAGTGCTGGCCGGCTGGTAAAATAACCCGTCCAGAAATCATGAGCATCATCAGCATAGGGGAAAAAATCATCAGTCTTCATGGGCCTATGATAAGCAGCCGAGACAAGCAAATGTCACAGGGAACATTTGAGAGATGTGCTCTTAAAAATGTATTTGCTGTATATGCACACTAACCAGGTGAGGTTGGCTAGGTTGAGTTCCTGCAGGTAGCAGGACGGTGTAGAATAAAGCACATTCACCTTGCTCCCTTTAGCTTGCAGGGCATTTACATATTTGATCAGCTTATCCAAGTTCTTGTACCAGAGATTGGCGTTCTCATACTGAAAGTCTGAACCCATAGTCATGATGATGTGGTTTGTCTTATAAGAGGCAGCCTGGGAACAGAAATCACTTGATGGCACCTCCATGCTAACCACAGACATGTGAACTTCACACACTGCAGAAATGCTGTTTACTTACCTGCATATAGGAAGCATTGAGAAACTTCTGTACTATCTCATTCACATTGTAGTCCTCAAGGTCTGGGTCGTCTCTAATGGGAGCATCATCACATAACTGATCCCAGCAGAAGCCATCAGGAGGGTTATAGCCATTGGGGAGAACGCCTTTAGAGATAAGTCATTTAAAGCTACACTGTGTAACTTTTTTAGTTTATTCTTAGCTAAAAACAATTAGTTCTTTCAAAAATATATGTGCTCATTAATGTATATTTACTTCTTTCGAGTAATAAAGTTTTCTCGAAAAGTTTATAATATGCCATTGAAAATACATACGGGTGAGGGGTTCGAATGTTGGTCGCCATGTTGCCCCTCCATCTTAAAAGTACATTAGCCAAAGAGGGACATACCCGTAAATTCAAGCTTCGCTTTTCGTGTTTTAACACTCGATGGCACCGTGTCGAATGTGAAGAAGGGGATTGCCATGTTAATCTTGGACTAAATCGGCCACCGTAGGAGTTAAAACGAAATCAGAATTGAGAGGAACAGAAACTATTATTCACTGGATGGTCTTATACCTTTACACCGCTAGATGGGGGAAAATGTCACACTAAAAGAACTAATCTTCACACTTTCACATACAGTGTAGCTGTTTAGGAAAAGATCAAACTTCACTGAACGAGCCACGAGCACACGCACATGCGTCATTTAGACAGAACGCAGTAGAGAGGGAGACAATTAATATTCAGCTCAAAAACATTTATTTAGCTGAAATATCTGCTGTTTGGACACTAAATTTAGGTTTAAAAGTCAATATGTAAATCAAGTATTTTATGATTGGTTTATGAAGGATTGGTTTTACAGCTAAGGCAAAAGCTGAGATCCAACACCCTGCAAAACATCAATAAAGCTCACTAATCTGAAGAGAAGATATCACAGAAAGACTGTGGACATTGCTCTGCACAAATCTTCTCTCTCTCCCTCCTCCCCTCGCCCTGATTCTGACAGAATGCAGATAATAGTACAGATGATGTATTTTGTGAATTGTTTCGTTTTTTTCCTTTTCTTGTTTGATGTCTTTTCAAAGGTTTCAGTGCGATTGGTAAATTTATCTCAGCTTCACTGCAGTCGCTGATAGGATGTGAAAGATTGAAACGTTTGAGGACTCTGTCCTCCTTTTTGAGTGGTCTCTGAAAGATATCTAAAACCTCTCCCCCGAAACTAGGTGAGTTACAATTATTTACAACCCTTTGTTCTGTTCTGGGTGCAGAGCTGCCATTTGGGAACATTCTGTAATCAGAAGCCCCCATGCCGTGTTGTGTCCATGTCATAATGACACTCACCCACATGGTTGAAACTATTTTCCTATGACTTTGTGAATGTGTTTTATATTTTTATGCTAAAAAAATAAAAAATTCTAACTCTTCCTCTATTTTTCTCTTTTCCCTCCCTATTCTAGTTTTTGCTACTCTGAGTAATTTGCAGAAAGTGTCATCTAGCCACTCTCCATAGACTTGCGAGAGGGAAAAAACAAACTCTGGTCAGGCCAATCACATCGTGTATAGAGTCGGTGGGCGGGCTTAACATAATGACAGCAGATATCTGGTAACACTCAGTTTGTTTGTTTTTTCCTTTAATATAATTTAAATGTAGGGATTTACTATCCTTTTGCATAGTAACTTTTTTCCCCATAATGTATATCAGATATTCCGTTACGAAAGTTAACCATGGTTTTATCATAGTAAAACTATGTCTTTTGACGTATTGATGACCATTTGTATAACCACACAAATACTATAGAATACCATTCCCCAATGAATTTGAAGCAAAACTATGGTTATTTTGTGGTTAACATGGAATAACTACAATAACCCTTTTATTTTATTTTTTATTTTGTATTAGATATCACTATGTATGTTGTTTTAATAGCACTCAGTTTATTTGAAGGACAGCATTGGGCAGGATGTAAAATAGTGTGTTTTGTCAATTAAAAAAAGGGCTTTTATATGAGTAATTGATTAACCGAAAAAAGTATCGGCTTAGTAATGAATCGATTATCAAAATAATAATTTGTTGCAGTACTAGTTTACAGATTAGTACCTGTGAAGAGATCAGCGAGAGGTGGTGTCAGGCTTTCACTGGCCCTCCAGAGCATTTCCATCTCTTTGGTCTTCATCCTGCGAGCCTTGTCCTGGTAGTCCAAACGGCCAAAGAAAAAACCGTCATAGCCCATCTGTAAAAAACAAAAGGGAAGAATCATTAGCACCACTCTGCCAGTTCATAATCTCATATAATGCGCTATGATTACCTGAGCAAAGATGGAGGCGTGTTCTCTGGCATGTCCGAACGGGTCAATGTGCCAGGCCACCCGGGGACGCCCGCACTCGCCGAAGGTGTCGTTCAGGAATCGCAGCCCTAAAGTCATCTGATCTATGACAGCGCTGTAGTGCGTGGTGGCCTCATCGCTCATGCACCAGCCGCCGTTTATGAACTCAAGACGACCTATGAAAAAAGAAAGAAATTTATATAATTCATTACATTTGTGAAAAATATTTTTGAAAAAAGATTCAGGTACTTTTTCCCCCTTTTTTTACATTTTAGAATCTTTAAATACAATGCTTTTGTAAAAAATGTGTTTTATTAATCATTTTTTTTAATCATCTTAGACATTCGCACATATGGAAAATAATTATAAAGATTCAAGGTGCAAGGGAAAAAAATTCACTTAGTACTTCAATTAATATTTTTAGCATGATTAAATATCATGTATAAAATAAATATCAAAAAGTATATTTTATTTGTAAAGATTCAGGAAGTAAGGGAATTATTTAAGTACTTTTACACCATTTTACATTTTAGCATTTTTAAATATTTTTATTTATTTATTTATACTTCCTTGTTTTATCATCTCAGACTATTATACAGATGATATCTTATATAATTAAAAATTATACAGATTCAGGGTGTAAGGAAAGTATTATAGTACACTGCACTTCATATTTTTAGCACGATTAAATATCATGTAATTTTTCAGAATTTTTTATAATTATAATTTTGAATTGTGGGAAAAAATTGAAGAAAAAAAACAATTATAAAGATTCACATTGTAAGGAACGTATATTAATACTATTTACTTAACACTTTGAACATTTTTTTTAAAAACATTTGCTTTGCAAATATTTTTTGTTGTCTTTTATTTTTATCTTTACTAGACATCCTTTGTGCAAAAAATATGAAAAATACCTATAAACAATTGGTGTAAAAAGTACTCATAAATAGTACTTTTTATATTACTTTACAATTTTAGTGTCATTATTATTATTATCCTCAGGAACATCCAGTAGCTGACCCCAAAATAAATACCGTCCTCACCCTCATTGACCAGCTGGGTTACAATTCGACGTGTGTTCTGGCTCTGTTGCCTCCACCAGCGGTAAAAGAAGGCTGTCTCTACGTAGATGAAACGTCGGGCTGGATCCTTCTGTAGCTGGTCTATCACCGAGTCCAGAATATACTGGACACCGGCATGCTGGATGTTGTTTCGGTCTGAAAAATGGCAATAACTTGAATAAAAACGCTGAGGTATGTGGTTTATTTACATGCCTGAACAAGCCCTGGTACCAATAAAACTTTAGATTTTGTTGTGTATTATGGTGTGAAGTTAAACATTACCACTCCAATGCAATGCCATATCATATGACAGGCAGCACATAAGTCATATGCAGAATATGGACAGTCACATGAAAAATGCGATGTACTACCATATCAATGCATGTTACGAACAGCAAACACTTGAAATGGACAGAACTTCACCTCCATAGAAGTACTGATCCACAGTCTTGAGCCAACCAACATCATCATGTGTGTGAGGAACCAGGTGGACGTTCAGCATGGAAGGTTTTGTGGCTAGACACGACTGCAAAGGTCAAAAAGGCTATTTCAGTTGCAGGAAACAAGAAGAATTCACACACAACGTACACTTCCTCATTCTATAATTATTTACTTCTTACTTTACTGAAAGATAAGCTCCTAAATGCATCATTGATCTGATCTGATCTGACCTGACCTGAACTGTAGCTATAGTTGAGAGACCTTGAAAAACTGGGTCAACTGATATTTTAAACAAAAATAAAACAAAATAAGCATTAGTACGTTTTTGTTTTTTTTATATTTCCCCGAGTGGCTGAGGGAAATATAAAAGTTCATCTTACATTTATACATTTACTCAAATCACTCTTAAGAATCCTACAACGAAGAACTTCAAAATAATCACGCAGCAAGCCGAAACTCACCTTATAACCGCAGATGGAGTTTCGACCCGTGGGTAGAGAAAACACAAGACAGAAGAACAGCTGGAGCAGAAAACTGATGTGCAGCGTAGACATGATGAAAATAAAGCTACAATCATATGACAGCCGAATCGGTGTTATGTCACGTGACTTCAGCTCCTATCTCTTTCAACTAAACAAAATAAAAGTCTTTGTTCAGGGGGAAAAACAATCTACAAAATACAGGACTACCAAGAATGAAAGGAATTAAGATTATTATATTATATTATATTATATTATATTATATTATATTATATTATATTATATTATATTATATTATATTATATTATATTATATTATATTATATTATATAGTATTGTATGAAAATCCAATTTTAAAAAAAATCTGTTAAACATTAAATAAACATAAAGCATTAAACACTTCTGCTCCCATATCTTACAAAAATAACCAAACCAAATCCTTTGTTCAATAAAAAATAAAAAAAGAATCTACAAAATTGCTAGCTACTACTGAGAATTAAAGGAATTAAAAATTGTACTATACTATGTGATATTATATTATACTAAGGACATAAAGAAAGTATTTTAGTACTTTATAATTCATTTACTAGAATGATTAAATATAAAATATTAAATATATTTTCTGAATATGTATTATTTTTTACCTTAGTTTTTATCAAATCAGCCTTCCTTAATTGTGTGAAAAATAAAAAATAATTATGAAGATTCACAGGAAAGCATAATTGTCCTTTTTACTTTTTTTTTTTTTTTTTTTTTTTACTTTTTTGCATATTTAAAAAAAATGCAAATTATTTTTGTTAATTTTTATTTTTGTATTTTTGTATTTATCAGATATCCTTTGTGAATATCAAAAATGATGGAAAATAACAAAAAATATTTGGTGTACATTAATACTTTTAGTACTTTTTACATCACAATTTTAGATTCATTCTTTTTTTTTTTAATTTTCTTTTTACTGTTAGTATTACTTTTTATCTTCAGGGAGGGACATCTACAGTCACTGACACCAAAACAAATACCCTGCTCACATTGACTAGCTGGGTTACAATTTGACATTATATAGATATACACACACAGGAAAAAGGAAAGACTTCTTCTTTATTTCAGTGCTATGTTTGACAAAAAAAACACAGCAGCCAAAATCAGTGGATGGATTGAAGAGAGCAGTCCATTGCCACTCACCTTGGAATTTGACTGAATTAATTTGAGCAATTCTGCAAAGAAGAATCTTCCCCAAGTGTGCAATGTTGTACAGACATATCCAAACAGATAATGAAAGCAAAAACTGCCTCTACAAAGTATTAAATCAGGGGACTGATGGCTTTTCAAACCCTGTTATTCAAGTTTTTCAGTTTGTATTAATCATTGTTTATTAACAGTTGTATTAATCAATTTGTTTTAATATGTTAATTTAACTTTGATGATGAGGCTATAGGCAATGCATTGCATTGCTTCAGTCAATATCCGGCTCACAAAGTGTTACTTTTGCGTTAAAAGTGTTATTCTGTGTTACTCTTAAGGGAGGAAGCTTTTACAGCTGTGGTTTATTGCCTCATTTGTCTGCGGCTGGGACCATGGTGACCTCACCTTTTATCTACTTAACTCTCCCTCACTCCTTATTTCCTTCCCCCTCCTTAACATGGGTTTGCAGGAGTCACGGACCCCCATCTATCTACTGCCCGACTCCTGTTACAAATAGCTAACATTCCCCAGACCTAAAGATCTATGATCAAAAATCTTCAAAAACTGAGCAGAGAGGTTTTTACAATCAGTTGTTTTTTACATCATGTAAAATATAGATTATTTTATTATTGAAGGCTTGAAAATGAAGTTGAAAATGATGTTGGGAGGACATACTTCAGGGATTTCAAGCATTATGTCCAAAGTGCCTATAGTTAGAAGTCATTCATCGTCATCTCAAATGTCAGACTAATCAACGGATTTACCAATCAAAATATTCAATTTCATATCCCCTACAGAATGATTCTGGTTATCCCTCCATAATTGTTCATAAAACTTCAACTTTATTGTTGGAAAACCCAAGAAAAGCCTACAAGGCAGTTCAGAATGAGCCCAAGAAAAAAGATCCGCAGGGAGCTTCTGTGACTAAAGTCTTTGTTCACACTTTAGTCTCTTCATGAAAAGACAAGCTAAAGGATGAGCCACATCGAAAGGAATCCAAGATCATGTTGCTGCATATATTTTCACTCATTCTCAAACTGTGTCTCTCATATCTCTATCAGGAATCTCTGTTCTTTGTACAACAAAGTAGAATTGGTACAATTAATCTTTAAGTCTAGACAAGCAGTGACATTAACTAGCCCTATCATACTGTGTTTGTGTCTGGTGTATTATTATGTTTTCTTTTATCCTGAAGATGGTAATGCTTTTTTTTTAACATGTTGGTAATTTTAATTTATTAAAGGGGGGGTGAAATGCTGTTTCATGCATACTGAGCTTTTTACACCTTTAAAGACTTGGATTCCCATCCTAAACATAGACAAAGTTTCAAAAAGTAATGTTGGACGTTTGATGGAGTATTTCTGTGTTAAAAATACTCCTTCCGGTTTCTCACAAGTTTCGGTGAGTTTTTTTCGAGTATGGGTCTACTTGACGTTAAATAGAGCGGAAGGTCCTTGTATGGGCCGTATGGGCTCTTCTCCCGGAAGGGTGCGCGCGCGCGTGTGGCTAGAGGGAGAGAGAGGAAATGCACGCTGTAAACAGTCTCTCAGGTGCAGATCCAGTCGTCCGTGAACACTTATGTCGCGCCACGCTCCACTTTATTCCTATGGGTGACGTCGAGCGACTTCAACGCTTCAGCACAGCATTCCGGGAAGGCAGCGCTGCATTTGAACCGATTTGAACGCAGAAATGACGGGAAGCTTCAAGGCATCGCTTCAGTCGCGTCGCAAAGTGGATTTCCACGGTCACTGCTGTCACAGGACTTCACCAAATCATACCAAAGAAGTGTGTTTTTGACAGAGCAGTCCTGCTTTGGAAGATGCCGGTGAGTAAATCAACTTCAAATGTCTCTGCTATTGGCTACCGTCGCATGAGTAAACATCAGTAAACGATACGATCGCGTGCTTCGTCATTCAAATGCGCTAACGGTTACTCCATTGTTGTTCTGTATAACGTTACACTAGTCTGACTCTGACGTGCAAAACCGTTTTGCTTGCTACCTCTAAGGTCTAGTCACATACAATAGTCCATAAACCGAATCATGTCCTCATAAACTGCACACAAAGGCCCCTAAATACAGTACATACCACAGAGACGGACATCCTGATGTTGCCGTTTCTCCTGTTCAATTTATTTCTGCCTCAGATTTGATTGTGGATCATTATCTGTATTAGCTGAGATAGATGGGTTTCTCCACGCTTGAGGACGTCATCGCTTTGCGCTCTTGTCATTCTTTAGCTCCGCCCACACGATACGCCTCCAGGCGCTCGGTTTTTTCCGGAAAGACTCGGTACAGCCCATATTTCTTTTATAAATATGATAAAACTAAAGACTTTTCGGAGATATGAAGGATGCAATACTACTCTATAGGTACTCAAGATTGACATGAGATTGACTGAAACTGAGTGTTTCACCCCCCCTTTAAAGACCCTGTGGTGAAAATCAAGTTTTTAATGTTGTTTATATGTTGTGTTTTATTATGCTTTAAGGCAAGCAAAATCATGTCAACACCATTGCTGTGTATTTCCTCCTTAAAACTGCAGTGAAAAAAAACAGGTGAAATCTCTTTTGTTTCTTATGGCACAAACTCCCTTGTAACCAATCACGTCAACGTGGGGGTGAGCATATAATTAACTATTCTCTGAAGCAAAGGAGTCTCAAGAGAAGCCAGGTTATCCTGGTATATATTTCTGTTGATATGAAAAACCGTGTGCATTTAGCAATATAGTGGGTGAATTATGTATATGATGTATATTAAGATGTTATGATGAACTATATGCCTCTTTCTGACTTTCTATGATGTTCAAAGTAGACTAAAATGTTGAACAGGAACATGATTTGTGTAATATTAGCAACACATTATAAGTTGTTTGACATAGTCAAGAAAAAGGCTATATTACCATTATGTGTCCAAAAATATATCTCTGAATCCACTTAGCACTGTACAGTGTTTACTATAGTAAAGTTGACTGGATGTCTGAGCTGGCAAGAGTGAATGGAGGCGGGGTTAATTTGCATACCGGTATTCATGAATCTTCGTGTACTAAATGGAGCAAGGGTGTAGTTACATTCAAGCTATTTTAAGGCATGAAGATTTTAATTTTATATATATTTTTTTCATTTAAAGTTCCCCATGTAATCAATAGTTGTATTAATAATTAAAAACTCATCATTTATCACCAACATGGCATATATATATAATTTTTTTAATCATTATTATTTTTTTGGTTATAAATGATGAGTTTTTATTATTAATGGATACAATTATTGATGACATGGGGAACTTTAAAATTTGCACCCAATAGACTAAGGGCCCTAACGATTCCCTATTTAACAACGGGAAAAAGGGTCAGTGTACCAGGCGCATGGTCCAAAAGGGTTGTATCTAGTCTCTTAATGAGTCAATTGGTGTGTTTTGGGCATAACGTGCAATAAACCAAAAAAAGAGTCTTATCTCCCATTCGCTCTCTAAAAGCCAGTTGTGCTTGCACTATGGTGGATTGCTATTTACATGGCGGAATTTGAGAGCGGAAAGACTGAACACTTCTCCAGAGAGGAAACCTTTTATTTTTAATATTTAAAAAAAATGTGTGTGCTGTTGCACATCCCTGTGTGTAATAAGCATGTAATAAGTGTACGCACGTTGTGGACCCACCTACTAACATTTTAAATAACAAAAAAATATTGCGCCATTGACTTTAGTTCCAGTTGGTCAATGGTGCAGTCTATTTCAATTGCCTCAACAAAAAAAAAAAATCAGGTCTCCAATTGATTTAAATTGATTGATGCAATTTTCCATCTAAATTGCATCAATTCACAGATATTCAGTTTAATCAACTGAAAAATTTAGAAGTGGTCAGTCACTAGAAAATTCCTTCTGAGCTGTTCCCCTCACTCTGGACGGGCCAATCATATCGTGTATAATTGAGTCGACAGGCGGGGCCATAATGACGACGGACGAGTTGCATTTGAGTGCTTCTAGTAAACACAGAAACTGGCGAACGGTGGCGGTCTTTCGAATCAGCTTTGACTGCGATTCTGGAAGACTTGGAGTTAAGCTTTTCTCTGATAAAAGAACAAAGAACGGCACTGAAATCATTAAAGTCACTGAGTTTAGCCGCCCGGATACGGTGAATGTTTAATCTATCAACAAGCTCTGTTTCACCTTCGTTGCTCTGGTTGGTGTAGCGCTATCCTATCGCGTGCAGAGGGAGTTTGAAAGACAACCGTTTATCCCACCCCTCGGATTGAGCCCTGTCTATGGTGAGTTTCCAGACCAAACATCTTGATGTGGGTCTGGCTTGTCAGGCTAGCAAAAAACACTCTTGGTGCCGCATTGCTCTGGGTCTATTATAGGAACCAATCTAGATAACGTGGTATTATGTGTCTACGTGTCTTTAGCTACTATGTAAATTAATTATACAATGTCTGAATTGTTTTTACATTGCACTTATATTTAAAAAAAAAAAATACCTGCATATAATTACAACTGTAACACTGTTGAGCCTTCCCTCACTATCTAACCCACATTATAAACCAATATCAAACCTGTCTCTAACCTTACCCGTATACCCTATACCTGTAACAACATAATGAATACATCGTAACCTACTTATTTTATGAACTTATAAGGCTGTTAAAGTAAACATTATACCAACAAAATTACCATACAAAATAAAGTGTCAGCATTTTGAGATAAGACCAGTCAAGTGCTATACAGTAGCTTGTTCCAACACACTGCACCGAACACATGGTTTGAATCAGAGGAGGACCACGGCCAGAATGTGCAATGTTTTCCCCTGTTGCTGCTCTGTAAACATTTAGATAATAGTATGAGACTACCACCGTCTAAAGCACTTACAGCCTCCTGCATCTACACACCTATTTATCTGTTTAGTTAGTTGCAGGAAGTATCCAAGCATATGCATCGTTGGATAGACAAAATGCATACATATTTTGTAACATAAAGGGTTGTGTGATTTGTATCCTGCATTAAATCTGACAAAAGGACTGCATGAAAAAAAAAAGTGAAAGGAACAGCTGAAGAAAAATAAATTACATCATTGTCGAGAAGCAAGGCCTCGGAGAGGGCTCGACTTTGTGTTTCTGACTCTTATCTTCCCACAACTTCTTATTTTGGGAGGAAGCTTTTACAGCTTGGGTTTACAGCCTTCTCTCCCTCCAAATGGGGCCGTGGCTAAGTGTGATGACCTCACCCTGTTTCTACTAAACTCTCCCCTACACTCTCCTCCCTCACCCCCCTCTCGCTTTCTCATAGTCTGTGCAGAAGTGAGGCATTGCAAGAGTCACGTTCTCCACAGTTCCTCCTGTCTGCATCTCAAAAGTCTCTCTGCAGTATCTCAGAACAATTCAGACTGGACCATTTTAGCTTAAAAGACTGTTAACTGACTTGGTTGACTTCAGGGTTGTAAGTTTATCAGATGTACCAGAAGAAGGATTCATGATAGTTTATTGTTTTATGGTCATCTGCTCCTCATTCAGATGATTAAAGCAAGAAGAGCAATGAAGAGGATCCAACCTTTTACAATCGGGACTAAATTATCTGTCCCTTCCGAGGCAAAATGTTTGGATTATGTGGGCATCATCCTTCCTGTACCAGGTCTGGACTGCTGTGAACTGAGAAACGACTCAAACAATGATAATTCTCCCTTCCATCAGGAGAGAGAGTCCACATATACACCATTGGAGGGACTTTCAGATGATATCAAAGAGGAAGATGACAGGGATTCTGTGTCCCCATCAGCTTCTTCCAGATCTATCAGGAAGATTGCTATGTGTGCAAATGCAGAAAGCCAGATCAACTGCCATGTCACGGACTTCAACGTGACAAACTGTGAGGCGAACAAGCCTGGTTCTTCTGCCGAAAAGCTGTTTCTAGTTGAGGAAAGACTGAGTGACAAGTCCGGTGCACAACTGGAGGTGAGCAAGAATGCATTGTTTTCATGTGTTGGACATTATGTTCCTTAGCTTGAAATGATTTGCACATAGACATAGATTATTTTAAGTACAATAATAAGTACTATTATTTTAATTATATTAAAATTATTTTATTAATTATTATTATTATTATTAATATAGTATGTTTAAGTATATTTAGTTATTAAAATTATATTAATGTATAATTAATTTTATTGCACATTTATATGTATAATTCATGTATAATATATTTTGTGTGTGTGTGTGTGTGTGTATATATATATATATAAATATATAATATAAAATATATATATATATATATATATATAATATAAAATATATATATATATATATATATATATATATATATATATATATTAGATATTAGATAAAACTGGATAACTTACAATAATAATAATTATTTATAATTTGATTTGACAAGTGCCATTCCAAATATTAAAGTATATATTAGTACATATTTAAATTTTATTTGCAATTTATTCAATTTATTTCATTAATTTATTCATATCTATCTATCTATCTATCTATCTATCTATCTATCTATCTATCTATCTATCTATCTATCTATCTATCTATCTATCTATCTATCTATCTATCTATCTATCTATCTATCTATCTATCTATCTATCTGCATCATATATAATAGTATATTTTAAAAAGTGTATGTGTACTGTACTATGTGTACTCAGCTAGATTAACTGAGATTTGTTGCAGGACTTGCATGCTGTTGCTTTTGTTTGTTTAGTTGCTTCTATTGTTCTCCCCATTTGTAAGTTGCATGGGATAAAAGTCTGCTAAATAATGTAGTATTAATTATGTATAAATGTCATATATTTATACAAAACAACAGGTCTTTTATATCCCATTTTAATATTTTCCTCCTCACTGAATGACATTTTAGACATACAAACAAAAATAAACCAAGCTCTACATCTGCAGGATCAGATAAGATCATAATCATAAAATCCACAACAGCATTTGCATGCTTTTCAAATGAAACATGTTTTAGAAAGTTGGCATCACAACATATTTTTTCACGGGCGTCAAAAACCCAACAGCACTCACATCAGCTCCATACTTGTTATTCTTTCAGTCTCTCGCTGTTTTTTATGAGCTGTTTGTGAAATTGTTACAGTTACCGCCTGCCCATGCATTCTCTCCACAAATGTGGAGTTTCCCACTGCAAAACTAAAAATGCAGTTTCTCATTGCATGCACAAATGAGTACAACAAGAACACATTGTCTTATTGTGAGAGGAAGAAAAAAATAGTGTGGATTATTACAGTTTTGCACACTGTGCTCATTGAGATGAGGTCATAGCCAGGCCCCTCATTACACAAGCCCACAGACGAGATGAACTGGTAATTTCCACACACAAAAAAGAAGAAAAGCAAAAAAAAAAAAAAATTAAGTAGTTCCAAACTGGAACACAGAGGGAAGGATATGAGATTAAACTGATGATCAAACATTGACTGATGATCAAACAACAACTACTCTAAACATGCCAAATAATGCTGGTTGTGATGCACTTTGTGGCTAAATAAATGGCAAAAGATGTTACAGTATTCCACAACTCAACCTTGATTCCTGTGTAAAGCCACATTATAAATGTTAGAGGACAAAAGGTGTGGTTTGCCCACTGTTTTAACACCATGTGCTGAGGATGCAGTCATCGCAGTGGTGCAGAAGACAAGTTAAGCAATGCAAGATCTGCAACATAAAGCACCACCGCTAATAGATGAGATCATTATTTGGAAGTACCACACCTTGCTGCAGGCTCATGTATTGTTGGTGGGCCAACACACTCAGATCCTGCTATTAATGTGATTTAAACTCTAAAATACAAAATCCCCCGGGTGTCCTAAACACAGGTGCATAAATATGAGGTGTTTGCTGTGGAGATATCTGATACCTCTGAAGAAAATGTCTTGGCATATCTTCTTGTAAGCAATCTTTTTGGCCTGCAATCTGTACTTCATGTACCCAAACAAACAACATGATTTTATTGCCTAACAGCTGAGAAACTGTAAAAGAACCAGAACTTGGTGTGCAAGTCAAATTAGTTGGAGCAACACAGAATGATGTAAGACATTTTGGGAGATTTGAGAAATGAGACATAGTCTGCCGGTCAATAGCGTGAGGTCATTGGCGAAAAGCAGACACTCAAAAATAATAAGTGTATAGAGGAAAAGGTCATTGAATTAAATGTGAAATAATTATATCTCATAAATAAAAAAAATAATTAAAAAAACTAATAACTATAATTAGTTAAATAAAAAGGTTTCAGATGTTTCTTCAAAAAAGTATGCACATACTATTCTAGTCGCCATGTATCTTTACAGACGGATCCATGGACTAAAGGAAGGAAGATAAGGAACCTTCATTACGATTATAGCATGCCAACGGTACCAGAAGACGCGGCTCACAGCCAAAGAAGAGACCTCAAGGACATCGAGAACTCTCTTATCCAACTGACAACAAGTCTGGACTTGATGCAGGTTAAATGCATTGTAAAGATGCTTCTGTTTTGTTTATTAATGTGTCTTGTTGAACCATTACCTCATGATTGCTTAATGCATCTCCTGTGCCAGGAGGAACCAGAAAGACCTCTTCAGAACACGTCAGATGCTGTAGATTTAGAATTGGAAATGTTTAGAACAAGACAAAGCCCGGGGGACCACGTTGACAAATCGTAAGATTTCCTGGCACTATGGAGCGTAGAGAATTATTGCACTTTTGTTAGTGATACAAACTGTAAGTTTCTCTGCAGGTGGCTGAAGTTGAGGTCACTCCTGAGGGACTATCATCAAGATCTCATGCTGGCTCTAGATGTTTCCTCGTTTTACCAACAAGCTGACAGCATCATCGGCAGCATTAATTGGAAGGTTGTGAAAACAAGGGTTGATTAGATTTGGCATTTAGTTATATAATACATTTATACATAATACAAGTACTGATCCAGAATGAATTTCATTGCAGAGGAACCATGCATTGGTGGGCGAGATCCAAAAAAGCGACAAAGAGACGCGTGAAATTGCCTGTCAGATCAACGTAAGTCAATCCGTGATCTCATTAGAGGAAATACAGTCTCATTGTGTAAACCTGAATTTAAGAACATGAAAACATATGAACCTGACACAGTCGGTTTGTTTTTTTAATGTGTGATTTCTCACTCAACCAAGTACTAGGCTGTTGTATTAGTCTCACGCACAAGTTTTTTTTCCTCTGGACTGAAGCATATGAACTCCAAATGAATGATGTCATTTCCTTCCATGACCCCACCCCTCTCTGGACAACTCTCTTTCCAGATGCTGAATGAGTCTGCGTCTCGCCTGTCAACTCTCCACCCAACCCTGGCCAGAAGAGTTACATGCAAACAGTCTGAGGTGAAGGAGAACTGGGCACTTCTCCAGGAGTTTCTCCGGTAAACCAGAGTCTCCTTACTCCCATTGTCCTCCTGTGAACAAAAAATAATAGTAAACAAAGCATTTGGGAGCATTGAGGTCATATTTAGGGCTTGGAATAGTACGTGACATCATGCCAAAATGAAACCCATAATTGTTAACGACCAGAGGTTGAGCTGACATGTGGTTTAGTTATGTAATGTTATGGTCTTGTATTTTGATATTGACCTATTGCAGAGCCTTAGATCATGAATGGTAGATGTTGTTTTGACGCAATTACTATGTATTTAGTTTCAAACTTAATAACATGTTGGTTCTGAGGTTTAGTCTTTGGCATTTTAGTCAATTTTTTTAAGGTGTGACTCTGCAAGACGAATATCAGATCTTACAAAAATATTTTGTCTGCATATTTAGTGAAGGATTTTTAGATAATATTTCTAATAAACAATGCACGTATGGTTTAAAATATTGGTAATACCATTAAAATAAGCAATGATTAGTGGCTCAGCTAACGTCACCCTTTTCATTTACAAAATATCTTATTGGGTGGTCATGGCTCTTATCATAGAGCAGTCAACAGCTTTAGACAGAATTTCAGAAATACTTACAGCATTATGGAAACTCAGATTGAAGTGTGACCTCTGCTCAATAGTATGACATCTGAAATTGTTATAAAGGAGAGACAGAGGAATTGAATGACAGATAGAAAGAGAAAGAAAAGGTGGTTATCGATGAACAAAGGTTATAATAGTGGAATTTTTTCTCAGTACTGGTGCAGATGTGAGGAATAGCTCATATGTATGGTATGAAGATATGATGAGAGACAGGTACTCTGTGAAAATGCATCTGGAGGAATGTACCCTTGCAGTGAGGAAGAAACTGAAAAAATATGCTTAAATATTTGTCATAAATCTCATTATTAAAGCAACTAATTACATGACAAACACAGAAAGTTTAAAACAACAAAGCAGAGTAAAATAAACTGTACATACACTATACTGCCAAAAGTATTGGGACGCCTGTCTTTGCATGCAAATGATCTTGCATCATGCACATGACATCCCATTCTTAACCAATAGGGTTTAATATGGAGTTGGCCTATCCTTTGCAGCTATAACAGCTTTAACTCTTCTGGGAAGGCTTTCGACAAGGTTTACGAGTGTGTTTATGGGAATTTCTGACCATTCTTCTAGAAATGCATTTGTGAGGTCAGGGAATGATGTTGGACGAAAAGGTCTAGCTCGCAGTCTCCTCTCTAATTCATCCCAAAGGTGTTCTATCGGGTTGAGGTCAGGCCAGTCAAGTTCCTCCACACCAAACTCGCACATTTGTGTCTTTATGGACCTTTCTTTGTACATTGCTTTGTGCAAATAAAAAAAAAAAAAAAAAAAAAAAAAAACAATACAATTTAAACAATTGTATTACATTTATCTTAAACGTTTTTCTATTCAAGGAAGCAGATGATTCATATAGTGATGACATGCACTACATAGATTATTGTTCAAATGAATACCAGATATGGCATCCTTTTTTGTGTGAGAAGTCATTGTAATAAAATGTGTTCACAAAGAATTCATAATTCATATCATTCATGCACCATTCTCTATAGGGCAAAGCTGATTGTGTCCTGCTATATCAGCAGCCAAGGAGCTTGCTGCACAACTTTCAAATACTTGGTCAGCATCTGCGTAGCAGTTTGCAGCCCGCTTTCAGAAACCCTCCACCTTCCCCAGCTCCACCTGTCTAGATCTGCTATGGGTAATTCATGTACACTCTAAAAAATACTGGGTTAAAAACAACCCAAGTTAGGTTAAAAATGGACAAACCCTGAAATTGGGTTGTTTGAATGGGTTCATTCACTGGGTTCAAACAACCCAATTTCTGTGTTTGTTAATTTTCAACCCAACTTGGGTTGTTTTTAACCCACGATTTTTGGTGAGTGTATACTGTATAAAGGGTCCTAGATCATGCAATTTTTAAAACTCACAACTTTTAAAACTGTTTCAGAGTTTTCATCTACTGAAAGTTTTCTTCTGGAAAGATGTTCTGACAACAACAATCCATTGACCGCACTGTATTCTATCCCAAACAGCCTAGTTTTCATTCCTGTCAAAAATTAAACATAGAACTAGCCTATGTTAAATATTAATACATATTCATAAATTAATATTTGGGTAATGGGAATAAATCCACAGCAGCCAAGACCATACACACTCACCTAAAGGATTATTAGGAACACCTGTTCAATTTCTCATTAATGCAATTATCTAATCAACCAATCACATGGCAGTTGTTTTACTGTATTTAGGGGTATGCTGGTCAGGACAATCTCCTGAACTCCAAACTGAATGTCAGAATGGGAAGAAATGTGATTTAAGCAATTTTAAGCATGGCATGGTTGTATTTTTCAATCTGCTTAGTTACAGGTATTCTCACGCACAACCATTTCTAGGGTTTACAAAGAATGGTGTGAAAAGGGAAAAACATCCACTTTGCGGCAGTCCTGTGGGCGAAAATGCCTTGTTGATGCTAGAGGTCAGAGGAGAATGGGCCGACTGATTCAAGCTGATAGAAAAGCAACTTTGACTGAAATATTACAACTGAGGTATGCAGCAAAGCATTTGTGAAACCACAGCACGCACAACCTTGAGGCGGATGGGCTACAACAGAAGACCCCACCGGGTACTACTCATCTCCACTACAAATAGGAAAAAGAGGCTACAATTTGCACGAGCTCGCTAAAATTGGACAGTTGAAGACTGGGAAAATGTTGATGCTCCAATGATTTCTGTTGAGACATTCAGATGGTAGAATCAGAATTTGGCGTAAACAGAATGAGAACATGGATCCATCATGCCTTGTTACCACTGTGCAGGCTGGAGGTGGTGGTGTAATGGTGTGGGGGATGTTTTCTTGACACACTTTAGGCCGCTTAGTGCCAATTGTGCATTGTTTAAATGCCACGGCATACCTGAGCATTGTTTCTGCCCATGTCCATCCCTTTATGACCACCATGTAACCATCCTCTGATGGCTACTTCCAGCAGGATAATGCACCATGTCACAAAGCTTGAATCATTCCCAATTGGTTTCTTGAACATGACAATGAGTTCACTGTACTAAACTGGCCCCCACAGTCACCAGATCTCAACCCAATAGAGCATCTTTGGGATGTGGTGGAACGGGAGCTTCAAATCTCCATCAATAACAAGATGCTATCCTATCAATATGGGCCAACATTTCTAAAATATGCTTTCAGCACCTTGTTGAATCAATGCCATGTAGAATTAAGCTAGTTCTGAAGGCGAAAGGGGGTCAAACACAGTATTAGTATGGTGTTCCTAATAATCCTTTAGGTGAGTGCATATTGCATGTTGATTGCACTAATTATTATAGGTGGCGCTATACACCATTGTTTGTTATTCGCCTTTAAATTAATAAAGAACAGGACAAATTGTGCTTATTAAGCAATATTATGGGCTTTTAAAAATATCTATAGCAAAAGTATCACAACATATTTATTTAGATCTGTTGTTTTGAGAGAAAAAAAGCTGTTCTTGCAGACATTGCTATTTTTTTTTTAATGCAGCCAACAAGCCATGTTGGCTTTGTCAACAGAGATGGTTACATTTCTTTTTGTCTCTTTTAACGAGTCCTCTATCACTAGCTCTCCAAACACACCTTTCCTGAAACTATGAGCTAACCAGACAAGAAGGAGGTGACATCATTGCTTGCATATCCTGCCAACAGTAATATCGCCCCAAACCAAAACAATTGCTGCAAAATTTCATCCAGGATTACATAACCAGTAGAGATATGATGTTAGTTATCTGTGGATAGTTTTATATTTGCAATCTGCACGTTGTTAAAGATTTACAGTCTACTGACTTGTATGGTCTAAAATGATATGTTTGAAATGTTTGAAGAGTAATGATGCCTCGGTGGTGCCATTAGAGGTAACGTTTTGTTCCACTTCTACAGGAACCAGAAGACAGATGTGTCTTCCAAACGCCCATCAACTTTACCCGCTGATCCTCTAACCACATGCCCTGACTCACAGAGCTTTGCTAGAAATGAGGGTCACAGTATAATGGGAAAAGACGTCAAAGAGGAGCAAAACCGTCTCAGAGGATTTGAGGTTAGCTGCACTGCCTCCAAAAACATATGTTAGCGTGTGATTATAAATGTCATGACCACATAGAAAAGTAGATTGGTCCGAAATTTCTGTTCAGTGAGACAATTGTTTACAATGAGGCTTCAAACTTATCTCATTTGACAGACGACCTTCTAGACAATATTATTACTTTTGTTTTAGTTTCAAAGTTAGAGAAAAATAAAGAGTTCAAATCATGCTTGAAAATTATTGGAAAGAGAAGGTAAATGACCTTCAGCAAACCACAATTGAATTCTAAAATAATTCCTATGAGTACTCATGTGATTTCTATAAAGGCCTGTTTCTTCCTCAGATTAAACAAAAATAATAATAAAAGTAATGAGAGATGAAGTTTAAGATAATAAAATCAAATGCTAAAAGTAAAGTCAGTCTGTCAAATATAGTCACAATTACCTTATGTAAATAAATACATAAATACATGTTTATTTAAAATTTTAAGTTGTAATAGGCATCCCCTGATTTCACGAAACTAATACCATGCAAATTTACAACCATAATAATGGAGCATTGTAAGTAGTTGCCAGTGTAACTCCTCCTGTTCGAACCACCCCCTCGAAGCAGGACTCAAACCCGGCTCCGCAGCCGCATGAGAGTCGGTCGCACTAACAAGGAAGCTAAAGGCTACAACCTCTAGTGCCAGTTGCTAGAGCATCTCTTTTGGTCAGAGGAGTGAGGTTTACTTGCACAGTAACTACTAGCTGGCCTCTGTTAAGACCAGGGCATTGCTAAGCTGTTGCTAACATGTATTAATGGGCTTTAATTGCATTGCTATTAAGTTGTTAAGGTGTTTTATGTGGTTTTAAGCATGTTGCTATGCGGTTGCTAAAGTGTTCTGAATGGTTTTAAGAACATTGTTATGAGGTTGCTCATTGCTGCATTATTTTAAGTAGTTTTATACACAAAAGTCAATTGCTAGGTGGTTGCTAGGATGTTTCTTACTAGCCCAAGTCAAAAGATGCCACCCCATATGTCTGTGATATTCTGATGTGAATGATCGGTTTTACTGCAGGGCTGTTGAATGTTTGAATCTGACTGGTTGATGAATGTTCTCGGCTAAAATATAGTTACAGGCAGGTCTTGATGGCATTACATGTCTGTATCACTTCACCCAAGGATTTCAGTTATTTCAAAGGTCCATACAGCCAAACAACAAAAACAAAATTCACAACGACACTGACCAAGTAAATAAATATAGTAAACAACAGGAAAAAAACAAATTATGCCCATGTTATTGTGTATGGAAGCACATTCTATTTTTATCTCGCTCTCTCCCACTTCCACTTAAGTTACAAGACAATTTTCACTAGCGAGGTGATAGCAACGCTGTTCTTGAAGCAGATAAACGTACAGTTTCGCTATTAGTAGAGACGCTGATGCCGAACACTGTTGAGAGACGCACAGACCCACTTAGGGTGTACTCAAACTAGGCACGGTTGCCATGAACCGGGCCCGAGTACGATTGTCCCCCCTCCCCACTCCCCCTCTGGCCTGCACTCACATAGGGTTTCAGCATTCGTGCTGGAGCACGCTTACGTCATTATGGTGCGGCGGTTTCGGGTTTCAGCATTCGTGCCGGAGCACGCTTACGTCATTATGGCGTTATGGCATTAACAGCCTGTTGTTAAACAGATATGTGTCGCCTTAGTGGCGCAAAAATTTTCACGTAATCGTGCTGCTCGTATGAGGAGGTTTGCAAGGTACCAGCTGAAGTGTAGCAAGGACTTTGCAGCTTTGATTACGGACTCCAGCACGGTTAGCGCTCACACTGCATGCGAACCGCGCCCGAGTCCAACTGAACCGTGCTCTGGCCCACCTCTTCCAAGCGGGCCAGGGCCGGCTAATCGAGCCGCGCCCGGGCACGGTTCGGAGCACTCACACTAGTCAAACAAACCGCGCTTTGGTGGTCAAACGTACTCGGGCGCGGTTCAAACTGGCTAGTGTGTGTACACCCTTAATCTCTCTCTTTCTCTTTCTAGTAACTGCATTAGTCTAGTGTGCTTTGGCTGAAGCCTCCGTTACCAGCTCTAAAATTACGGTTCTGGAATTGGCAACAGGCGTGGGATGCGATTCGTAAGAAATTAGTCCTGCACACAAGAGCATTTTAGGACAAAAACCTGACAAATGTCTTTAAATACAACATCTGAACAATGTCTTGAGGTGTGGTACTGTAGTATAACTGGAATAATTGTCAGTTGAATTTTCTAATAATTCAACTGTTGTCAATTATTGCTTACTTAAAGGTGTAATCTTTGCCTGAACATGTATTTCCACAGTGCTCTCAAGGTCTGTGGGCCCATAGGATGTGGAGTCCAGTTGAGGAATGTTCTGTCGGGAGTCGAGGCTCACTTTTGGAGAGCAGCTGTTCCAAGCTGGACAATATCTCTGAAAAACAGGACAGGAAGAGGTGCAATTAGTTTTTTATTTCACAATCAATATGTGGATGACTGGTGAAGTAAATGATCCGTAATTGTGTGATGTCATTTCAAACAATGGATTTCAAGATGCAGTTGTTGAGTAAAGTTTGATTAACGGTTGATGCTTTCCCAGCTGTATCGGCCAGATGGCTCAAACAACCTCTGTTTCCTCTCAAGAATGTTTCATACCCAAAAAGCTGGTGAAAGAGTCGATGACATCCACTGGAATGGTAATACAATTTCAAGTTTTTTTCATAACAATGCACTAAACTGCTATATAAATGATCTCACTTTTATCTTTTCATCTCCTTTTTGGAAATTGAATAAAGAATGAAGAGCATGACTGCTTAAATCAAAGACAAGACCGCAAAATAGAGGAGCTCCTAAGCCAGGTGGAGGTCCTTTGGGATGCTCTGCAGACGAAATACGGAGAGAACAATGAGAGTGAACCAACGGAAAAAGAACAAACCGGAGATAAAGCTGCACAGATGTTATCAGAACTCACACTTTCAAACCATCTCACGGAAAACGTGGAAGGCGGCAGTTCAGGAATGCTTGAAAAGTTCCTTGAACTTCTGGATCCCAGCGGATATCACAAAAAGAGTCAGGTAAACCAAACATCATATACAGTATAAAACCTCTATTATACCGTAGCCTAATTTAATTATTCCAAAACAGGAGGATTAAAATAAATAAATAAACATGTTTGATTTCATACTCATAACACAGTGTTTCTGTGAATGATTTTAGAAAATGTAATGAGTACAGGACCAATTACAACATTGTGAATCTGCTTTAGAATGTTTCTGGACCACTGCATAGGCAAGAAATGGCTGAGGATGCAGAACTGCATCTACTGAGTCCTCAATCTGTCCAAGAAAGATCACAGAAACAGGACCAGACCACTGATGAACTACAAAGCTCGGTAAAAGATAAGCTTGTTTTTCACAAAGCAATGTCCAACATCAACCTTATGTTAGAGATACATAAAATAGTTCACTCATTTGCATCACATTGATAATACATTTTCCAGTAATTTTACATTTTTATCGAAACATCTATTACAGTATGTAAAATGTTATAATTATGTATATTGTATAACTATTAGTAGTTACTTTGGGAATAATAAAATACTACTACTACTACTACACTGTAAAAAAAAAAAAAATTGTTTTTTGTTGGTTTAACTTAAAAAAGTAAGTAACCTGGTTGCCTTAAAATGTTGAGTTTATTGAAATTAAAAATTCAAGTTGATACAATGAAGGAAATTTGTTTAATAAATAGAAACTCAAAATATTATTGTATCTGAACCACATAAAAAATTGGATAAATCATGAAAATATGGCATGTTTCACTGCGCCATCAGAAATAAAACGCACACAATTACCCAATATGCTTACAAAATCTTTTAATAATTTTTTAATAAAGGTTGTCGAATCTCAAAAAATGTTCATTGCATTAACTCAAAATTTTAATTTCAATTAACTCAACCAGGTAACTTTTTTTCTAAATATTTTTTACAGTGTAATAATAATAATAATAATAATAATATTAATAATAATAATAATAATAATAATAATAATAATAATAATAATAATAATAATAATAATGGATAAGAAAAGTAAAGTTAATGCAGAGAAAGGTCTAGCATCTGGTTTACAGATGCCAATTGGTTGATATTTTATAAATAGCCATTATGACATTCTGATATTTTTTTTCTTATCATGTTTTTTTTTTCATAGTCAATCATATATCAGTTAAGAGCAGATTATCTTTCCTCAGCTTTCTACTCTAACACTGCGAATAAACCAGCACCTCTGCCGCTGTGCTGAGCTCAGTATGGACCTCCTGGACATAGAAACAGATATGGCTGTGCTTTGTGACTCTGACCTCAGTGGTCTGGAAGGGATACAGGAGCAGCAGGATGACCTCGAGGTAATGTACTTACTAATTGAATGTAAATAAATGTTAAACACCATTTGAATGACCCAGATCAGCATTAATGGGATAGTTCACCTAAAAATGAAAATGTGTCATTATTCATTCCAAACCTGTATGAGTTTCTTTGTTCTGTTGAACACAAAAGAAGATATTTTAAAGAATTTTTATAACCAGACAGTTGATGTTAGTTGACTTCCATAGTCATTGACTTCCATAGTATCCTTCATTAAACAGTAATAAATTATTTATAGGCTAATTATAAGCGATTTTTTTTGTTTTGTTACAATTTTTGTCCACTGCATCCTGAAATGGATTGAATGAGCTTTAAGTTATAAATGTCACAATTTTAATCAGGTTATCATTCTAATTTATAACATTTGTTTCGCACAAAGGCTCATTATACTATCATTGAGTCAGAGGTGAGAGAGATGGAGAGACTATCCAGTCAGCTACAGTTTCCTTCACCAGAGGAGGGAGACCCTCTCAGGGAAGAAGTTCAGGCGATCCTGCAGGCTTGGGAGGAAGTAGGCCGCAACATGGCTGAGAACAGAGGCCGTCTGGAGAAGTTTCACCAGATTCAGCACTACTTCGAAAACTATCTTGCCATGATGTAAGCTGCACTTAAGACTGCATTAAAGTCTGTAATGATGTAATGTCTGACTAATTTTGATAATTATAATTGTGAATATTTCATGTTTAATGTCAACAACTTAAGCAGGAAACACTTTCCCATATGGGGTATTGTTATATTATATTATAGTACTGAAGTGATAATTTGATGCGGTCTCTCTTCATGTGTCCTGTAGTACGTGGACAGAGAACACCAGATCCTGTCTCCTTGCTGGCAGCTCTGCCTGGAGAGAGAGTGAAATTGCAGAGATCGATCACTGCATTGAAACAAAGCTGGATGAGTTTAGCAAACTGGCTGCAGCTGGTCAAGAGCTTATGAAACACGAGAGTCAGTTTAAAGACATTGTGAGTGTGTGATTGATTTACTCACCATTGCCACATGGTCATCTAAGAGCATGTCAACTGTCTAAATATGCGGCGACCATCTGCAGAATGTTAGTTATGAAGATGTTTTCTTGATTATAATCTTCCTGTCTCTAGATCAAGGACAGAACAGATGAGTTGAAAAGCATGCTGGGATGGATCCAGGTGAACTGGCACGCTCAAAGAAAGCAGTTTAAAAGAAACAAGGATGGGGGACCAAAGTCAACAAATTATCCTGTTCAGCAGCAGGTTTCTAGATTTTTTTTCCCATCTATAATTTAAAATATGTAAGGGAAAAGAAAAGCTTGAAATAATTTATTATTTGAGAGGAATATACAAGAGATATGAAACACAACTATGTTAAAATATTGTACTTAGGACAACATTCATATAAATATATATTTTTTTAATCACTGCAAAATGAAAAAAAAATTAGAAAAAGTTATTATTTCAAATAATGCAGTGTGCATGAATCCCCTCAAATATTTAATTTTTAAATAAAGACATAAATACATTATCATTTAATAAATTAATGATACAATTAAAATGCTATTATTTTTTGTGCTTGTTTAACTTTTTTTTTCTTTGTTTAGGTTATGCATTTCAAAAATCCTTCTGATAATCTGTGCATTATAAATAGAGAGGTCCAAGGAGGTGCTACTGAAACACGGTCATCTCAAAACAACTTTGAGCAACAGAGGGAGAGACATGATGTGTCCAGTGTTGTTAATCAAGAGTCCTGTCTTTCAAAGACATCGCTAGGCTCAAGCATCTGTCTCATTTTAACCTTTGATGAACAGTCTTCAGGCATCAACCAAGTGACAAAACAATGGTCACCCAACAATATTGATATACATGAGGAGTCATCAAGCAGCATTCAGGCGGACAAACATCAATCACAAGACAAAAACTCAATGAAAAAGCAAATGCAACAGCCACACGATATGCTTCAGGTGAAATGGCCAAATGAATCAATCATGAGTAAAGAGACCAAACTAAATTCATCTTGTTGGAATCTTGGTCAATTGCAAAACAAAGAACCCGTCAAGTCACTAGGCAAACAGAAAGTATCCAGCCTTTTGTCCTCGTGTGACACTGAATCATCTTTTTCCGGCCACTCAACAGAGAATCTACAGTCCATCAACAACCAATCTGATCTGCAATTATCACCAGACACTGATCAGGTGCAAAAACTATTAGAGATCTCAGTCACGCATCAAGCACAAAACCCTCAGTCACCAAGCTACAATCAATACTTGACGCGAAATGTGGCACACAACAATCTAGAAACAAACCAAAACCAAAGCGACGACCACCTGCGGCATGAAGTGGCAGCTGAAGTCACTCATAGAGTAAGTAAGACTTCAAACACTGCGTTGTTAACTTCAGACACATTCCAAACTGAGCTAAAATCTCACACACAAACCAGACATGCATGTGCTTATTATTCTCCCGGCTCTGTACATCCTGTCCTGTGTGGTAAAACAATGACCTCATGATTTATTTTCCATGGCGTGGCTTTAAAAAGCCTCCTGGTGGTGTGTATTGTAATAATGCGCTGTGAAGCCTGCACATGCCATATAGGATTTATTAACTTGGCATGCAATCATATTAGTCATGCTTCAGATATTGCCATCACAGCTGTGCGTGTATGCATTCAATAACCATACGATTTTCAGTTTGCAGAATGCTTCTGGCCCATGGGTTGTAAGTTGCATCTCAGGTAATCTAAAGTTCTGAATTCATCTTTCTGTGGCAGGTCTTCACATATCTACACGTCTCGGATAGTTACAGATCTGCAGGACGAGTCTTGGAGGTCGTATCCCCACCATGTGCAGAAGGGCAGGACATGACAACCTCTGCATTGAGTTCCTCCTCAGATCAATCGGCCTCCTCCTTCTCGCAAAATGTCACAGCTGAAGGAGGAATGGTTTACAATCCCAACAGATTCAAGGCAAGTTCTGTGTTCAAGATGAAAGAGCCCATCAGAAGTAAGGAGGATAGGCAGAGAAGGAACTCTACGCTTGGCAATGTAAGATTGGAAAGGTCTGGCAAATCTTCAAGCATTTTCAGGCGGAGGTGTAACACTTGGCCAGAAAGAGAACGCAGATTGAAAGAAAGTCATTCAAACTCCAATCTTCAGGTTTTCATTAAAAAAAACATGTTACCTGTGGATTCTGTTATTGATAATAAATCCAATCCTTTTCCAGAAGACAATTTGCCTAATGCTGTCAAGACTTCAAGTGGAGCAGTTAAAAACATCTGCTCTTATTTGTCTCTAGGATCCACTCTTAGCTTCAGTCTTCCCAAGCGCTTTCACAACAGTGTCTTGGAAATGGAAAATAAAAAGGAGACTGAACCTATACAGATTTATGACTCAAACAACCAAACTTTACCCTCAACTCAAACTCCACAATTAGAACTTGAGGTGGAACCAGTGACTCATATGAGACAAGCTGAAATAAACCTGGTAGATATGGAACATCTGGAAGATACAGAAGATCCTGAGGTTGAGAACCAACAATTAAACCAAGTGTACGAAAGCACAGAACCTGTCTTGAGGGATTTCACATTGGTTGAATATGAAGAACCCATTAATGATTCCTCCAGCTTTCACAAAGCCTCTCCTCCAGTGGTCAATGGTTCCCCGTTGGTCAGTCAGAGCAGGCTTCTGTGTCCTTCTTCATCCTGTGGTCACAGTTGCTTTAGTGTTCACACTAAAATAAAAGACCTGAATGGCCACTTATACTACACTTCCAAATACATGAAGATAAACTCCTCAGAAAACTTGTTCCCTAATGGCCAGGGCTCCGGTAAGAGCAGCCGTATCATAAACTGTGGTGTGAGAGACTGTGCGGTGTGTTTCAGTGATACAGTAAAAGAGACAAGAGTAGATTGTGCAGAGAAACCAGACATCAGGACAGAGGAGCTTCTTCAGCCAGGGCACTGGCTTTTCCAGCAGGAGGAAGAGGAACTGGAAGATATCTGGAGAGGAAAAGTTGGTAATCTCACTTTAAATTGTGGTGTGGAAAGAAATACAGCTGAAGAAACAGGTAGAAGAGGATTTTTACAATAAAGGTTAAAGGAGTTGCACTATGTAAAATATCCAAAAACAACCAGGCCAGTGTTATATATTTTGTTCAGTTGAGCTCTTATATCCCAAATGTTTTTAATTATTTGTAAATTGGGAGAAAATTACTATTTTAACCAAGGAGACAGGACATCTGATGGAGTTGTCTGTCAGTTGCATCATATCTGCGCTACCCTCGGTTTCCGGTTTTATTTGGCTTTACTCTCACAGTAGTCTCATTGTAGTGTCACGTGTCACAGCAGCCGCTGAGCGAATGCACAGAGTAATGTCATAACATCATTTTAAAAACACTTAAATGTATCTAACACACCGGCCCGTGTGTTTGGCAACAATCGCTCCAGCGGCCTTGCTCAGCTCCACAACACTCGGTCCTACTCTGCTTCATACTACAGTAACGGTAATTATCGCATCCATGAACATGATTTCTGTCCGAGTCTAGCTTGGATGCTAGCCGAACTTAGCCCCGCCCATAACATTTTTAGGTCGGGCGGTTCAGTCTGGACCTGATCCATAGAGGAGTAATTATCCCCAAACAGAAACTGTTCGGACCAATGAAATCATCAGGGCGGGCTTTAGACGATGACGGACAGATGATAAACAGAAACGTAATCATGCATGTCATCAAAGGGGCTTGGATTATATTTGTTCGAATCCTGAACGGAGAGCTTTTTTGTATCTGCATTCACCTTCACAATTTCTCTCAAAATTGATGATTTTGTTGGGTAAGTACTCTGTGTATCATTAAATTATTTTATTTTTTTACAACACCGGCAAAGATCGTTTATTCCAGAGTTGCCAAGTTTTTACAACAAAACCCACCAACTACTAGCCCTAAACAATGGGGGGGGGGGGCAAGGTTGGCAAATTTTGGCAAGGTTGCCTGCTAAAATTCGCACTCATGGGTCTATATATCACATAATATTCGCTTCAACCCACGAACATAGAAAACAACACGCAGAAAAAACGCGGACTTGGCAACACAGTGCAGTTGAGCTCTGTTGACATTTGACAACTAACGTAATGCGTCGGCTTCGTTGCTCTGATTGGTTGTAGGTCTGTCCAATTGATATCTTTCCTGGTTCGGTTGAAACACGCCCCATAATCACAGCCCAATGGAGCAGTATCAGACTCACATTCTGACTAGAATTGATTATGACCACAACAGGCTAGTCCGAGTCCTAGCCCGATTCTTTTCCACTGGCTGTGAGGTAAAGACCACATGTCCCAAGATTTTACGCTCAAACCTGGCGTCATCAAACTGCGCCTTTGTTTTGAATAGGCGCCCTGTAGCGGATGGAAAAGTTACATACTGTAGCTTTAAAATGAAAATTACCCATGATTGTCTCATCCTCAAGAAATCCTAGGAGTATATGACTTTCTTCATTCTGATGAACACAATCAGAGTTATATTAAGTTATATTTGGCTCTTCCGCGCATTATGATGGCAGTGGCGGGGTCCATTGAGTTTTAAGCTCAAAAAAGTGCATCCATCCCTCATTAACATAGCTCTGGGTGTAATAAAGGCCTTCTGAAGCAAATCAATGGGGTTTTGTAAGAAAAATATCCATATTTAAAACTTTATAAAGTAAAATATCTAGCTTCCGCCAGAACGTCTTCTTTAGCGTAAGCATTTTGAGTTGTGAGAGGCAATTTATATATATATATATATATATATATATATATATATATATATATATATATATATATATATATATATATATATATATATATATATATATATATATATATATATATATACAGTCTTGTTCAAAATAATAGCAGTACAATGTGACTAACCAGAATAATCAAGGTTTTTAGTATATTTTTTATTGCTACGTGGCAAACAAGTTACCAGTAGGTTCAGTAGATTGTCAGAAAACAAACAAGACCCAGCATTCATGATATGCACGCTCTTAAGGCTGTGCAATTGGGCAATTAGTTGAAAGGGGTGTGTTGAAAAAAATAGCAGTGTCTACCTTTGACTGTACAAACTCAAAACTATTTTGTACAAACATTTTTTTTTCCTGGGATTTAGCAATCCTGTGAATCACTAAACTAATATTTAGTTGTATGACCACAGTTTTTTAAAACTGCTTGACATCTGTGTGGCATGGAGTCAACCAACTTGTGGCACCTCTCAGCTGTTATTCCACTCCATGATTCTTTAACAACATTCCACAATTCATTCACATTTCTTGGTTTTGCTTCAGAAACAGCATTTTTGATATCACCCCACAAGTTCTCAATTGGATTAAGGTCTGGAGATTGGGCTGGCCACTCCATAACATTAATTTTGTTGGTTTGGAACCAAGACTTTGCCCGTTTACTAGTGTGTTTTGGGTCATTGTCTTGTTGAAACAACCGTTTCAAGGGCATGTCCTCTTCAGCATAGGGCAACATGACCTCTTCAAGTATTTTAACATATGCAAACTGATCCATGATCCCTGGTATGCGATAAATAGGCCCAACACCATAGTAGGAGAAACATGCCCATATCATGATGCTTGCACCTCCATGCTTCACTGTCTTCACTGTGTACTGTGGCTTGAATTCAGAGTTTGGGGGTAGTCTCACAAACTGCCTGTGGCCCTTGGACCCAAAAAGAACAATTTTACTCTCATCAGTCCACAAAATGTTCCTCCATTTCTCTTTAGGCCAGTTGATGTGTTCTTTGGCAAATTGTAACCTCTTCTGCACATGCCTTTTTTTTAACAGAGGGACTTTGCGGGGGATTCTTGAAAATAGATTAGCTTCACACAGACGTCTTCTAACTGTCACAGTACTTACAGGTAACTCCAGACTGTCTTTGATCATCCTGGAGGTGATCATTGGCTGAGCCTTTGCCATTCTGGTTATTCTTCTATCCATTTTGATGGTTGTCTTCCGTTTTCTTCCACGTCTCTCTGGTTTTGCTCTCCATTTTAAGGCATTGGAGATCATTTTAGCTGAACAGCCTATCATTTTTTGCACCTCTTTATAGGTTTTCCCCTCTCTAATCAACTTTTTAATCAAAGTACGCTGTTCTTCTGAACAATGTCTTGAACGACCCATTTTCCTCAGCTTTCAAATGCATGTTCAACAAGTGTTGGCTTCATCCTTAAATAGGGGCCACCTGATTCACACCTGTTTCTTCACAAAATTGATGACCTCAGTGATTGAATGCCACACTGCTATTTTTTTGAACACACCCCTTTCAACTAATTGCCCAATTGCACAGCCTTAAGAGCGTGCATATCATGAATGCTGGGTCTTGTTTGTTTTCTGAGAATCTACTGAACCTACTGGTAACTTGTTTGCCACGTAGCAATAAAAAATATACTAAAAACCTTGATTATTCTGGTTAGTCACATTGTACTGCTATTATTTTGAACAAGACTGTATATATAAACTGCAGTAAAAAAATGATATATATATATAATTTTTCTTACTGCAGTGTGCACCAATTTAATGCCTATATACACTATAGTTCAAACTTTTTTTCTTTTTTTTTGCAGAAATGTATAGTTTTATTTAGTAAAGGCATGTTAAATTGACCAGAAATAACATTTACATTGTTATAAAATATTTCTGTTTTCATTAATACGGTCCTCTTGAACTTTCTATTCATTAAAACATCCTTAAGATCTATCGGTTTCCTTTAAAATATTAAACAGCACAACTGTTTTCAACATTGGTAACAATAGTTTCTTGAGCAGCGAATCTTCATTAGAATGATTTATGAAGGATCACGTGACACTGAAGACTGCAGTAATAATGCTGAAAATTCAGCTTTGAGTTGTGCTGATCTTTGGAGACACTGACGTCGTCATATGGTTAACTCATGCCATATTCTTCATATTAGTGACCAGACTATGTTACCTGTCAACGCATGATTAGCAAATAGCTCCATCTGTTGGGCTGAGATCAGATTATTGTTCAGTACTCCACTGAGCAAAATGTTTACTTTTTACTGAGCAATTGCTATGAACCACAACGCATAATGTGAATCTTGCAATTGAGAAGGCTATGCATTAAAAGCTACTGGAATTGTATACATTTTATTGGCGGGACACTTGCAATTCTGAATGAAGAGAAAGAGAAAGTCAGTGTCTGTAATTGCATTAGATATTTTTCCTCTCCAGTTATTAATCATGAAATTATGTGGCCTTTATTACACTGACTAATACTCCAGACTGCAAAAATGACTATCTCATGGGGATAACAGGGAAATGTATCACCATGTTTGACAGCTGTGTGTTGGCCCCTAAACACAGCTTTTAAAATTAGGCCAGTATTTCCCTTTAGACTTAACATTTGCTCAAAATTAAGTATATGAATAAGTATATGATATGACACATGCAGATTTAGAATGAAAAACAACTGAACAAATACATTCCCCTTTTTAATGGCAGGTTCATTGCTTCTTTTTGTTTTGTTTTTAATTGCAGGGCTATCAATTAAAACCAGCATGGGACAGGTAGCACACCCACTCCATGGATGAGACGGTTATTTTGGCCATGCGACCCCATCACATCATTAGCAAAATGGATTATTTCATAGATGGGATCGTTTTGGACATCTCACCATTTATCTGCTGTGCATATGCTGTATGTATATTATTGTATTGCACTTGTTCTTCTCTATATCATCATAGTAAATTTAATGAAAAACTGTCAGTCTAAAGGTTGATCCAAGATCTGTAGACAACAATGCAGACACACAATAGAAGTTTGAAATTACCATTGCCTAACTCCAGATGGAGCCCTTGTCCCGCTTATGTAGCATTAGGTTAGCACAGTGGAAGGGTCAACCCATGTACAATAAAAAGGTACCTCTGTACACACCCATTTTAGAGCTAACAACAGAATCATTAGGCCCAGAGACACCATGCTGCTGATTCACTGAGTAAATAATAAAAAGACTGTCATGAGAAAAGACTTGCATATGAATGATACTCTCCTTTTTAACCAGTCTATTGTAATAAACTGTACATCTGAAAAAACAGTTTGTAAATCACTATCAAAAAGCATATATGCCATTGAAAGGTTTAATAATGTTTTCTGTGGCCATAAGGTGGGGTTTTGGTATTCTCACATTTACATTGTTCACTATTTTGCACAAAATAAAACTGAAACCTGTCAGTGTGACTTATATGGTGATTAATTCAAGCCAATTATGGTAAAGAAAACATGTAATACATTTAGGTCACTGTAAAAACACTTTACAGTGTTGTAAACATAACCATTGTCAAGCTACCCACTCCATGCATGAGACGGTTATTTTGGCCCTGCGACCCCATCACATCATTAGTAAGATGGATTATTTCATAGATGGGATCGTTTTGGATATCTCACCATTTATCCGCTGTGCATATGCTGTATGTGTATTATTGTATTTCAGTTGTATTCTTCTCTATATCATCATAGTTAATTTAATGCAAAATTCTATATCACAGGGTAGCTCCCATCAGATCTAAAAATAACTTGACATTTTACTAGTGCATGTAAGATTTTTCATACCAATAATATAAGGCTTAAATGTGATCAGAATTCAAATTATGACAAGTTAACCCACTCTTGCATGCATTCGTCTACAAAAAGCTATGTTAATGTTTGATTCAAATAAATGTTAAAAAGTATTTTTGCTGCCTAGGAAATTGAAGAAAATTCATCACAGACAGGTTTTTAGTTTCTATACAATATGTTGATAATAGTCAATCATATTAATAGTCATAATAGTTAAAAGAAAATGTAACAATTTCATTATACTACTCAACCGGTTTTACACTTATTGTTAGACATGACATTTTTTAACTTAGCTGGCTATTTACTTTAACTTAGATGTCAAGTAAATATTTACTGTAGGGTAGTATTTAAAAATGAATAACTCTGAATTAATAACTCTGTCCATTTCAACTGTATTCACATATTCCACTGTTGCAAAATGTTGCCTCTAGGCAAAATTTTATTCAAGCAAATCCTCATTAAAAATTATTTATAACTCTAAATGATGGGGGGAAATGTCTCCTCCACATCAGAAAAAGTTTATAAAATGACCACCAGGATGTAGTGTGACCAAGTCAAAGCATTTTGCTTGTGTATTCAACGTCCTTCCCTATATTAACTGATTGTACAATGGGTTTGGTAATCTGAAGCAATTTCATGGAAAACAATGCTTGTTAATTTAAATAAGTACATTCATTAAAAATTTCATTTAAAAGTGGAGATTTATATAACTTCATTTATCATCTCTAAAAATATTATTTAATTGGCTTATTAAGATGGTAGATGCCATTTACTCAACACGAGACTACATAAATGAGTCTCACAACATCGTTCTAAACAGCCCCTTTAATGTCAAAGGGCGAGATTGACAGGCCAGATAGCAAATTATAATCCTCTATCGCAGGAGGAGGAGTTATGTCTACGCCACGGCGAATCAGCGCGTAGAACAGGCGGGCTTTGTGCCCGTGGGGCTGTCAGTCAGTCGCTTGCTGTGTCCTGAGATCTGTTGAGTTGTTGCGCTTCTATTGTGGAAGGCGCGTCTCTTTGGGAAATAACGCGTGTGTTGACACAAGGAGTCGTTACGTTGTATAATTTTCACATACAATGGGATTGTCGTCTCGTGCTTGGCGAGGTAAGATGACTAAAAATTGATTTTGTTTCTTGTATTTGAACTTGTTCCGAGAGAAACTTTTTCTTAAAGGTGAACTGGGTTTTGTCCATACATATCCACACGGCTCCACAGCGCGTGTCTGTTTTTAGTTTTAACAATAGATGCTTTTTAGGAAAGCAGCGGGAAATATTAAATTGCTTTGTTTTAGATTAGGAGAATTCTTTTGGGTTGTTTCATATATCTGCCGTTGCTGATGCACATTAACAGTGGGCAGTTTAGTAGCATTATTCAATCCAGTGTTTGGGAATGGGGGGAGTTATTAACAAAACATCGTACTTTGACAACACATTTGTTTGCACTCTAGTTGTTGTACATCTGACATTTGTGTGAAAATGTTCAATATTTATTCGCTTGTCGTTTTCTTTTCACTTTAAAACTTGTTACATCGACAGTTCACCTAAAAATAAATAAATAAATCTTTTTTTTAATTTACTCAATTAATTTAGTCTTAAACCATTATGACTTTCTTCCGTGAAATACAAACTCCCCCAATCGTTGTATAGCCTACATATAGCCTGTATTGCTTTGTGAGGAGCAGGCCGAAATTTAAGTCGCTATCCGCACTTTCCATTCACTTCAGTTTAACGCTGCTACGGAATTGTTCAGTCAATAAATTGAACTCCAGAATCGGATTACGGTAGTCTGATTCATTTCCAATCATCAACGAATCATTTTCCGCGTCCGAATATGCGTAGCCTACTTCTGTAGCCTACTATAGTAAGCAGGAAACAGTGTTTCATATCAGTAGGATGAGAATCCTCAGTTTCATAAAAATAGTAAACAAACTGTCTATGATTCCGTGTGAAACCAGCCATCACTTTGTTATCCCTTAAGGCTGAGGAGAGGTTAGATTTAAAAAGTTTTAAAAAAGTAGAAAAAATTCCAACATGTGTGATGTTATGTTAGCATTTATACTGCACACTTGCTTACAAATCATATTACGTGTCGTTTCTGCAATCTGCAAATGAAGTTTAATATATATAGCCTATATATAATATGGCTACGTCTCCCATAAAATTGCCAAGATGTGCAAGGGCAGATGTCACAATCTTTAGTGAATGACTTTTAGAATAATTATTTATTTTTTTCCTTACAAAGGTATTGTAGGGCTTTAAAAGGCTTGGAAAATAGCTATTTTGATGTTAATTTTATGGTGATCTTCATTGTGCCGTCATTGATTGGCATATACATTCTTCATAATATCTCCTTTTGTGTCCCATAGAAGAAAGTAAGTCGGGTTTGGAATGACATGAGGGTTGATCTCTTTTGTGAGAACTATTCCTACATAGCCTCGCAGTCTCAAAGATCTTTTATAATTTTTGCAAACTGTCTAAGAATTGAGCATATACATTTTCAATTTGAAACAAATGAGTTTTTTGTTTGTTAATAGGAAATTAATTACAAATGATTATCTTCAATCTAATAGCGTTAATGCTCATTCTGTCACTGGTCTTCATCCTAAGAGAGATCATCCGAAAGTACTCATTATTCAATGGTGTCGAAAGCCCTGCAACGGTCCGAAATGGATTAGTCTTGCTTAATTTGTAACGCTTTAAAGAGAAATAGTTTTTTTTGTTGTTCCTTCAGCAGTAACCTTGGCAGCCAGCTGTTGCTTCGAACATCTTGGCAGTCTACCCAGTAGATCTGCGGTTTTATTCTCTCTCCTGGGTTTGGAGTTTTTGATGCCCAAATTGGAGGGGTTTGTGTGCTTTGCAGGCTGAAACCCTTTGTAGCTCCGCTGTCTTTGTTTTAGGTGAATCCATTATTCAAATTCAGGCAAATACTTTGTTCTCATCTGTTAGAATCTGAGTGGCATATAAATGAAATGTCTTCATCAAATGGAGACTACAGATATCCGCCCAAATGTTTTGTTGCATGTCAAATGAGGTGCAGATGGCTGAATGCTCATCTCATGAGCTGCCATATATTTTATTGTTAATTTAATTATCAAAACTCCAATGTAATTATGTTCAGCCTAGCTAAATTGAGTCAGAAACACTTCTCTTGAGAGCAGGGCTCTGGGCCAACGAAGAAACACGAAGAATCTGTGTCCTGTTGGTTTCTGCTATAAGAACCTTGTGCTGTTTCTGTGAAATGTTTGCATTCTCACTTAAATTATGATATACCGCCTTAAACCGCTGAATGAATAGTCATGCTGCTTTGTGTGGTTATTTGAAACCCCCTCAGGGTGGATTAGAAGTCAAACACCCCGAATGTCTGACAGCAGGGAACCCGTCAAAAACACTTTCTGTACGCTCAGAGAGTTCAAATCAATGGTCTTTGTGTCGCTACCCCTGACAGAAAACAGGCCTGAGGGCGATTTGTTTGTGTTAGCGGATTAATTTTCCCTCTCTCTGTGTCATGGCGGGCACCTGTCAGCACTGAGGGACTCTTCATGTGAACCCTGTGGGACTTTTCGGCTTTCCTGACATAGTGTGGTCAGGCTAATTAAGTCTCCAGTCTTTTCTTCAACTCTCTGGTCTCGTCCCTTGGGCCTTTGACCAAAGTCAAGATCTTAAAGAAGGATCAGCAGATGTTTTTCAAATGGTTTAGTGCAATGCGATTTAGGGAAATTATATTAGATGCAGCTGAGTTTGAGCTAGCCTTCGACTGACTGTTGATTGAGTTATCTAATTCTTGTGAGACCCCATTGACCCTAGCAACCAAATCAGTAGACTCCTCCCCCATTTCATTGTTCATAGGCGACATGTGAGTCCGGTGTGGGTGATTGTATATGTTTTTGTGTCTGGCTCCATGGGAAGACTCCTCAATATGGGCTGTTTCCTCCGTGCAACTCTGGTTCCCAAGGGATGGTAAACAATCAGAGCATATTTGAGTGCCCAGATCCTGCACAGTGGGGCAGATTATGTGCATATTTGCATAATTCACTGATAATGGAAAGGAAATAAGTTCGGATGTGTTTCAAGTTTACCTAATCAAGGTCAGGAGTTGAGAACACCTCAGGGAACAAGATCCAAATGGCTTAATTCAAAGACTAAACAGTTCCTGCCCTAAGTGTGACCTCTTTCTGTAAGAGTTTGTCTTTTGCTTCTCTCAGAAAGGAAGTATTTTATTATCTCAAGACTCCAATCGGATGCTCTAGTTCCCTAATCTGTTTGCCTGTCTGTAAACTCCTAAAATAGTCACTCACATCCATGCAAGAGCCTGTTTGTTCATTGATTTGCTGTAAGATTGTTCTCAGAAGGGAAAAATGTTCATGAAAAGCATTTGAAATGTGTTCTCTTAAAGTGGCATCTCAGAAGATGATTACAAAGGATATGTTGTTAATTTGCATTGTAGTAATATACTGAGGGATTTTTTTTAAACTGATGGATAGCATCGGGAGAATGCATGGACACAGACAGGGATTAGCTATGGCCATCTGTTGCCCGAGGAATCAATAGCCAGACCTTTCTCAGCTTCCCTGCATGGGCACAGGAAAGGATCACTGCACCACTCCATCAAAGAGTACTTCAGTTTGGCCGAAAGTGACCTTGGATACTCCATGTTTATTGTATGTTTGCTCATGCACCTTTGTGAGCAAGAAAGTGACATCTTGAATGGGACCACCAACTCCACCTTCTATCCATAGTCTCTGGCACTCTTCCAGTGCCCTGCATGACCCTCAATCCTCTTGTTAAGATGAACAATATAATTGTTTGAATGTAGTCAGCTGTATGCTCAGCAGTGGTTGCCAACTGCTAATTTCTAATTTAAAACTTAAACCAAATGTGCTTTCTACCAAGGCTACCATATCGTGAGGACATTTAGAGTAACATTTGTTAGTGTTGTCCTGAATTTTTTGTAGATAAAGCTTTTTCTATTCTTTGTGTGTGGTTTTAATTTTCTTGTCCCAATGGAAGCTTTTGTTGCAAGAAAAGGTTTCCTTTTAGTCAGCCATTGAGTTCACTTTTTTTTCCCCTCCTCCCATTCTCTTTCATGGCTCCTTTAGAAGGTGTCGACACAATGGAGTGTCTTCCTATGACGCTTCCGCAGCCTGGAGGTTAGGAGATTCGGTTTTTAGGTCGATGTAGAGCAAACCATTTCATCCTTATTGTTCTAGACAACCCTAAAGAGCTGACGCCAACTCAGACTTGCCTTCTCACTTTTGCTTGAGTGACTTTCCTGACGTTCCTAGCAGAATCACCTGGCCTTAGCACCCTGGATTTCTGAATCCAAGACATTGTGTGGCTAGTAGACTAGAAAAACAAGCTTGTGATCATTGGTTTGTTTTGTGTCTGTTGTTTCATTTTCAAGGTTTGCTGTGAAGCATGGATGTTATCTAAACTTAAAGGTCAGGCTATAGGTGTTGTATTGCAGTCATGTGACTTTAGGAGAATTGTTTAAAATCATTGACTTGGAGACAGAGGGATCAGCCTGCTATATGAGTGGTGGCAAGTCTTGTATCGGAAACCTTAATGCTTCCGTAATCATATTACCAAATTACTTCTGATTCATTTTACAACCATATATTGTTCTTCTGTGTTCTAGCTGACTAATTTAAATGCTAAAAGGGTTCTATAATGACAAGAAAGACACCTTTTGGCACTTAAAGAGGGTTCTATATAGAACCTTTTAGGGGTTCCAAATACATAGCGCCGATATAGCCTTTTAAGGTTCTATATAGAACCTTTTCTTGTAGTTCACCCCAAAAATGTACTCAACCTGATGTCATTACAAACCTATATGACTTTCTTTCTTCTGTGGAAAACAGAACAACACATGTACTTTCAGGCCCTTTTGACTTTCATTGTATAGACCAAAACATTCTTCAAAACATCGTCTTTTGTGTTTCATAAAAGAAAGACAGTCATACAGTTTTATGATATGAGGGTGAGTAAATAATTTATATTCATGCAAGGCCAGTGTTCCTTAATATTTTAGCGATTACTTTATATATTAAACATCTCTATATCATATTTAATAACTTGCAGCCCAAGCCTCATAATAACCATCAATCTTGGACCGTTCCCTGTTTTCTTCCTAATGCAAAGGCCCATGGGAAAGAGAGTGAGGCTGCTGGCAAACCCTATCAGATGCACAGAGCCATCTGCCTCTACACCTGACACTGTAACACTCACTTCCATTCATCCAGTTGGGTCTCAACCCCACCAAATGCCTTTTCCTGATTTACAATAGTTTAATTTCAAACCCTTTTGCTCAGGCTTGTACGTTTCCACCATCCTTTGGGATCTTCCCTTTTCCTTTCCACCTGCTTCATGAGCATAACCTCAGATGACAAGCTGCTCAATATTTAAAATGGCAACTGCTACGAAAAACTAGAGCACTGGAGTCTGCATTGGGCTCTGCTTCGTTTGTTTCTGTGCGGGGCTTTGTTTCGAGTTGGAGACGAGGATTGAAATATCAGCAGATAGATTTCCACAGTTCTACTTTGGCTGAACCAAATCTTATTCAAGCATCTACGCTCCTTGTGAGAGGGGGGTGTCTCTCTCTGTGTCTTTGAACCAGATCTCTGTTCTCAGCGGGACTAATATGACTCTCTTGCGCTTGCTAAGTGGACTCTTTGGAGGTTTCTACCACAAAGAGGGACTTCAAATGGGGACAGGCGAATCTACGTGAAATGTTCAAAGTCATTAATTTCCCCATTTCTCTCTGTCTAGTGGATGGGTGGAAAGATCAAACCTTGAGCCTTTCATTAACACAAGCAGATTGAGCAAAACACTTTCACAATTAGATATTTTTTATTTCATAAAGTAAGGGGAATTGCCACACAAGCCTTCAGGGTGAAAATTTGAGGAATGTCACCTCTTAACAAGCCTGTAATTGGTTCTCTGCTTTCTTCGCTTCCACCTGGAGAAACATGGTATAACTAATCAAATGACTGACAGGGAGCTGAAAAAAAATGAATTATGTGCACAATAAGGCCTTGCATAAGGTTAACAGCTCTTGCCAAGTGTTGAGAACAGTGGCTGTGTTGTACCTGTGTCTGTTGTCATGGAGGTGTGTCCCAAAGCGAAGAAAGCGATAAAGACTGCTCAGTATCTGTGAAGTCTTTGTTTTGCACTGTTTACCCTTCAACAGCCATGAATCACCACGTCACTAGCTTGTCTTGACTGCTCCATGCATTCGCGTTCATTCTGCTTGCGTTGGGATTCTGCTAAATAGTTTTCTTTTTGACAGACATTTGTGATGTATTTTCGAAGAATGCGTTTGTGAAGCGAAGGATTGCGCCACTGTCTCCTTTATTGGGCATCATTGTGTTTGCTCTTTAGCCATTAGCTTCTTCAAGCATATTTGCGCAATGATTAAGTGCATTGTACGCTAGACAGCGCCACCTCTGCAATGCAAGTCGCGTGGAAAGCTTATTATTTTTGCCCTACATTTGCTTCTTGCCAGGGCTGGATGTGTAATTCCCATGACAGTGGGGTTGTTTGTTAGTCAAGCGTGTACAAGGACGATTAGATGCATGTAATCCTCAGGACTCCTCATGTTAAGGTCCATTTTACTCTAATTGCACTTAAATATATTTTATGTTACTCATTTTATGTTTTTGTCTGTGGCTACATTGTTGCGGCTTTAGTTCACTGTAACCGTTTCAGGCAGTCCCATGCTATGGCCACAGTCTGCCTATGCTATGTCTCTCATCTGACAACTAAATATATACCATAAGGATTTAGTATGACATTGCTAGATGTAATTTACATATGTTGGTCATAATCAGCAAGCCTATTTGTAGCAGAAACAGCTGTTGTTTGTTGCGACGGAGATGGTGGTGCTGCAATTTTGCACACACAGCAAACCCTCACAGCCCTTTAATAAATCATAACCATTTAGTCTAAGAAGGTAATAACTCAACTCATTCCAGTATATTCACATTTGTCCATGTTTTTTCAGACTTAGGCAAAGTCTGTTTTTTACTATGTGTAAATACTTTTATATGCCAGTTTAATGGGGGACACATTTTTACTCGAGTTTATGATGACTACTTGTGGAAAACTGTTTGGAAATATTTTCGCAGTTTTGTTTGGTGCCACTAGTGGATCATAAATTACACTTTTCACCTGTAAAGTAACAACGAAGCAACCCCTATTTTTGTGAAGGTGAGGCCATCCTTAAAAATATTCTTGTTTGCCGTAACCCGACCGACCCTGTCAATTTAGGGCCGACTCAATTTTTTATTTTTTTTCCCTTTTAGTCCGACCGACTTGCCGGTTGTAAATTGGCTTTAAGACCGACCAATTTCTTTTTTTACTTTTCAAACAACTAATACAACAGTAATAAAATAATATGAATTATATTTTAGTAAGTATTATAAATGTATAAATTGCCTGGGCCATACAAACGAAGGCTACGTTCTTTCGTTTATAGAAAAACCCGTGACGTCATCTATGTTTACACTATGGTTAACGGATGTCACACTATGGCCAGCACGTGCGTTCGTTTCGGCCATGGTTTCGGCTCGGCTCATACTCTCATTCACTGTAACGTTTTAAAGCCCTGTCGGAGATTTCGCCGCATTGTGTGATAGGAGTCAGGAGGACCATGACACGTTACACACACCAGGCAAGTGCACTGCAGAGGGGAGGGCTTTGAGCCCCTGTCCTTTTTGAAAATGAATCAAAAGTGCCCCCTCAACATTTATCATTACTATATTGTGGCGAATAAAACAGATTTTGAATTATAATTAATATAACAACGTGTACAAAAAGCCGTTTATCTTGTCTCTATCAGTCTGAAATGTCGTTGTCATAACGCTTTGCTATGGGTAGCGTGTGTTCTGCTCAACCCCAGCGCGTGGTGGGAGCGGCGGGACTGGTTGTAACTTGAAAAATAATGCTTTATGTATGGTTCTGTCGATGGATACACGTACACTACAACAGCGATAATAAAAGAAAACGTGGGCAAAACGGTCTATCTTTGTAAACTGTGTTCAATGCATGCGAGTGCTGCCGTATGACCAGTCATTTTCGGCATCATCACTCAGTATATTCGCCAGAAGACGCGAATGAGAACCCTCTGCAGTGAGAGAAGATCTGTCTCTTTGCGCAGCGCGCGCACGTCTCACAGCGCGCAAATATTGAGTTCTTTCAAGTCTTGCGTTTGAACGGATAAACTCACACAAAAAGTATGTCAACATGTCGATCTTGATGAGTATCCATCAGACAGTCTGTATATGCCTTAAGAGAACTTTATAGTTGAGAAAGACGATGCATATCTCTGTATTAGGTCTTAAAGGGGCAGTAGCCTTTACTGCTCTCTGTCAAACAAAAGATAAGGACTCACTCACTGCTCTTGATTAAATAGCTGGTTATAGACTTAATTAATTGAATTCATAAAAACAACTTTTTGCTTTTTAATATTCAAATGCACTAGTCTGTATCACCAGATGCGTTGGTCTGGCAAGAAGTGGAAGCCACTTCAGAGACAGACACAGATAGTTGCGTGTTCACAATAGAGCGTAAAACGACCCCTTTTTACACAATCGAGCGTAAAAATAAGAAACATATCACGGGAAAATACTAAAACGGGAAGACAGCGGGAAAAGAGCTAAAATACGTGAGAAACCCGGAAAAAAAGGGAGGGTTGACAGCTTTGAGTCAATGACAGCTAGCTGGTGGTTGGACACTTTTCTTTAAGAATGCACCGGAAATTTATGCAATAAACATGTTTTTGACAAATATTTCAATTTGTTTGTGGTCTATATAGCCTGCAATTAGCCTACACGCCCGAAGGCACGGCTTGAAGACCCAGTCAGTGATGTCACGATATGCCAATTTGTTTAAATTCATACCTACGTAATCACCATCACCAAAAATGTACTTTTTTTTTTGTATTAAAATTTGAAAAAAAAAAATATAGACCTACCTACCGACCCTTTTTTAATTTTTTTTTACTGTTACTGCAAACCAAAATATTTTTAAGGATGGCCTGAGATTGGTCCAACATGTCCTTTGACCTCCTACCAGCCACTTCAGGAGGGACAGATGGGCAGGTTTATTCTTAAGGCCAAGTTGCCCCTGCCCCCAGGGTATTCTATTGTTCTGTCTTATTGATCTCGCCCCATCAACGAACAGTTTCACGTTGGTCTGGAATGTGGACTGTTGCATATGCTTTAGTCAACAAGCTAAATGTCATCAAGGTCACCTATAAGCCTTTCTTGTTTGTTTGGGTAGCATAAAGGTTTAACCTTTGAAGAACTCAGAAGATATACCTCTTATTATAATATTTAAAGAAATTGTATCAATATATTAGTACTGGAGCTATATTAGTATTCTGATAGATTGATTGGATGAGATGTTTTAATCATTGTTCTTAAAAACATTCAGCAGCAAACAGATTAAGTTAGTGGACGTACCTTTTTAGAGATGGTCAAATTGGTCCATCAGTCTGACCAAGAGGATCTTAGTATTAGATTTTATATCTATATTAGGCATGTGCCGATATCAATTTTTCATGTTGCGATTAATTGCTGAAGCTTTTATCAAGGTGTACGATATTATCATGATATTGAAATAAGTTGTTGTCATAGCATAACAGCTTTAAGAACTATTTGTGTAATAACAAAAATAACTGAATGTTTAAATACAATAATATCATGCACCAAAAATATATACAGTTCTGGAAAAAATTAAGAATTATTTTTTTCCAGAGCTGTAAAAGTAACATTTTCAAACAGATTAAAGTGTAAACAAAAGAATTAGGCTATAAAGAACAACAGGTAACAAATTACAATAAGGTCTCATTATTTAATGCACTCACTAAGATTGAGCAATAACTACATTTGTTACAGAAAGTATAATGTTTTTGGTAATGTTAGTTAAGAAATACTGATCATTGTTAGCTTTATCTTAGGTCCATTAAAAAAGTTATTTTGATTTTGATTTTAATGTTATTAAACAGTAACTAAGAAATTAACATTACTTAGAATAATTCATTCTTTATAAGTATTTTTCATTGTCAGTTTGGTAATAATGTAACCATGGTAAACTAATGCAAACATGTTAACTAATGAAGTCGTATGTCTCAAAGTTTTACTGAACAATAACAAATAATTAAAAAAAAATCTAATCATTAGGGCATGTTGTAGTCCAGATTAAAACATAAAAATGTTTAAGTTTGACAATAAATAGCCTATTAAGTCTTTAAGTATTAAGTATTTGGTGCTGTGATGAACAACATTGAGATTACAAAAAAACGAATGGCTGTTTTAAAAACTTCACTAGTGCTGTGGCTTTTGTTTGCGGGTTTCCGGGGTAAGCGCTGCATTCTGCAGTTCATCAGCACCCTCTGCTGTCATTGAGCGGCACTTCATTAGCGCGTCTCCTTCACTCATTCACGTGCTTCTCATTTACATCTGAGTGCGTGTCACTTTGACACAGAATACAGCGGTGTTGAGCATTTATACGGTTGATGGGCAAAGTATTCTTGAGCGCATTATAAAAAATGTAATAATTGTTAATAAATTATTATTTACGATATTTTGAAGTGCCCATGATAACAATATCGTGCATATTCATTATCGTGATATATCGCATTACGGAAAATCGGCACATGTCTAATATATATATTGGGTTCTTTATTCAGGCTGCTTTTGCCACTTTTTGTAAAAGCAATAAGCCATTTGATCCCTTTGTGGTTTGTAGTGGCTTACCAAGGTTAAGGGTGTTTTAGGTGCATCTGATTTCACATGCTTCTTGTGGCTTATTGCTTTATTGTAAATGCTCACCATTGACTCATGTGGCATAAGGCAATAGCAGATTATTTGTCTGATTGTGAGAAGTAATCTGCAGCACAATTTAGAGATGAACATGGAGAAACAAAAGGATTATCTTTGGCTTGATGGTTCACAATCTAATGACCTGTGCTTGTTGTTGGGTAAGACCCTAGAGCCATATGCCAGACCCCAGACAATTTGTTGCTTCCATTCATTTTTTTTTTTTTTGGGGGGTGGGGGTGAGATGGTTGACCTGTTGTCCTCTAGAGCCGAAGGCCAGATAAGAGGAGTGGATTAGTGTCTCTCCCAGCATTCCTTCTTCCCACTGTAGCGAAAATGATCTCTCAGTAGGAAGCCTAGGGGATTTTTGACTGGTGACACTGTGGACCCTTTTTTCTACATGTTTCTTTTTCTTTTTTTCTTCTCACCCATCATTCTCTAACCTTTACCACTTAAATAAGATGTTAGACTTTATCATTTTCTGGAAGCCCCTATGACCTGGAAAATTAGAGACATTTGTGCAGGAAATTATGGGTGTGATTATGGTGGCAGGAAATGGCTGTCGGCAATTAAAAAAGATGAGGAGAGAACGCGTGTTGCCTTGAGACGCAGGTGCAGCCCTTAGACTCTTCCATCAGCTCTCCTCACGTTAAATAAACATAACAGCTCTGTGTGTTTGTCGGAAAGGGTTGCGGGTGATCAAAGACTTCACCGGATCCATTTTTGGTCACCTAAATGGTGTCAAAATGCACAAGATTAGTATTTCAGTTTCAGTTAGCAATCGTTCTGTTTGACAGATGTTCAATAAAGTGTTGATTTGCATGCTTTTGTCTGCTTAAAAGCGAGAGATACACTTTTTATAATCCGTAAAGAAATCCACATACTTTGAGAGATTTACTGTTGTTAGGTTTTATTTTCTATAATAAACGCAGATCAGGTCATGTTGTCCTGGAATTCAAAGATTAAATTCATGGAATTTGAGGCCTTTTCTCTGTTACTGACAACAATATACATCGAGAATCTAGTATGGTACATTACTCTGCTCTTAAAACATGACCTCTTGACTACCTCGGGTCAACCATGCTGTATTTTTAGAAAATCCTTCAGTATATATTTTTTTTATGCTGATATTTGATTAGCTGCTCTCCCAGATGTCTTAGTTTTATGTCATATCACAGGACCAGTCTTACATTGGCATGAAAGGTCAGCTGTTGTTGACCTTTCGCGTGTTCGACATTCTTCACGGTCTTACTGACTTCTATTAGTTCAATTGACTGTGTTTCAATAACGTAATTATCACTATAACATCTTTCGTCACGGGCTTGATGAGATTTTTATGAGCCAGACGTGGCACATGTGTACAGATGAGTGTGTATTTGCCTGTGTGCGTCCTATCTTTGGGATCGATTAGCTGGTAAGTGACCTGCTCGGTTCAAGGTTAATTGGTTTATTGTAGCGGATCATGTTTTGAGATGGAGATTGAGAGGAGAAGAGAGGAGTTCGACACAGCTATATAATGTGCAACTTTCAGGCTCTAATGAGTTGCTGAGCTTGCACCCAATCAGGCGCTGCGGTTCAGCCAGTTCGGCCTGTTTTATGAAGTTAATGAGCTTTTTTAGGGATATTTGCGAGAGAAGCTTGTATTGTTTCTTGTACTCTGAAGGAGGATGAGGTTATTGTTAGATTAATAATACGGTTAGACGTTTCGCTTCAGGGCGCTGCTGTGTTGTGAGTTTTGGTATGAATGTGTGTTTACTTGATTTTAATGCCTTTTCCTGACTCAGCTAGCAGAGTGCTGCTTCAGCTTACTGGTGCCTACAGATGTGCACACACACACACACAGTCTTAGCATTCTTCCCAGTCTGACTTCATACACCCCATTGTAGCACCAGACATTACTTTATCAGTGATTCCCAGCCGGAGTATTTTACTTTTGCTTTAAGCTTGTTAGAAAATTAGACGTTGTTTGTAATAATTATAAAAAATGTTTAATGCATTTTATTTCATAATTTACTTTGTTTGTAATAATGATCCGTTATATTATTTAGTTTGAGTTATTTTATTTTATTTTTTTCTTATTTGAATGCTGTACCAATCAGTTAAGTATTAAAGCTGCATCTGACTATTGGAGCATTTGGCTTCCCATGTGATTCATAACTAAATAAAACCGTCTGCGTGACTATGTGGCTTACTGCTCTAGGTAATTTGACATGCAAATGTGAGGGGCTTTTCTAAAATAAATAGTGAAATATTCATCGTTTAAACTTCTTGCATGATTTGCTTAGTAATTCCTGTTCACTCATGTGCAAGTGATGATTTTGTCTTCAATAATGACAAATCTTGAATTATGATGAGAATCAAATATAGGTTTTATATATAGGTTACATGGCGGGATATCAGATAATATCAATCATATTTAAAATTGTGTTAAAAATGTGCGTACATCTGATTTTTAATTGCCTCTCACCTTGTCTCTTTCATTTTTAAGATGGCAATTTATTTTTGAATTGTTCAGCTTTTAAAAACGTGTCTCAAGACCCCTGTGATCTGTCCTGTTACATTATATCAGTTTCGTTTTTAAACGCAAGCATGCGGAATGAAACCATGTAAGATGCCTGTAGATAATTGCGTGACTAACCAATCAAAACACAATGTATAGCCAATATGCCACAATAACCAAAATTAGTGAATATGAATATTTTTATTTTAATGTTTTTATATTGAAAACAGTTACTGTCACAAGTAGTTCACACAGAACTTTCAGACAACCCTTTATATTGCAACAGTGATGCTTAAATCCAGTATTAAGAGAATAATTGGATTTACACTACCAATCAAAAGTTTAGTGTTTGGTAATATATTGTCTTATTCTCAGCAAGTCTGCTTTTATAGATCAGATTACCAGAAATCAAATTGGATGCGGAAAAGATTGGTCTTGTATGTTTTTGTTTTTTACATGCAATGCAACAACATCCAATCTGATATCAGTGAACAAATTGGCTGGCTAAATAAATGGAGGCACTCAGTAAGATTCAATTCCTCCCTCTTCTCCTCCACTTCTTCTTCTTCCCTTTCTGCCTTTTATCTGTGCCGTGCGGGGCTCATGAGATCGTTAGCGGATCTCAGTCTCGGTGGATTTCAGCAGTCAGAGGTCAGCAGTCTTCAGAGACGTCACTCACTGGGCCTGGATGTTTTGTTCCCATATGGAAGGAAAGACCTTATTCATGCTGTCTTTATTCCCTGAATGCCAAGGAGCACCAGGAGCGAAGAACGGACGGAGGGAGGGAGAGAATGAGAGAGAAAATGGGACAGGCAAGCACAGCTGGGCAGCCAAGACAGGACAGTTTTACTTCAGAGAGTCGGTGTGCTTTGTAATGTGAAGAACAGAGCCTAGGGAATACTTCACAACACCCAACAGTTCCTCTGTCGGCCTCTCTTTTTCATCTTCTCTCATTTTTGTCTCCTGTTTTTATGCTTTTAAATGGATATTCCACCCAAAATGTTCTGTCAATTCTGTCATTTACTCACTCTTATGTAGTTCAATCCAAACCTTTATGACTTTATGATTTTTGTTCTATGAAACATTGAAGATATTTTAAGGACCTAACTTTTTATTCTAGCTTCTTGAATTCTTTTTTTTTTTTTTTTAAATCAACATTCGAATATGGGCAATTTTCATAAAAAAGGAACATTTTGAACAAAAAAAATTATAGTTTCGTGAAAAGACTACATCCAGATCAGATTCAGAGCAATTATCAAACACAAATGTAGTAGATTGAGTCCATCAACAGCCCTAATGCTTGCACAGTCCTGTAGCTCGTCCTGGGTCATTTAATTCAGTAACATTAGGTAGTTTTTATGTAAATGCTGTTTAATGCTGACGATCACATTATTTTACTGCGTCTTCCTCGCGTGTTTTGATCAGGAGATTCTGTACTCATTCAGAAGATGCGTAATAGCCCCTCCCTCGAAATAGACCACTTTTAATATGTTTTAATGTATTGTCATTTTTGAGCTCTCATAGAAAATGTGTCTTGTATTTCATGTAAGAAAAAGTAGAACCAGATTAGAATGATGAGAGTGAATAAATATTGACAGAATTTTCATTTTGGGTTAGCTGTACATTTTCCTAAAATCCAGCATTTCCATTTGATATTGCACAGATTATGTTTAAGTTGCTTACCTAAGTAAAAATAGCAGGACTCTTTTATTCAGTCTTTCTATTTTTCTCAAACACGTCATTTCTTCACCAGCAACACAGCAGAATAAAGAGGGAATGTGTTTGAGTCTGACTGACGTATGATTGCGAATGAGAAACAGCTGTTTCCATCCCCCTCCGTGTCTCTTGGAGTGCTCGTCCCACAGCAGGAGTGAGCCAAGTGGAAAGCAGCACCCAACAGCTGCACACAGGCTCAGCAAGGAGTCAAGTTTTTTATGTCTTTGTTTAGAAGGAACAACAGGAAGGAAACCCAGTGTCAGAAGGTTTCTGGCCTAGCTGGGCAGTGTAAACACGGTGAGGCAATAGAGCCGTAAACTTTGGATGGTCCTACGTCAGTACAAACGACGAAAGTGTTTCAGATCTGTTGATGTGACCCGGAGTGCCGGGGCAAAGGGGCGGTCTGTCATTAAGATTTCGCACCTCTACCTCAGGAGCAGCTGTTGCCCATCTCTCTCCTCCTCAATGAGGGGGAAGGGAGGAATGCTGAAGGAATTATTCCGGGTTTATTACGACCTGGCGTCTGCGTGCTGCATTTGTGGTGCGCTGACGATTACCTCAGACAATAAATGTGTGCTTACTGTAAACGCATGTCTCGGGTGTTTATAAACACGGAGGGACGTGTTGAAATTATTGCCTGAGGTAATTGACAGCGTGCTAATGGCATATAGATAAACCCGGAATGTTCCTTTAAAGGTGAGCCGTGTCGTTTGTGATTTGATAAAACACTTTCTTATGCCAGTTTTAAAGGGTTAGTTCACCCAAAAATTTAATTGATGTCATTAATGACTCACCCTATGTCGTTCCACACCCGTAAGACCTCAGTTCATCTTCGGAACACAGTTTAAGATATTTTATATTTAGTACGAGAGTATATCCAAGTGAATGCACATTATAATGTCCATGTCCAGAATGGTAATAAAAACATCATCAAAGTAGTCCATATGTGACATCAGTTATTAATTAGAATCTCTTGAAGAATCAAAAATAAATTTTGGTCCAAAAATAACAAATAATACAACTTTATTCAGCCTTTTCTATTCTTCCAGGTTTATTTTCAATCCTCAAATAAAGATTCAAATGGTAATGAATCAGTGGATTGATTTATGATTCTGATCCCGTGTAAAACTGTCAAACTGCTGAAATCACGTGACATTGGTGATCCAAATCATGAATCAATCTGCTGATTCATGACCTTTTGAATCTTTATTTGAGGTTTGAAAACAAACGCGGAAGAGAAGAATGCTAAACAAAGTCGTAGTTTTTGTTGATGATGTTTGTATTCACTTTCTGGACAGTATAGTGTGCATACACTTGGATATGCTCTAGGACTAAATATAAAATATCTTAAACTGCGTTCTGAAGATGAACGGAGGTCTTACGAGTGTGGAACGACATTACGGTGAGTCATTAATGACATAAATTTCATTTTTGCGTGAACTAACCCTTTAGTGCACAGAGATATCAAAGTAAGTAAGTAATTCGTAGGTTGAATTCTTGAAACGTTCTCAAAATGTTAGCTGCAACCCAAATGATGCACTCTGTAGTCTAGTTTATGAATTTTTGAATAGTTATCATCTCAAATGTAATATGGTTTAATGTTTTTTTTTAATGCACCGAAGCAGTCGTCATGTTCTATTTGAAGCATGTTAGTTTTATCATGTTTAGCCCAGTGTAATTTTAGTATTACCTAAATTATATAATTATAGTATTCATTTTTGAAATTTACCTTTATTTTTAACAAGTTTTAGTAATTTTGTTGTGCCAATTTTTTTTCCTTTGTTGTTTGTTTAATTACTAATTAAAGTACTTGTATACAACTGAATTATTTATTATTACTTATTTTGAGTTAGTTGCCAATGGAACATTTCTCATTTTCATTTCAGACTTTTAAATCTAGCTAATGCTTTTTAATTTTATATTTATTATTTATAATAGCTTTATTTCAATTTGCTTAATTTCTTTGCTTAATTTCTTCACTTAATAACCTTCACTTCATGTGCTGTTGCGGTCTTGTGAACTTACAATGGCCGCCATGTATGCAAGACCATAGGGTATCCCATTTGTCATTTTAGGTTTCAGAAGGGTGCTAGCGAGTGCCTATTTTGGGGCCTATATGTGCCTCAAGCTCTGCAGCCGAATTCTACCCAACAGTCAAAGCAATATTACTTTATGAAGGTGTGGACTCAGAGGAAGTTTGCGAAGGCTTTGGGTTCCATTTAAAACATGGGCTTAGTTTTTCATTTTTGGCCTTTCCTCTTCTGCTTTGTATGAAAATTTGCACCTAGAGAGTCCAGTATAAGTTTTCCATTTGACCAAGTACTTAATCCTTTTAATACATTACATATATGGGAGAGCGGGCACAACCAGTTTGTGTAAATCCTCTTGGGGTTCAGAGTATTTATTTTTTTCCACATTCATTTCACACGTCTAGTACAATTATGGGGTTTTGTTTTAGGGACCAATGCAGTTTTGTTAAAAATTCTATTTATAACTTCTATTCCTCAGTGTGTTGAGCTGATAATCACTTTTTGTAAGTTAAACACAATCAACTAAATACAAACAAATTCATTATAAAGAAAAACAACAAATAAAAAAATATATAAATCACAATTTATGACAAAAAATACTACTATAATCTAGATGGTGAATAAACTAGATTAGTGGATATTTCAGCAGCAAAAGTTACAAAATCACAAGTGTACAATAATTGTATAAAATTTAAAAAAAAAAACATAAAAGTGAATAAGTGTAGCTCTAAATCTGGAAAAGGTTACACAAAATACATTCATGAAAAACAAGTAAATATATTATAGAATAGGGCCTATATACTAAGAAATTATATTTATTTTAAATGTATAACACATCTTTTTAATGAGGCAGCAACATATTATAGATGGGGCAGAACAAGAAAGGCTATTAATAATCTTTCATAGCGCAAAAGTACCTCACATTAAACTATGGAATGGCTGTAATCATATAATATAGTGCACGAATTAATGATGCTTTATAATGTTTTTGTGCCTTTTGTGGGCCACTGGGGCTTAACAATAACACAGGATATTATACGCACAGTATCGAATTTGGATCGGCCCTGTCTGACCGATACCCGATCTGGCAAATAATGGCCCATCCCTATTTTGTTTCATTAATACAGTGTATACTTTTTCTAGATTTACCCTGAAAGAATTTAAATGAAATGTGACAAAATGCCCCATTAGTGATTGACCAAATTACTTCTTAAAATGTTATCTGATATAATAAAATGTATCCAAGACAAATTAGAATATTTTGTCAACAAAATGCAATAATTAACTTTTTAAAATAAAAGAATGGCATTTTTTAATCATTAAAAATTAAATAAAAATGTGAGTTTAACAAACACATCACTAAATACAGCTATACATCATTGTTAAAAACATAATGAGTTATTTCTGAACATTGACCGCATGGTTTCTCAAACAAATTAATAAAAGTATAGAAAATAATAGCATAGTTCTAAAAAAAGTTTTAAACCATGCGTTACAACTAACCCCACACTCTCCAACCTCAAAATGATGTAGAATTGTATTGGAAATAAGGACTGACTTGTTGTTTGTTTGAGTTTTTGACATTCTGGTCAATTTCTGGCTCAGATTAGCCCCTGTCACACACAGATTTCAAAAAACACAATGAAAATGTTGTTCTGGGATCATTTGATTTTGGTTAATTCACACTGCCAGTGATTTTCTGGAATCTGTGTTTGCGTTCACACATCTCATAAAAATCCCATAGAAACGTGACATCAGGATGTGACGTGTAATGTGTCTGCAGCGTCTTTGTTTATGATATGCTCTTACATTTTTATTCTGATACAATCATAAACTTTGTACGCATTGTGTACCGTTCCACCAAGCTGGCCAATGTTCTCAGCTTCAGCGTCATCACTACGACACACCCCTTTTGGCATTGATCCTGCCTTTTGTTCTCACAGGGAACGTTCCAGGACAATGTTATAGATCCCCATCCCGGCATCGATCCTGCAATCAATCCCGGGACATGTTTGTGTTCACACAGAATGCACTCTAGCAGTTTTCTGGGACTAACGCTCTTTGTTAAAGGGCTCTAATAGCATGAGTTTGGGGGTAGATCTAGATGTTTGTCCAAACTATGGAAGACAGGACTGAAATCCTAGACAGAAATGGTTATTATTTTTCTGATTGATACTGCTAGGGCTGCAGAATTTTCACCTGAAAGATCTCCTAAAGTTCTCCTTTGTTTATTCGCCTTTGTGGAGCAAGAGAGATTTCTTACCATACTAAGGCTTAAACGTGTTACCTGATACAGAATGGTACAATTCCAAACTAAATTTAAACACTGCTTCCTAATAAACTTGACAGCAAAGATAAAGAAACAAAGGCCCATTAGAGCGAGAGAGAGAGAGAGAAGGAATGAGAATAATTCACGGCCTCTCCCTCCTGCGCTCCATCACTGGGGCTTTATGAGGCCACAGGCAGCTATAAACTTTTCCTTTTTAATAAAAGCAGCTATTCGCACATTTCTCATTCTCATTATCAGTGTACAAGAGAGAAAGAGATTCGCCTTCCCACACTGTATTCCCACTCACATTTAAACACGTATGCAATGTATACAGTTCCCACTATATAAACAGACATAAACACACAAGCACCTCAGCTGTGTTTCTCCTCAGGGTGAATGAGTTTTATCCTGTCTGCTGCAGATACAGAAGGCCTTTGGGCTCCTATCAACAGAGTTAATAACTCGCAATAGTCGAAAACACGCACAAACACACCTCAGAGAGATATAGAGAGGGTCCCAGTGTTAGATACTCTTGTCAAGAGCAGGTCAAGTAAAAGGTGCATCTGTTGAGTGTCATTGAAGATCAGAATTGGGTGTGTACGGCTAGACATTTAAAGTCAACTTGAAAGGATTGACCCTATTTATATATAAAATATCGATTAGTATACCATTCAGAAGTGAAATCTAATACAATTTACTCCATCACCCCAGTCTTCAGTGTCACATGATCCTTCTGATTTGTTGACCAAGACATTTTTTGATTTATTATCGATGTTGAAAAGAGTTGCACTGCTTAATATTTTGTGGAAACTGTTTTCAGGATTCTTTTTATAGAAAGTTACATAAATAAATTGAATTTATTTGAAATTGACATCTTTTGAATGTCTTTATTGTCATTTTTTTATCAATTTAATATGTCAGAATAAAATTATTAATTTATTTTAAAAATAAGTGTTACTTACCCCAAACTTTTGAGTAGTAGTATATGAAATTTAAATTAACTTGCATGTTATAAAAGATTGTGTATTATTTAATGTTAGCTATTAACTAATATTAACATAGAACCATACTGTAAATTGTTCCCATTATTCCTTGTGGATGAAAATGTGTTTTGCTATGGAAACTTTGCTGACTTTTAATGCCATTTCATGTTGAGTATAAGATCCATACACATACTAGGGCCATATGTTTTGTGGTTGTGCCACATCCTGGTATGCATCATTGGAAAGTGATAGCCCAGAAAATCATACCCAGAGAATTAATAGTAGGAAGTAGTCCATCAATATGTGGTGCTGTCTTTACATGCTCTCTCTTTCTCTCCCATCTCAAGCTATCTCTGTCTTCCATCCTTTCTCTTTGATTTGACATATGGCAAACCTGCATTCTCCACCATAGTAACCCAGCTGAGGGGAAATGTGCTGTCAATCAAAGAGGCATGAGATCAGCGGTTGCTTGGTAACGGGTAAAACAGACCCCAAACCACTAACTAACAACAACAAACTGTGCAAGTGCACATTTCAGAAAACAGCTAATAACATGTTCAGGAAGCAGTTGCGCTTGGCATCTCGCTGGCGTGCGGCCACAGTATCCCACAGCAGCTGAGTTTTAACACTAAACACACTGGTACTTCCAAGCCTTGACTCGTACCAACTGACATTTACCCTTATGAGGAGTGTTGTTTGTTTCATTTGCAAGTTTTTTTCCCCACTTGCTTTTAAAGCGATAGATTCTGTCATTTACTCACCCTCAAGTAAAAAAATAAAAAAAAACAGACAGGCACAGTCCCTTACTTTCATACTTTTTCCCCGCACGTGAAAGTCAATGGGGTCCATCAACTGTTTGATTACAAACATTATTCAAAATATCTTTGTATTCAGCAGAAGCAAGAAATTCATACATGTTTTGAACAACTTGAGGTTGAGTAAATAATGACAGCATTTTTATTTTTGGGTTAACTATCCCTTTAACTTGGTTATAATTAAAACAAGCAAAATAATATAGTAAGACAAGTAGTTTTTTATTTATCACACTGGCAACAATATAACTACTTGCAGTATTTTGCATGCCTTTGTATCCTTGCCAAATTACAGTTAAGGGTTGCTATTGAAGTCTTGAAACGCCTCTTGTCCAATCAAATTAGAGCACCGGTATGGAACTAAGAATAAGTTTTGAGGCGCACTCATATATCCAGTAGCTCCAGTTCACTTAGTCTAACTTGCTCTGGGCTTGTCTGTTGGAAACTTTGCATTGGAGCATGCACACAGGCGGTTGCAGTGATCCATGAGCACATTAGCCAGGCTGCAGGGAGAATAAAGATGGGTGAGTTAAGGAGCGAAAAGGAAAGAGCCTTGACAGAACAGTGCATCCTGGAAGAGGGAGAGAGAAAGACATGGACCCTAACAAGCAGTAATGCCCTGGAGACCTACAGACCACCACAGTGCACAGAAGCAGCTTCAAATGTGCCATTGATTCAGTTGACGGTAGTGAGAGAAAGAGAGGGAGAAGGAAGCTCGGACTGTGTGTCCTTTCCTTACATTTAGACTTGTATAAACAGATTGGGCTAGCCTGACAGAGTGATGTGTAAATATTCCCCTGGAGACTTGGCACAGCTGTAGGCAGAGCAAGGCAAAGCATCGTGGGTATTTGTTGCAGTGCTTCGATCACTCTGCATTACTGTCCAGCTCTGTGCGCTTAGGATTTCAGTCCAACTTCCCCCAGAGGTTGGTTCCCATCATTACTATCTGTTTAGATGCATTTTAATGATGCACAGTCTGTACTGACGGGAAGTTTGAGCTTTTCAGTGTTTTTGTGTGTGTGTGTGTGTGTGTGTGTGTGTGTGTGTGTGTGTGTGTGTGTGTGTGTGTGTGTGTGTGTGTGTGTGTGTGTGTGTGTGTGTGTGTGTGTGTGTGTGTGTGTGTGTGTGGAGCTGACACTGAAATTTGTGTGTATGGGCCCATCGATCAAACTTTGTATAGCACATTTCCTGTAAACAGAGGAAAACAGATGCAGCATAGTAAATATTATTACTTAGAAATCTGGCTTATGGGCAACAGATCGCACAGCTGTAAGTCGTAAGACAGGAGATAATGTAATATGTTTTATAATTATCTATATTTATAATTAATATTTATTTAATTGCTCTCTTAAATACTTAAAGTCAAAATTAAGTATGTGATCTGAGTTAGTCACACCAAAGAAAAATGTTATTAACCACCCAGCCAAATTTGAATGATAAAAAAAAGTCACCAAGTAAATAAAATAAGAGATCAAAATCTTGAAAAAATGAGCAGTATTCTCTGTCCTCAAACGTTGGGGGGCGTGTCTGCAGGCTGTGCCGAAACCACCCCCACTCCTACCTCCGCCTCACTCAAATGTCAAAGCCGGAGTGGATGTTCCTAGCAGCTTATTAATTAGGTTTACAAAGCCATACATGTTTGAGCCTCCAGAGCCAGAAACAAACTTAGAGGACACGGACATATTCGATAACCAACATCATCCCTCGATCTGCACCAGAATGGTCCGTGCTTTTTCCCACTCCGTTTTATGCAATTTAGCTCGTTATGTAACGTTAACTAGCATAACATTAAATGTAGCCAAATAAAGTTAGGCTAGCAATAACATAGAATAAAGTGTATTTTGCCACTTTATAGTCAGATATCAAACTAAAAGATATAATACAGATATTACAGATATAATATATACAGGTTTACAGATATAATAGTTGAAATCACTTGTCTAAGGAATCATATTGATGTAACTTACATAAACAAAACAAAATCACGTTAGAGGGTTGCAGGATTTAGTTACTGTGGACTAACGTTACCTGCTGTAATTATAACACAAGCTCACAAGGAAACGTACACTCATTGGTGGGCACGTAATGTTATTGCGGATGATGTCTGCACCGGCTGTCGGCGGGACGGGAGGATGACAGCAGGAGATAGTCGGTTCAGCCCCATTCACCAGCGGGTTATCAGTGAATCCCAGTTTTCTCCGACGAAAGTTTATAAAACTATCCTGTGAAAAATGATCACTACAGGCGGTTGTTGTGGTGATCCTCGCCTCTCCATCAAAGTGGCTCTTCATAAAATGAATCCACCTCTTCTTGATATGATCGTTTTTCGGAAATTTAAATAAGGACGCCGATCTGTTTTGTAAGTGGCTACATCCAGGTAGTATGCATTTCCGCGACGAAGGCATAGCTAGCTAGCAAACTTTAGGCTATAGTAACTAAAAGTATTCGCGATTGAGCGGCAAACTGATGCGAATGTGCTCAAGTTATGAGCCTCAGAGGCTACAGTGCGTTGTCGACAGTAGTTGTGGGGCCAGGCTCAGAGGCTCCAGTGTGTCATCGAGCCACCGTTTAAGCCCCGCCTAGAAAATCCGGAGCACAGCAATGTTGAAAATCTGTTTAACGGTCTAACTCCACAATTCAGTACTACACAGTTCACAGTCTTTGCAATGTGTTTTAGCAATACATTTCTAACATTTATAATGTGTTTAGAATTTTTTTATAGAAATGTCTTTACAGGGACTTTAATTCAGATTGGATTCCGATTTTTCTATATGTTTTCCTTATCGAAAATAAATGTTATTAAAAAAATAATACATATTCTAATTCAATTAGGCATGTAATAAATGAAAAGGTAAAAGTAAACCTTGAAAGGTAAAGTGTGTAATTTCTTCAGCATCAAACTGAATTTAAAAAATAAAGTCTGTTTTCAAAGAGTTTGCAGAAATACTCCTCCCATCTGTAGTTGGTTGTTAAAATGGGTATCCCGCCCCTAAAATTGCACGATTGGTTGAGCCAGTGTTGCTGTGCTGGGCAGGGATGCTCCAACAAACAGCAGTTTTGATATCGCCACTGTAGTCCAAGTGTTTAAAATGTTTGCTGAATTCTATCTACTCCGTTTACTCATAGTTGTCTCTGGATGTTAGACTTTTGTCCTTAAATAATTCACATTTAAATCAGAGTGTGTGAGCATTTCTGTTGTGTTCTGTTAGTATCAGCTCTTGTCTCCCACTGCCATTGTCCTCCATTCGCCCTCGCCGCCACAGGAAGTCTGAGTTTACAGCATCACAGCATATGGCTTGTACATGGGATTATTCCACCTCTGTCCTCTCTGTCACTCTTAAAAATTCTCTCTCTTTCACCCTTTTATAACCCCAAAACTGAATTGAGGAGTAAAAAAAGCATGTAGAAGCCCCTCAGATGTGGTCTTTATGCCTCTTTGATGGTCTCTGCATCAATGCAGGTGGACTGAATAGGTTTGGGGGGTGGGTTGAGGTCTGGGGGGGCTTTATCCTTCGGCCCGATAACTGGAGTTTCATGGGACCGCCTCTTTTTATAGAAATGCTAATCTGAGCCAGCAGCACCAGTCGTTAGGGGCTTTTGTTCAGGGGGCAAAGGGGTCTGGAGAGATGTTGGGGGATGAGGAAATGAGGTTTGGCTTTCTCTTAATTGTTCTCTCGCTTTATATATACAAGTACTTTTATCTTCTCGGTTTCTCTTTATCTTAACAGTGTTTTCACCGCACACATTTGTCTTAATCAGTAACCAGCCTCCATATCAGCGAGGCTTGTGGCCTACAAAGGGAATGTATTGATTGGTTGAGTAACACAGTAAGTCGGTAAAGTAAATGTTGTTTGTGAGAAATGATGCCTTGTCAGGTAGATTTTGGGTGTGGTTTCCAGGTGTTGACAGGGTTCTGAATATCAGTTTGTTAAGTCAAGGCCTTGGGGACTTTTCTGCCGACATGGATGGATTTACAGCTGTTTTTCTGCGGTGAGGATGTGGCGGAGGGCAACCTTTCCAAACACGCTGATTGAGCTGATCGGTCCTGACATGACTGCCAATGTGCGCTTGATTCGTATCTGTAACGGCTGGGAAGAGAATGTGGGTTTGTTTGGTAAGTTTCTCTTGTTTGTGTTTGACATTTGTAACGTGCTGGATCGCTCTCAGCAGGCTTTTCTGAGGTTAGATGAAGAGCTCTGTAATGCTGGGAATGGCTGCAGTATAATTACATTTAACTGTCAGTGGGATAGATGTCCTTCAGCAGTGAAAGAGGTGTTTACACTCTCTTTTTCTTTCTTTCTGTGGCATTTTATTGTGCATTTAGTTTAGCTGAAAGCATCGAGTGATGGTGTAGCGACGACGTGGGTATTAGAAATGGCTCACAATGGTTGACGAATTATCCACCAACTAACTTATCCATTCTAGTTTATGCAACAAATAATAATTTGTAAAAAATATAGTATTCATTGTATTAAAGTCGTGCTTTAAAAAATGTCAGTGTGATACAACTGCTTGGATATCAGAACTTCACTGCTTTTAACAATTAATATTAAATATTAACATATTAACAAGAAATTGTGATCTTTTATTCATTATGGACACTGTGATGGCTTCATTTGCATCAGTCAATTTAATTTTAGTGGCTTTTGTTAGCAATTAGCATGATTATAGCTTGTTGTGTTTAAGCTTGTGGCTAGTTTGTTTGTTACAGAAACCTTCAGAAACGTGTTTTTAAATCCCTTTGTATGTTTATTTAGGGCAAACTGTATATGGCAAAGGTTCTGTTGGGTTGTGACCTAGAAATATATCGCAGGTCTGTCTTTATGATATTGTGTTGAGAAAACGGTGATGAACTCAAACAAACTTAAATACATAGACAGTGTTTGTAAGGTAGAAAAGGTTTACTTTTATTGTTTACGTCACGGATCGACTAATATTGTTCTGTATATTGTCGCAAATTAATTGTGGCAATGTAAATACACAAATGCCTGGAGAATGTCCTTAAAAATGTTAAGATGTCATGTAAATGCTTTAGTTTGACTAGAGTTAAAGTCTGACTGGTAAAAGCTAGCAAAAAAATTGGTAGTTTTGTATGTACACTGAAAAAAGTAATAATCATAAAGAAATGCAAAGTAACTGAATAAATATGAAATTTTGAAGTGTAAAGACTGAAATAGTATTTGCGTTTCAAATATTTTTCAATAAACTTTGTTTTAATTACAACTTGTATGTATGGTTACATTTCACATTTAAAGCACATTTTTTGTTACTCGATGACCTATGGAAAATTGTGTCTGTGAAAGCCGTTGAGAAGCAAAGTACTATGGGATGCTTGTTAAAGGTCATATTTTTACTAAGTCTGAGGAGTCCAGGTCTTTTTATTCAGCTGTGTGTGTGTGTGTGCTGGTTAAGGTATTTGGCGAGGATGGTGCAGCAGGGTGTGTGTGTGTGTGTGTGTGTGTGTGTTCGGCTGCTGTGAGGAGCTCAGAATGCCAGATGGTGCTTGTTAAACTCAAAAAGCTCTCCCACTCTCGACTGGAGCTCCGCGGTGTGGACCACATGCTGTCTGGAATGACCAGCCTCAATTCAGACAGGCGGAATTCTCCAACACCCAAAGCTACCTGCTGCTTCGGTTTTCTCACAGGCCCTTTCAGCCTTCCTTTCAAGTGCAGCATGTCGTCAGAAACTCCCGGTGAATGAAGGTTGCCGCTTGAGCGCGAGAAGAAATTAGTTCAGCTCAGGGGTACAATGCAGTGCTGCCTCCACAAAGATGCCTGCTGCTGTCCAAACTCATAAAGGAACGACTTGAATGAGAGAAACAAGGAGGCAGTGTGTTTCCACCATGTAGACAGATTTGTGAAAGACCCTCGGCCTGTTTGCTCCAACTGACCTTAAAGAAGCAGAGACCGATTTAGAGTCATGCCATCGATTGCTGTCGAAACTCGTGCCGAGCTCCATACGTGTGCGAAACAACCAGTCTCCACATGTTTATTTGTGTCTGGTCCTGTCCTGTGAATGTGTTTTTACCCTTTAGTGTTGTCAGCAGGTGAAGCACAATCGAAACTCCTGTCAAACTTTCAGCATGTTTGTCATTCGCCCTGCAGCTGTACGCAGATCCAAACTATTTTATTTTATTCAGATTTTAATTAAACGAGGCACTAGGCCGAATCGCCCTTTATGCTGTTCCTAAAACCTCATTGATGTGTGTGAAAAGGAGGATTTGTGTTAGTACAAAAGGCTTACATAAACTCTTAACTCTTTTTTTTAGCTGCTAGCTGATGAGTATTGTTCAAATAAGCCCTTTTGGGCCCAGGCCAAGACTTATGGTTTTTAAAGGACTGAAGGGTTGGAGGTTAATTTACCTCATGGCCTTGTTTAAGATGCCCCCGTATTAGGTTCCATTACGCATACGATTGGTGTTGTTTGTGGTTGATGTGTCATATGGAAGACATTAAATGAGTTAAAATTAGTATAACTTACCCTTAACACAGCTCATTAGCCAAAATAGTTGGGTTCCTTGTAAAACAGCAAATGTGTGTGCCAGAAGCATACTTGCTACGCAAGTGTGCAAAAGCTTGAGCAATACATTGCAAGTGGGCGGCCTATTGTATATAATGAAATGGGACAATGTTTTTTTTTAGATACTTGCCATTCATAATCATGTTCACTTGGTTGATAAAGCCCCAAGTATTCAGTTTTGACGCAAATGCTTAACATTCAGGGTTCAGGTTGCTAGCTCGATGTCCCAGGGCTATTGTATCTTACAGTCAGGCAATCAAAATGTATCATGGCCCTGGCCGACTGATTATTTTCAAATATAATATTGCAATTAATTGTGGGTGGATGAGAGAGAATAATTAATGTGTTTATTTTATTAACACAGAACTCACATTTCATAGGTAAAACTGAGGGTGCTTTCACACTAGCACTTTTGGTGCGCACCCGGGTTCGATTGACTTCAGAGGTTAGTTGGTTTGGATGATGTGAACGCGGTCTTCCAAACTCGGGCGCGCACCCGCGAACCATACCCGAGTCCGCTTAAAAAGGTGGTCTGGGGTTCGGTTCATGTGAACTCTGGTATGGATCGCTGCTGATGTGAATGCAATCGTACTAAATTGTGGAAGTGAATCACTATGATTTGGTAAAAACGTGTTTTTTTTGTGAGTTTCACTCATTTATTTGACAAGCATCACTGACATACTGCAAGCAGTGAGCTGTAGATCTCATTTCTGCTCGTCTTCAGCGTTTTTTAGAGCATTTGCAGTGCATTCGCGGCCGATAGACCCAAGTACCATTACATACTGAAGCTTTGGGAACAAAATCAACGGTTCAAAAACAAAAAATAAATAAAAGCGATGGGAGCAATGCTATGCATTTGCCACTTTCACGCTCGCTGTTGATACTAAGCAACCGGGTAAACAGCTGCTGCTTTGATGACACAAACGAACCCTGGTTCAGACACAAATAATATAATATGAACACAGTCCAGCAGGGGGAGGGGGAGCAATCGAACTCGGGTTTAGTCCAGGCAATCGAATCAAGTGTGAAAGCACCCGAAATGAACGTGTCACTATTTTGTTCTTACTTTAGTTTTTTTTTTTAAACAGCGCTCTACCATAGACCTATAACCTATGCATACAGCACTTCCTAGTGGACAGTAAATAAAACACAAACCCTTTGAACCCGCCAATAGCGTTTCATTCACAGTTTAACTGAAAAATATACACAAGCTTATTCTAAGATTTGGGGAATAATAACGTGTTTAAAACTTATTTTATTTTATCTAAAACATTTTCCTCAGGTAGCCTACTAATTTGCTTTAATCTTTAGTGAGTGTGTTTAAAAATGTTGAGATGCATAGATTTAAATTGGTGTTTCAGTTCTACCCAGCCAAAAAAGGTCAAGAAGAAGAAATAAATAAATAGAAATTCAGGTTCAGGTAGAATCAAATGTATATTTGTAGTGATGATTTTAATTTGATTATTTTATATACAATTGTTTATATTTAAGATTTTTTTTTAAATGGTTTTGATTGATGTTTTGACTTCTTTTCAATTTTCTACATAAAAATATAAATTTTCGGGATAGTTCATTTTTTATTTTATTTTGCCCTGCCATTTAGCCAAACATGTAGCCTTTCAAAGTGTAATCCATTTGATAATACCAATAATGGCGCTAAACATGTTGCAATTTGGTTCCACTAATGCAATATACACAGGGGGCTGATGAATTGAGAAATCAACTTTCCCATGAGCGTTTGATATATAAAGGTTATGGTAATATTAGAATATCCTGTGAGTTTCAGAGCCGAAAACTTCATTGTTAGTCAAAGAAAAGCTTACCAGGAAAAGATTGCGTGCGCATCTTGACGTCATCAGTTGCGAAACACCGCCTCTACAGCATGTCTAATTCAATAGCTCCGTCCACTGACTCATGGAGCTGTTCGGATAACACTAGCCAGCAGCAATAAACATGCCGAAGATGATGTCAAGATATTGCGCTATTCCTGGTTCTGGAAGAACACAGTCGCTGCATAAGCTTCCTTCGGATCATAATTTTAGGAATGTGTAATACTTTTTTAATGAAGTTCCAGCACACATGGGGAAGACATGTCGCGTGTTCGCTTCATTTCACTGCTGAATCGTTTTTAAATAAGTCTCAGGTCAATACTGGATTTGCAGAAATATTGAGGTTAAAACACAATGTTGTGCCTTCTATATTGGATCCGACAGGAATGGTGCAACACACTTATGTGAGTAAAACATGTTTTTTTATATGTAATAGTACTCCCGGGGCTATGTGTTTTACAGACAGGCTACCAAAACATACGGCCGTCAGCAGACTGGTGAATCTCAAATAGTGAAATAATATTCCTTTCTTGATGTGTGTATGTGTGCGCGTGCGTGTGTGCGTGTGTGGTTCGCACTTATATCCACCAATCACACGGGCCAAGTAATACAAAAATAATTTTTCAACCAATCGTGGGTGTATGAGAAAAAAATCATTTTGTTTGTTTGATAAAGATGTTTACAAGCCCTGTGATTTAGAGAATCATTCCGGTTGCCGCTTTCAAAAAAATCCCTCATGTGAACTGAACTGACAGGGCAGCTAAAGCTCATTAAATATGCAAATCTTATCCAATCCAAGCCACACTTCCAAGTCTTCAGTGTGGCACGCCCATCAAAACCCAGCGTTCAGAAGAGAGCCTCAAAACCAGTGTAGAAAATAGCCTATTAGGTATTAGTTATGTTTTTGAATGTAAAAACAACACAAACATCATTAGTTGACCTCAGACAACAGTATAAAAATCTTCTAGTCGACTACTGGCCTGAAGTTGTCATACTCCGAGTCAGATTCTGCTCCATTGGGATGTGATTATGAGGCGTGTTTTAACCGAACCAGAATAGAAAATGCTTCTGCTCTCAGTTGGATAAAGCTACAACCAATCAGAGCAACTCGTATTTTGAGCGAAGCATAGTTGTCAACATAACTCAACTACACACACTGTGGAAGAAGTAGAAGAGGAAGATGAGTGTAAATGATCTTTGCCAGTGTTGTAAATTAATTTAAGGATACACAGAGTACTTACTAACACGATCATCATTTTTGAGAGAAATAGTAACGGTGAATGCATATACAAACAAGTTCTCCATTTAGTTAACGAATTCAACCCAAGCACTCTTTTGTGACATAGATGATTATGTTACTGTTGATCGTCTGTCCATCATCGTATAAAGCCCGTCCTGACAATTTGATTGGTCCGAACAGCTTTGGTTCGAGCATAGTTGCAACTGATCAAGTCCAGACTGAACTTCCAGACCTCAAATGTTTTGGGCGGGGCTAAGTTCGGCAGGCATCCAGGCTAGTCGACCACTATTTAAAGGGCAAACTGTGGTTGTCTTTTCTTCCCTTTTGTGATGAATATCTGAGTGAAGCGGCCTCTCGGATGAACAAAAAAGGCTGAGCCGTACTTGATTTGGTTGATATAGTTAAAGGTAATGTTTTATTAAAAATCGCAAGATTGCACTGCAATATTACATAAAAATTTGCTTGTTATTATTTAGGTCATTATCCCTAAATGTGCTGATAGTTTAATTAACTTTAACTTACTCAACTAGATTATCTTCATACTGTTGCTTTAAGAAAACGCTTTATGCAAGCGCCCCTGTGGCATACATGAGAAAGTGTAGTTGATTTGCGTTATGAATTACTGACACATTTAGCTAGAGGCATTTGTGTTTGCTTGCTTTCATGGAGTATGTTTATGGCCTAGAGTGAGTGAGAAAAATGAGATTTGGAGGAGGAGGTGGGCGTCTCTCATGTTTAACTCCCAACTGGCTGCGAGGCAAAATATCTCAATGATAATGCTCGCCTGTCTCCTCCACTTTAGTCCCAGCTGAGAATGAGGGAATATCTGTCAAACAAAGGCGATTCCAGCTGTTATTGATAAGATCGACAGTGTGTACATGAAATAGTGTTCACAGATTGTCATTAAGAGGACTTTATCTCTCATTGGGCCGGATGCCATAAACTCCATCACAGACAGAAATGTCTAGTCTAGCAGATGCTGACTGGCTGTCTGCGTTTGCGCATGTCTGACTCATTTTAACAGCTGATACACGTTATCCAGGTCAGTCAAAGCCAAAAGCTGAGTCTGAAGTCTTGAAAGCGAGCGGAAAAAAGTGTTTTCTCGCACTTTGACTTATCGAGGGCCTTTTCCCATTTTGGTGTAGAAGCAGTCAAGCTGTGAGCTTTTAGCATGAAATTATGGGTCTTCCTTCTCGTTAAGTTCTGGCAGTGAAAATGACATGCTCTTGACATGTTCTGGCACACAGGCCTGCATTCCTCTGTAAAACTTGCCAACTAGAAGTCATTTTGCTTTGCAAAATACTTAGGAAGTAGTCATATCTGGGTTGTATCATACTGTAAATGAAGGAAATGTGGGTAATTGTGTTTAAGCCAGAACACTGACCCAATTCTAGACCACAGCCTTTCTCACGTTCCCTGTCTGACTGCTCACTGTTGGAGGGCCATGTTTGTTTGGTAAACACCTGGAAATTATATTAACCCAAATGGTAAAGGTCAGTTGCTGTCTTACCTTCAGAAAGCCCCCTTAGTGCACCCCCTGGGGTCCAACCTTTCAACTCGGGCCCACGCTGCCTGTGAGGGTGTGAGTCCTGCCTGTTGTTTGTTTATTGTTCTCTTCCAATCCCTCATTGGGTCTGTTCCTTTTCCTCTTTTCTCAGCATTCACATCCTAATAGTTTGCAGCAGAGTTAGCCTTCAATTTTCCATCGTAAAGGTGACATTTTGGATTTGGTTAAATGAGAAATGACAACCAATGTCTGAATATTCAGTAAAGTGTCAGATAAATCATCCAAGCACTAAAATACTTGGGATGTTTACTTTTTTTATCTTTCATTTTATTTGTAATAAAATAAATAAAATGTTTATTTATTTGTTTATTTGCAATCAAAACAAGTTTGTATTTTATTTGCTTATCGATAGATAATACATAATCTGAAAGTGACACAAACTTTGGAGGGCTGTAGCTATTGACTATACAGAAAGTTGCCGACTTCTGCACAATGTGTGCCTCAACATGTGCTGACCCTCCTCTGTGATTTTACATGGCCTACCACTTCATGGCCGAGTTGCTGTTGTTCCCAATTGCATCCATTTTGTTATAAAACCGCTAACAGCTGACCGTGGAATATTGAGTAGTGAGGAAATTTCACGAATGGACTTATTACACAGATGGCAACCTATCAGCGACCTATTCTGTCACAAATGTCTGTAGCAGTCTACTGCATGCCTAGCTGCTTGATTTTATACACTGTTGGCAATAAAACACCTGAATTCAATGATTTCGAGGGGTGTCCTAATTCTTTTGGCAATATAGTGTACATCTGATTTGTAATTCATAAACTCTTTTATCAGTCTGTCTATGTTTGTCTTATGCATTTCAGATAGTGCTAGTGAACTCTGTGCTGAGATGTCAATGTGAATAAGTCTTGTAGGTTTCCTGCATGCCGACACTTGGAATAAATCCAGAAGTGTTCATGGCATGCGAGGCATTAGGGCACACCGGCTCCTGGCTCTTGTTATAGTGCCTGTAGCACTGGAATGCATAAGCGCCAAAGAGACTCTCCATCCTTACTCCTAACAAGGAAAGGGAAACGAGAACATAAGACCTCCCAGCAGCGTCTCAGGAATTAGAAATGTAGGTGAGCTCAGGGCTGAAGCGGAAGGAGCCTGGAAAGCTTTGACAGCATCTGACAGGGTGTGCCCATGTAGGGTGTTCACTGGGGCTGATGTCAAAACTTTCTTGTTCTACTAGGTGTCTGCTCACTCCAGTTACCCTGTCGAAACTACAGGGCTCAATTTACTAAATCCTTCTGTCAAAGTCATCCTGAAAACCCAGGAGTAAACAAAAGTGAACAGGAAGCAATAATCAATTAGGTGTGACCTTGTAGCATTGATTTAGACTAAGTTTACTGCAGAAATTGAGAGAAATTATTCAGCCTTTTATGGAATATAACAAAGTGGAGCCCAAAACTAATTTAAAGTATGTATATTTTTATTTATTTTTATTAAAATAAAAATATTAACATTTGTGTTTTTTTTCTTTTTCTTTTCAGATTAAAGGATATTCATATAAAGGATATATATTGGATATTCAGATTAAAATATCCCAAAACCCTAGAACAATGTTACATTGTTATATTATCCCAAATGTTTCCAAGAATGTTTAAATCCATAGAAATAAGCAGTTTTAACATGGACACAGGCCGTGTCCCTGCGTCACCTATCAATGACATCTTACGTTACCTTCAATTTTCCGGTTTGATTTTGCGAGTTCTGGTCCGTGTAACAGATTTAGCGCAGAATTCTTTATCCATCTTAAATCCTTTAACTTTATTTGGAGGTTTAAATTAGATTTTGAATTCCAGTTTTTCATCGTGAACTGTCTGTGAGTGAGCTGACCTCCTTTCCAGCATTGTTTTGATCTGTTTTGCACCACATTTCAAAGACCATGTCTCAAAAACAACTGCTGTGCCCGTCAATCATCCAGTAAAGTGTGGCATAGTTTGACTTCAAGTAATATCAGACTAACTAAATCAGTTTCCTGAGTAAACAATCAAAATGTTGTGCATTTATCAAACAAAAGTGTCCATGTAAGCTGCTTATTCTGATTGAGGGGGAAAAAACTCTGCTTGTTTCATGCCTGTCAGGAAGTGTGGAGAAAAAACCCTTTAGTTTAAATATTCTCTCATATCTTCTGCCCTATCAAACCCTGGGCAGACAGGGACTCCTTTTGACTCCAGCGTCTGTTGGAAATGATAGACAGGCCAATGTGGTCACAGTCCTCGCCATAGATCCAGCTGTCTAAATAGATTGGGTCAGTGTGTCTTTGCAGTGGGCGATGATAGCGATGATGAGCTCTGTTGTTTGGGTGGCACGGTACATGTGAGCAAGCGTTTGAAAGCAGGAGACCAGCTCATAATGGTAATCGATGACCTGTACAGGAACTGCAGCTGGACGGAGGGCGTTGGAGGGGACAGGATTGGCCATTTGCCTGACTCTGAAGCCCAGCGGGAGATAGTGGGAGGGAGCCTTTCAGATGTTCAATTTGTTGTCCTCTCAAGCTTTTCCTATCGTGCCTGATGTGCTATTTCTCTTGTTTTAGATGAGGCTTATTTATTGGGGTCAAATGTGGTAATGCCTCTAAAGACAGTGTACACATTATTATAACACACATTTCCATTTATTTTTTAAAGTAAATGGTCTCAAAACAGAGATTTGTTGTATCGCAGGGATCACAGTTATGTTGGTATGTCTTGAAGGACAAACAGACCTCTCTCTGACATATGAATTTTTAAAACTACAGAGGATTCAAAGTCAGAAGTGAATAATTCATGCGAGTTACATTTGATGTTCTTTCAATGATTAAGACATGAGTTTAGACTTGTGTGTTATAGAATTCCTATAAAGTGGTGTTGTAGATATTACATGATAACACTCCTGAACTTCTAAACATTGTTTTTTCTTTTGAACCTATTTCACCCATAATGGAAAATAGGACCGTTTAAAAGGACATTGGATATTATTAATCAAAATTAATGTATTTCCGTCCCAAATTTTGTAAAGTAGAAAAAAATGATCATTACTGTAATTTAATAATCAATAATAACATGATATATTTTGATATTATAAGCTGAATTTTACAAATATAGCCTATTTTAAAACTAAAACAATATTTTGGTAATGAGAATTGATGATATGTACATAATTGTCATGAAATTAATGTCACTATGCAAAAAGATCTTGAATTCTCTGCAATTGTACTAAACATAGTCTTAATGCACCTAAGATATATTTTCTTATTTATTACTTTGTTTCTATGGGTGGGAAATTCTAGACTATTGACAGTTTTCATGAGATTCACCTATCATTTGCCAGGATATCAAGGTTTTGTGTTATGTGAAAGAGAGCCTCCTTGTATGTTGCTTTTCCTTTTAATATTTAACAGCATTCTTTAATAATGAAACAGTTTGTCATTTGTCCACATATTTTATATATATATTTTTTCCCCTGATGCTAAGTTTAGCTTAACCCGCCCTCTCTTTTTACTCCATGTTCTTGTTGACATTAAATCACAGCTCTTAATCCACTGAATTTCCAGACTCTAGATGGATATTGCAGTTTGAAAAAGAAAAACTTCACTGTGGTATACAGCTGGTGTTGATGCTGACGCGTTTATTTCAAAGGGAGGGTTAAAGGTATTGGGGTCAGTTTGTATGTAACAGACAGACAGGTCCGGGCTTCCAAAACACATTATTAATAAACGGCAGTTTAATCAGCTTGCCTTTCGAAGGATTATTTTTAGGTTGGCAAATTTCACAGCATGTACCCGTGGCGGCGTCTGTCAGTACTGTAATTTTATACTCTTTTCCGCTCTCACTAGTACTTTATTTTTGGATGATATAATATTGGAAAGCTCTTTTACTGAAAGGCAGTCTCAGTGAGTTCGTTGCAGTAAGCCAGTAATTCTCAATCGTTTTTTTTCCCTCTCTCTTTTTCCCACTGCAAGACCTAGATTTTACATTGGATATCAAGTGGTGACCCAAAACAATACTAAAATCAAACAAAAATGTTCTTAAAATTATAATATTAAAATGTATTAAAACATGAAGTTGTTAAGCAAAATGCAAATAACATAGATTTAAGTGGCATTTATATTCATATATATTTTGTACTCCTAGCAAAGCATGATTTATAATGAATTACATTTTGTTCATTACATTTAAATTATTTATTTTCCATTTGAGAAGTACTGACAACTTGGGAGATCTTGGATTTTAAAAAGAATTTGGGAAAGAATTTAAGGTAAATTATAAATTGCCCTTTTTTACTGTAAAATTCAAGGCTATTTATTCTGATTAAATACAGGCAACTTGCATCAAGTACTTTCAAGAAATTCAAGTACTTTCATGTCAAGTACTTTCAAATGCAAAATATGTAAATGAAAAAAAAATCACTTGAAATCACCTCAATAATCATTATGACTTTACACTGTAAAGAAAGTAGTTTAATCACAGGTAGTAGCATGTATAGATCTCGATGTTTTTCATTTAGATGTTTATCTCGAATTAGTCAATGCATGAAGGTCAAAAAGTGATACATTTGTTATATAGATGAATGGCATGCTTTCAGGTAAAAAAGAAAGGTGCTTTCTGAATAGACATTCATCTCCTTATTAAATTAATTGGCCATTTTGCTGATGCTTTGTTCAGTTGAGGATTTTGAGAGCTTTGCATTCTTTCAAGGTCACATTGGTATCTCTCCCTCCCAAATGGATTCTCTAATGATCTCTCTCTCTCTCTTTCTCGTTCCTTTCCAGAGCATCAGAGAGATCCCACCTGGCTTTGTTAAGCTTACATGGGTGTGAAATGACCGTATCTCCTGCTTGCCCTCCTGTGGAGTGAGCAGTTGTCCTTGAGAGTGAAACTGAGATAAAGAGACTCATTCTCCTCCTATGGATTACAGACCCATAGGTCTGAACACCCTGACGTGGGTCAGCCATCATTCACAGACTTCTCCCAGCACCGTCAAGCTCCTTCGCTATTGCGTAAAATGCTGGAGTTGGAATTTTTGTTCTGGACAATTTAACGTCAGGTATGAATATCCCTAACTTTAGGAGCAGAGATACAGCAGACGAGGCCGTAGAAGCTTGAGAAGCGCCTCACCTCAAAGATGCAGACTGACGATCTATTTGCCAAAAAGCTTCAAGCCTTGAATGGGAATATGGGGCCTCCCGGCTCAAATACTCAAGGAACACCAGCGGTGCCCAAGATGGGCATACGTGCAAGGGTGTCAGATTGGCCACAGAAGAAGGATGGCCACGGTCCACCACCCAGGTACGACAGCCTAATGACGACCTTCCAGAATGGACAACCCAGTCAATCAGTGGAAGATGCGGTCAAACAAAGCCCAGGTTCTCCTCCCAATCCCAGCTTTCTGGAAGCAAAATATGGTCTTGGTGACCTTCTGACCCACTCTCCTGGCAAAGTTCAACACGCTCTCCAGAAGAGAAGCAACAGTGATGTCACCATCAGTGATATAGGGGCAGAGGACATGGATCAGACAGCAATCAACCCCAATACAGGTGCCTGTTTGCACCGAGAGTATGGAAGCACATCCTCCATCAATCGCCAGGGTTTGCCCGATGAAGGTTTTTTTGGCAATATTAAGGGTTTCCAGCCGGAAATCTCTGAGCAACCAAGCGCACCTCCTCCACACAGCTTTCCGGAGTTCCGTCGGTTTCCGGAGACCGGCGTTTCTCCAAGTCTCCAAACTGCTGCACAGATTGCACGGGGGGACATTCTCTGCATTCCAAACTACTCTGACTATGTGGACAGTTCGCTCTTCTACAGTCGGGAAAGGGAGAAGTCCTTCCTACAGCGGCAGAAATCTGAAAAGTGTGAGACGTCCATATTCCGCAGGCTGAAAACCATGAAAAGCGAGCAGCGGCAACTTGGCGAACACGATGACTGTAGCAGACACGGTCGTCCATTGAGTTTCCAGAGATGCTTCGCACACTATGATGTCCAGAGCGTGCTTTTTAATATTAGCGAGGCTGTGACTAATCGTGCAGATTTAGCACGTCGGAAGAATATTACTACGGGGGCTTCTGCAGCATCCCAACACCAAATTGGTGGGGGAATGGACAGTTTTGACCCCTTGTCTCTTTGTGAGTCCCCTTTAGACAGTTGTGAGGAACTTGGACAAAAAGCTTGCACCGATCCTGACGAAGGGGATGGGAAGAGCAATAGTTTGGTGCTGACCTGCCCGTACTTCCGTAATGAGGTTGGTGGTGAAGGTGAAAGGAAACTGAGTGCCACTAAACCAAACAGTGGACACCAAAACAATGTGGGCGACAATTATACTATTGAGTCTACTTTAAGCTCACACTGCACCAACGCGGGGGTTTCTGTCTTGGAAATGTCCCGTGAGAACTATGCCTCTCGAGAAAATTATGCTGTTCCACGGGATTGCATCAAACGCTACATAATTGAGCACATTGACATGGGTGCTTACTACTTTCACAAATTCTTCTTTAATAAAGGTATGTTTTACAAACTAGACATTGAATTCATGGGTCTACTCAATAGTGCTCTATAGTGATTAATTATCTCAATTAGTAATCAAAATAAATTGTACATCTCACTGTATGTTGTCAACCCCTTCTTAATCTCTTTTCTTGAAAGAGCACCAGAACTACTTCGGTGTTGATGAGAACCTGGGCCCGGTTGCTGTTAGCATTCGGAGAGAAAAGCTGGAGGAGGGGAAGGAGGGCCCACAGTATAATTATAGGGTTATCTTCAGGACCAGCGAGGTAGGATGGCACCTATAAAACACTGTTTTACACACATCATTTAACAGATCTCTGTAGATCTATTGGTCTTTGAGCCAGTCAAGTTCATGGGTTTAAATGTAAAGTAGGGGCAGATATGTCCAGACTTAAAATTATTGTTATTATTATTATTATTTTTAATTTTCTTCATACCGTTTTGCACAAGTGCAATAAAATGTTAAATAAGCGGATACAATTTACTGCATGTTTTTTTACAGACAGTCATTGGACTTCTCATTAATTTATAATTGATTTCAACCTTCCCATTAAGTGCATTTCCCAAAGCTTGTATGTTATACCCTCTGAATACAAATCAGAGCTACCTCAATAATAGCATTGATTGTTTTGGAAAATCAGTTCAAGATGGATGATGTCGGTGGTGTAATATTGATTTTTCCATGTATGGTGATATAAATTACCTCACTGTACTACATGATTCTCACCACTGATGCTATAAAAGTCCCAACCAATAAGGATTTCAAAATGGCAAGAGATCTTTCATATGCAGCCTGCCAGGGGTTTTCCTAAGGGTGACTGGATAGTTTGCTGAATTGGCGGTTGAGCGTACAATGGCCCTCTTGCTAAAAGCCAAAGCGTTACTTCAGCGTTCGCCACAGTTAGTTGAACTCAATTATTCATCGAAAAGGTTGGCAGGGCATGTCGCTGGATTCAGCACCATAGACGAGGCACTCTTAGAGAGTGCTTTGCCATTTAAGTGACTAGAATGGTTTATCCATCTGTTAAGTAATAGAATTCGAGCATGCTGTGTATTTCATTTAATGGATACATTTGCTCAGTTCCACTAACAATGTTCAAACTCTTTCCTTTTTTTCTATGAATATAAACTTTTTTCTCTTCACTCTGTCCATCTTTAGCTCACTACTTTGAGAGGGTCAATCATGGAGGATGCCGTCCCCTCCACGGCAAAGCATGGGACGTCCCGTGGTCTTCCTCTTAAAGAGGTGCTGGAGTACGTAGTTCCGGAGGTCAACATTCAGTGCCTCAGACTGGCCACCAGCTCACCTAAAGTCCCAGAACAACTGCTGAAGCTGGATCAGCAGGGGGTAAGTACTGTATTAAAATGTCTACAGACATTTTTACACATAAAAAGTGTGTAGATAATTTATTTGTTTAAATGTTTTTAAATACTGTAAATACCACATATGTTTATATATTTATTTGTTATCGTGGTTGAAGAAATAGTTCCTGAGCTAAATAAGATGTCATATTATTACAGAGCACATCATAGCTGCTATTATATTGTGTATTTTTGCACACCTGGAACATTTTAGAATATAATGTTATGGGAACGTTAGAGGATAACATTGGAGAACATTTGAGGATAATGTTTGAATATAACGTTAGGCAAACGTTAGAGGATATTAGAGTTAGAGTTTAGCTCCAACCCTAAATAAACACACCTGAACCAACTAATCAGTGTTTTACAAGGCCCTAGTTAGACATTGATTAGCTGCTTCAGGTGTGTTTAATTGGGGTTAGAACTAAACTCTGCAGGACAGCGTCCCTCCAGAATTGAGTTTGGAGTCCCCTGAATTACAGTGTTCTACAAAACGTTTTATTTTCGTCCAGAAAAATTTCCTGGCTAACCAAAAACAAACCTTAATAAATAATATTCTGTAAACCGAATATTGTTAGCTGGGCTACAAGCTGTAATTATGACGCTCTATGAGAACATTAACGATTTACTGTAGATAAGTGGACAATAAGTAATTGCGCTAATTGCGACATTATGTGATCACGCCTAGAGTCAAACATGATTTAAATCAGCCACATAAACTAAAAAAAGTGATGAAAAGAAGATACAACATCATCTTGCACCAACATAATTTAGAAAGTGGAGTTCTGAGGGTCAGATTGTATTTGATCTAACCGTCTATGGCAATGTTTATTGTACAACAATGTACTAAAAACAGATGACAACATTGTCAAAACGATCCCTGTTCAGGCCACCAAAAACGCTGTTGTCATGTACATAAACGGCCAAAAAGCATAAAAGCAAAAAAAGATGTCACGTAAACATACCCTTACTTATGTATCAGCATTATTTAAATAAGCTATGTGGTTTAATACAAAATAATAATAAAAAAATCCTTAATTTGTTAAGATTTGGGGTAATTTAAAAACTTGAACATTATTCTTATTTACATGTATACACAGAGGTTTCATGTGACATTAGGTCATGGAAAGTAATGGAAATGTATTGGTAGAAATGTGTATGAACCCTGCTGTATTATTCAGTCAGCAAACAAGACCAGAATTATGGATTTTATGATGTGCTTATAATAAAAGAGAGACTGCATAGAATATTTATTTCTTAATTCATTTGTGTTATGCTATATGACCATTTAAATTTTTTGAAAGTCAGCAGTTTAATCTTGTAAAAGGAATGTTCCAGTTAGAGGACCTACAAACAGCTCTCCAATTTAAAAAAATCTAGTGACTGATAACATCTACATTTTTCAGTTAGCTAAATTGAATTTCTGTGAATTAAATTGCATCAATTCACAGAAATTCAATTTGGTCAACTGAAAAATGTAGATGTTATTAGTCACTAGAAAATGTTCAATTGGAAACATGATTGTATGATTGATACTGTTTCCCTTATGCTGATGACAATTTTAATAAAACATTTTGATGAAAATAAAATGTCCATGAAATTTTTAAATGGTAACAACCCAAATATATGCTGCTTTTGTAAGTGCAACAATAAGCATTTCCCACAATACAGACAAGCTGTAACGTAATCGTACACACCGTTTGGACAGTAAGAGACAGTTTGGCTAACACAAAGTGACAGGAGGGAAGAAACCTTCATTCTCCGTGATGATTCATTGCAAACAATGTACAATGTTGTGAACCGTACATGTCCGCAAGGCTTGTAATTACTAAGACATAATCAAGTGGGGGTTTAAGAAACCATCAATTATATCCTTCATACATCCCATTCGCTTAGTTTTAATGCATACTGATAAAACCAGAAACAGATGTTTTAAACTTCTGCTGATGATATGTCGTCCTTAAAAGCTGTTGTTCATTTGATAACTTAAGCAAGATTGAGCTTGTAAAGTAGTTCCTTTGGGCAAGGCGCCTATCAGGTGTTGGTGATGGCCTTGCAACATTTCCGTTTGAGGGTTTAAATTGCAGGTGTTTCAGGAAGATACAGTGTTTTACTAAAGGAACCTTTTATAAAAACAAAGATCCAATTACTTATTGACAGACACGGACTTCTCAGGCCAGGAGTGGAACAGAGAGATGAGCAGTTGTGTCAGTAAACTGACTGAATGGAATCTGAGAAGCAGTCAAAGTCTTGATCGATATTGCAGCCACACGACCGCCAGAGGGGAAAATCTGAACAGTAACCCTGTAGAACAATGAATGCATTGAGTGCAGTTAATTGTCAAATTAATGTTAGTAATTACTTTAAGTGGTATTTTGTCATCTCGAATCAATCAAGTTCAACGACTACCTTATTGAGGTCCTCAATGTAAAATGATGATTCAACTATTGTCCGCCCTTCCAGCATTCAGACAGGAGGTAACTAGTTTTCAAGGCAAATTATTCAGCAAAACCAGAGAAAACATCACTATGGCAACCCCCTAGCCGCACATAACGGGCCACTTGACCCGTCTGAGACGCTACCAACTGTGACTAGCAACACTTAGGGTGAAAATGAAAGAAAATCATCGCTTGTCTTATGCTTTGAGTCCCCATCTTTGTCCATTTTTTCATCGCACCTCTATACTCTCTCCCAGTTCTACCCCCTCTCTAATAATGGCTTTTTTGGGGTTTTGCTTTCTCCCTCTAGACTAGAGACTGTTGGCAGCTTTATATGGCACAAAAGCCAAAGCAATTGAAAGAATAGCACTAAAATTGCTTTTACCGTTTTTTAAAAATTGGTATGGGTGGGGATTTTGGACAATTACCGTAGACCTCTTAAACATTCCTATGTCATTGTAAACGAGCGTTGTTCAGATTGTCACCCATTCAGCATTTCCTATTATTATGATGTTAAGTATCATATTCTTGACTTTCTGTACATTTTATCTTTTTAATAATTGTCCAATTAAATCCTTGGCTGTACTTTTATTATTATTTTTTGGCTGACTGAAGCCCAACGTCTGGTTCCATAGCTTCTTTCTGTAGTTTCTTGCTGGTATGCGCGTCTCATACATAATGCAGAAGTGGCATCTGAGGCCAGTCTGCATGTCATTATGTGTCAGGCTTTTGGGTAGATTGATAGCACTTAACATGAATAGATCTCCACTTGTGTGGTAGACGGTGTATATCACCTGACCATAATGTGCTTTAAGAGTGCTTTTGATGTGTTCCTGTAGATTGTGTGTAAGATCGGATTCATACACCACTTTATTACAAATAATAAAATATTTTTAAATGTAAGGGACATTGTTATTTTTAAACTGAAATTATTTATCTTAAATACCCTTTCCATTAATTGAATTAAAGTACAATTTTCCCAAAACATTTTTTAATAAAATAAAAATATTCATAATACATTTATATTAAACAAAAATATCTTAAACAAAAATGATAAATGTTGTCTTGGCAACTAACTGAAATAAAATAAGTCTGAAATAAAAAATATATTAAAGCTAAAGCTAAATATAAATATTTAAAAATAAATAATACAAATGACAAACACAACAAAATGACACTAAACTGAAATTTAAAAGGAAAACTAAATATATAAAACCAAAGCTAATTGAGATGTAATTAGGGTTAAGGGAAGGATGTAATAGCTGGCTCAAAATGCTGCACAGAAAAACTTGTCAAATACCATTATGATGATTGAAACTGATTGTGTTTTTACTCTTTGAAATCTGTAGCTGAGTTACCAGCACAAAGTGGGCATTCTGTACTGCCAGGCCGGGCAGAGCACAGAAGAGGAGATGTACAATAACGAGAGTGGTAGTCCTGCACTGGAGGAGTTTCTGGATCTGCTGGGTCAGAGAGTCCGACTGAAGGGGTTCAGCAAGTACAGGGCACAGCTGGACAACAAAAGTAAGTGCTGCTCTCGCAAGGATATCTTCAAAGTGTTTGAATGTCTGAATCACGTTCACTGCTGTGAATATTTGACAAGCTAAAAAGCGGCTTGGCTAGCCTGACAAGCCAGACCCACATCAAGATGTTGAGTCTGGGAACTCACCATTGACAGGGCTCAATCTGAGGGGTGAAATAAATGGTTGTCTTTCAGAGTCCCTCTGCACGCAATTGGATAGCGCTACAACCAGCCAGAGCAACGTGAAGCGGAGCTATTTGATAGATTAAACTTTCGCCGTATCCAGCTGCAAAACTCCGAACACATCTTCCCTTCTTAAGAATGATTTCAGTGCCGTTCTTTTCTCAAAGGCCAAAGCCACCAAAAGCTAATTCTAAAGTCCGCCGTTCGCCAGCTTCTGTGTTTTCAAGTAGCACGCGGAACCTCCACAACTCTGCAGTCATTATGTTAAGCCCAACCACCGACTCTATACACGATGTGATTGGCCTGACCAGAGTTAGTTTTTTCCAGCTCACAAGTCTATTGAGAGTTGCTAGACGACACTCGCTGCAAATTATATCTGCTGCCGCTAGGGTGCGTCTAGAGTTCTAGGCTACTGCTTGGCAGCTTCAGGTTAATTTTTGAAATGGGTTTTGTTAATACCATATTTGTTCTCGCTCAGTGCATACAGGGCACTATAGTTTCTCATAATCTCTTAGTCTGTGCAGATGATGCATTTGCAAATTAATGAGTGTATGTGTCTTTTTAATTTACTGCTTTTATACTCATGTGTGATATAATCGCATCCCTGCAGCGGACTCCACTGGCACTCACTCTCTCTACACCACCTATAAAGACTTTGAACTGATGTTTCACGTCTCTACAATGCTGCCCTACACACCCAACAACAGGCAACAAGTGAGTCGGACATATTTTGTACTTATTCAAGCCCATATAACCCCCCACCCCCCCCGAACACTGATGGCATTTTGTTAAGATGTCTTGTTTTTTAGCTATCACATGACTTCAGTATCCTTTTTGGAGCTTGAGAGCTTCTAAACAGAGATTTTTTTCGCTATAAGAAAAAGTGTGTTCAGTGTAAGTGATACAGGTTTGGAATGGCATGAAAGTACACTACTGATCAAAAATCATTGTTTCCACAAAATTATTTAGCAGCACTGTTGTTTTCAACATTGATTATAATAAGAAATGTTTCTTGAGTACCAAATCAGCAAATGAGTGGTTTCTGAAGGATCATGTTACGCTGAAGACTGGATTAATGATGCTGAAAATTCAGCTTTACTATCACAGAAATAAATTATTTTTACTTTTAAATGGTAGTGTAAGTAAAATATCCTTAACATATTTGCTTTGGTCCCATTATTATTTCGGTATTACAAACAGCAGATAGTCCAAGATGGATAGTCCTTCCTGCTGATTTATGCACACTTGAATAAGCACCTGGTCAAATGAGATTCAGCTCTGATCACTTACTCAGTCCTTTCTACACAAAACTCTTTCAGCCCTCGTCAGCTTTATCTTCAAGTGCCTGGTCTTGATCTGTGATCTGTGCATCTACAGACCTCACAAGGCCCAGACCCATTGTCCTGCATCCTGCTAATTGTAAACACTTCAGCGGGCAGACCACGTTGTCATGGAAACCGTCTGAATGCCCCATCTTTTTTTAAAAAAAAAGCTCCCTTTCCAGTTGCCCGGTGGAGAGCATGACATATCAAGGATGATTAATTAGAAATGTGTCATTTTTTGATGCATTTTAAGGCTGTACTTGTTTATTTGGTGGAACAAATTCTAAAATATTTATTTCCTTTATCCGCTGTACTTTACAATGCGCGGAACAATACTAATAGAGTCTGCCGCAGATTAATTTACCACCATAACCGCTTTCCATCAATGACTTCCATGAAATCCCCATGGCTAGACTGAGCTCAGTCAGATAATGAAACTGAGATTTGTGTTTTGACAGAATGAGTAGAAAGAGAAGTGAAGGAGCCCTTGCATGGGTCTTTATTTGGCTGATTTGTGGGATTTGATGTTTTTTGTCCATAGGATCATGGTCCGATAGGGATAATCTTAGAATATAAGCTGTTGAAGATCTTCACCGCTTTGAGCTTTAGTTCAGTATACCGCTGATCCTCTTTTTTTCTCTCACTCTCTGCTGAAAGAGAAATTAGTCTACAGGGGATCTACAGTAGACTACAGCTAAGCTTTTACATTTACACATTACTTAATCTTACTTACAAACAGTTATTTGTCCAGTATGCAGTAGTTATAATTATACGTGGATGTTCCTTCAAGTCCAATGTCCCAGAGTTTGATTGATTTTTATTCTATTTATGCACATATTTTGAATGTTGAAGAGTTAAAATGTGTGCTTTCGATTTTTTATTAGATGGCTGTAAACGTAACTGGTTTCTTTTTAAAATATGCACTATGATGACTTTCTTCCTATTATCTGTTGCCCTATCCAGCTACTGAGGAAGAGGCACATTGGAAATGACATCGTTACCATAATTTTCCAGGAACCGGGAGCTTTTCCATTCACACCCCAAAACATACGCTCTCACTTTCAACATGTCTTCATCATTGTCAAAGTCCACAATCCTTGCACAGAGCATGTGTGTTACAGGTAAGATGTAAAATGTCAATTACATATCATTTTAAGCCTAGACTGTTCAATAAATGCTTCTGTTTTCCAGTAATGATGCACTGTAAAAAAAAAAATATATATATAGGTGGTTTAACCTAAAGTAAGTTACATGGTTGCCTTAAAATTGAGTTAATTGAAATACATTTTTTAGTTAATACAATGAAGGAGTTTAATCAACAGAACAGCAAAACATTGTTATCTAAACTTTATTATCTAAGTTGATTAGACAAGAGAAAAAAGGTTGTGATGTGGCTTACAAATGTGTCTGCTTAACTAAATACTGTTTTTAAAGTCATGCCTAACCCATCCGGAATAAATCCAATTTTGTAAATTAGAGATTTCTTCTTAGTGGGGCAGGGGGTGGAGGCAGATGAAGATGCTTTCCAAACAGCTTGGTGACAGTCAGATTTGACCTCTCAGAATGATAGGGAGGATTAAAGGATAAGATCGAAGGGAATTCAATTTCCAGTCTTATTTACTCAGTGTGTACCTCTTAAGCTTGTTCAGCGTAACATTGCAGAGAGCTGAGGGAGGCTGGAACCCGTCTCTAAGCAAAATTGCCTCTCTCATCTTTCTGAGATCTGTGAGAGACTTTCAGAATTCATGTCAATGTTGAACTCAAACAGAAATACCTTTCTATGCATTTTTCTCACAGGAGCCATGTGCTTCCCACATTTGTGCATTTTCATATTAAAGTTGAATCTCCTATCCTAGCCTTATATGTGGAAACCCATAGGATGTATATAAATATATACATAAAAATATATATATATTTAATAAAATAAAATAAAAATAAAAATATATATATCAAACATTTGAAAAAAATATTATATTACATTACATTATATTTATTAAATTGTTCAAAAGTCTGGGTTCATAAGGTTTTTTAATGTATTTAAAGTTTTTTTTTTAGAATTCTTTGATGAATAGAACATCATTTATTTTAAGTGACTATAACTCATTTCATCGTATTTCTTTATTCAATAGTGTTGCAGTTGCCAGATCCAAAGATGTGCCTCCGTTCGGACCTCCCATACCCAAGGGAGTGATGTTCCCAAAGTCTGCCGTTTTCCGGGACTTCCTGCTAGCCAAGGTGATCAACGGCGAAAACGCGGCCCACAAGTCTGAGAAGTTCCGCGCCATGGCAACGCGTACCCGCCAAGAATACCTCAAAGACTTAGTGGAGAACTTCACCGGTGCAACGCCTGTGGATGCCTCAGGTGCAAAATTCAGCTTCATCACCCTAGGCGCCAAAAGGAAGGAACGCAGCCGGCCAAGAAACAATGCTCATCTGTACAGTACGGGAGCCATCACGTGGTCGGTGGTTGCCCGGGACAGCTGCCAGTCCACCGATATTGGTTGTTTGCTGGCCATCTCCCGCGAGTTTGTGGCGCTCATAGAGGAAGCGTCCCGGGAAGTGGTTTTCAACTGTTACTGCAAGGATGTAATTGGTTGGAGCTCGTCCTCCCTGGTTGGCAGGGTAAAGCTCTTTTACGAGCGTGGCGACTGTGTGGTGTTTTCCGTGCAGGATGGATGCCCAGAGGAAGTTCGCGAGGTCGTACAACGATTAGAGGTATGAGTAGCCAATCCAAGAGGAAAGATCAAGTTTAATCTAAGCTGAAGCTCAGTCCAAGCTTGCCTTTTACTGTGAATAAGGAAACCAGTGTTGGTATACAGGATCAAGTTTCTCTCGCAATCAGGGACCAGGAGTCAATGGATTAGCATTAGAAAGGTAGAAAGATCAGGTTAGAGCAGATTTTAGTACCTTAGTTTACCTTAAGCTTGCCAGAACCATTCACTTTATTCACTCTGGGATATGTACTGTACATGCATAACACACACCTTAATAAAACAATATTAGTTCCACTTCTTGCTTTATTGCCACCCTTTCATGCTCAGTTGGGCCAGACCTGCAGGCTGGCAGTTTTTACAGTGCAATGGAGGCTTAAATGGGTGTACATGCTGTTTATGGTGATCGACCTAGTCAGCATGTGTGGTCCATTCTCTTTGTGAGATTTGACAGCTTGTAAAATACTGTGCTTTAACTGTTCACAAGCTCTTAAATGTGTTTATTTTTTTCATTGGATGGTTTGCTGTCATCATCATAGCATTTGTGCAGCAGACCATCAGCGCTAAATTAAAATTCAGTCATCATTTACAAACCCTTATTTCACTAACTTAAAAAGAAAAGCTTATACAGTATTTGTTTTTAACCACCTCACTCTCATCAAAGTGCTTTTGTTGTTTTTGTGGGTGCTTAGAAAGATGCCTTTGGACCCTTAGTAGCTTTGCAGACTCTGAGTAATGTCTATGATCCGAGTAATTTTTGGTTTAAGTCATTGTATGCAAATGGTTTAAGCCGCTATATTACACATACCTTTGTTTTAGGTGTCAGATTCTCAGCTCGGGTTGTTGGAATGTGTTATTCATGAGACATCCAGCCTGTTGTATTCTCCCATGTTGGTTTGACATCAGTTAATTTCATCCTTCAGAGACCTGGCTTCAGCCATCATATATATCTCTGCATACCTGCCAGCCCATCTGCATGCTTACCTGTGCAGGACCTTTTGCCCATCATCACAGCACAGATTTTATCCTTTAAAGTCACTGAGGTGACAAAATGCCTGTTTTCAGATTGTTTAAGTCATTACGTCTGTTCTGTCTTCTCCGCAGATGGTCACCAGGGGTTGTGAGACGCTAGAGATGACCCTGCGCAGAAACGCCCTGGGCCAGCTGGGCTTCCATGTCAACTTTGAGGGTGTGGTAGCCGACGTGGAGCCATTCGGCTTCGCCTGGCAGGCAGGACTTCGCCCTGGCTGCCGTTTGGTAGAGATCTGCAAGGTCGCTGTTGGGACTTTAACGCACGAGCAGATGATTGACTATCTGCGGACCTCCACACCTGTTACGGTGGTTGTCATACATCCACATGAGGATGGCACCCCCAGAAGGTACGTTTTGTCCATTACCCTCTTTCTTATTTATTAAAATATGAAAATAAAATATTTTTAAAATCATGTCCACAATGCCGAATAGGTTTTTAAATGTGTTTATTATTCAAAAATGCAGCCCGTGTTCTAAACACTTGTTTTAAATCATGGCCACATTTACAAAAACAACACTCAAAACTGAATCTGTACTAAATGTAATTCAGACAGATTCTCATGGGCAAACAGAGGTCAAGTCCTTGAAGAAGATTTCTCTTGACTCTTAAATTAATCTCTTGTTAAGACTCTTGAGATAATCTGTGAATGATATGATTGTTGTCTGCTTATATTTTTTTTAACTTTTTTTAGTGAGCCTTTACATGAAAGAAACCACTCGCTGCAAACTGTCCTGAAATAGAAAGTGACCCAGAACCCTGTTGAACTTTGTTGAGCACGTGCCTCATGTTCTGTTTGCTCATTTCAGAAGAGCTGAGGGCTTACCAAGAACATCTGAAGGCAGAGATTAAAGTGACCCTCTAGACTGTCAATAACTGGATTGACTTGTATCGCCCCCTGCAAGGCATGAAAGCCACAGTTATCAAGCGCTCTGTGCTCTTTGTAAACACAAATTTATAGAAGATTGCTTGCACTTCTGGTTGAGTGCTCTAAATAGCTGTATCTTGGGCAAGCTGTTTCCAGAGAACTATAGTTAACAGAAGCATGTTGGGACAAGTCAGGGTTGAATTTGCTTGCAGTTGGATGTCATTGGATTTTCAATTGGATGTAAAAAAAAAACTTTTGTTTTTAGTCTTTAGAGAGGTCTTAAACATCATATTAACAGGCGTATTTCTTTCATTTGTAAGCCTTTGCTTTTAAGGCATTTCTCTTATCAATGAATTTGTGTATGAGGGTCTAAGAGTGCATTGTTCTCCATAGAAGTACTTTTTTGAAGTACTGTTTCTCATTGTAGAGGCTCTAAGAATCTGTCTTGAGAGCCCTCGTCTGTTCCAGCTCTTCATTCAAGAAGATCACCAGAGATTTTTGTTTCAGAAGTATTTCATCGTGTGGGGTTGGTACAGAGAGGATTAGATCGGAAACGCATCATTAACCATCAATGAATCCCTCTGCCGTGGGCTGGACTTGTTCATTCTCTGTTTGTTCTTTTGGTTTCTATCTCTCTTTAATAACACCCGCCACAGATAATCACAGAAAAATACAGTACATCATTTATCTGATACCATTTGTCATCTCATTTGCAGATGTGTCTCTTCTCTTGCCAAACAGCCCTGCAGTGATTATCTTTTAATATTTTCTGCCAATTTCACTCACAAAATCATCCCTTGATGGTGAATTTTGCATTTCACTAGCAATGACTGACTAGAAAAATACTCGAGATTAATAAATTGGAATGGATTCAAAGGAATAGCCTGGCTCTAAATAGAGCTAGCAATTATTTACAGTGGTAGTGGTGTCCAGAAGCCTGAGACCACTAGTGAAAATGCATGTTTTGCATTTTTCTAATTGACAGGCAATATTACAAATTATATTTTTAGAGTAACAATTTGAATGATCATTTGAATTGGAAAAATTAACATGGATTTCATACCATGACTATAAAGGAGTCACATGATCAGTGTCATTAACTTGCTTCCAATTATAAGAGTTTCAGCTTTCATTTGTTTTTGAATTCTAGATTTTTCACTGTGGTCTCAAGCCTTAAGATCACCCCAATGTGTGTGTGTGTGTATAAACGTCAACAGCCGGGAGTTATCCAGTCAGCTCAGAGGCGTGAAGGAAGTGATCCCGCTGTTGGGGAGCTCTGACCTGTAACTTAACTGCCATGATAATCCTCATTCTTTTGGAAGGAGCAGTCTGCCCCCTCAATGCTGATTTCTACCTCTCAGGCATTTTAAGTCTAATTAACTCTAGGGGGAAAAAAACATAATATATCCAAAAATCAGGTTAATCCATAGTATTGGTGTGATTAATGCATGCAGCCTTTTCTATAATTAAATACATGTCGGGTACATGTTGTTTTGTGTTGATATAATGCAAGTTGTTTCTAAGTGGATATAATCACTGGGTTAGCTCATGTGGGCGGCCCATGTCATGAAACACATTATGCTTGCTATCATAAAGCATGTATATCCTACAGGGCCATAACCACCATAGACATTGAGGGGGACAAGTCCCCCTGAATAATTAGAAATGGCCAAATTGGCCCCCCAATCCTTGATATGGTTGATGCTGCTCTGTTGTACTCCATTACACATCAATCTGTTTGTTGCTAGAATGGCAAAAGTAAAATGTAAACATTTTTAGGTTGGTCTGCCTTAGAGTTCTAACAGTGCTCGTCACTGTCCGAAAGAATGAGAGGGCCAATCAAATCAAAAAATGCGTGGCTTACTGTGTGCGAATTCCAACACGACACTTTAGATATAGCAGTGAAAGAGTGTTATAAAATGCAAGTGGCTCAACATTTAATGTTTGAAAACTGTTCCACGATAAAAACGTTCAGTGACCAACAGTAATATCAAGTGATGTAAACAATTTGACATTTTTAATGAAATTTAATAATTTTAAATTGAAACTAGGACGTTATTTATGTAACTCATTACTGAATTTGACTTGAAAAGAGAGGTTTTATGTAAAAAAAGGGTTTACTGTAAAAAAAAATGTATCATAATTACAATAAAAATGGAACATTTAGAAATCCTTTTTATTTTCTTTATTTCCTTAAATCTATTTTAATTGAATTCCTTTAAATAAACCAATAAGACTAATACCCCCCCCCCCCCCCACCCCCCACCCCCACCACCCCACAAAAAATTAAAAAAAATTAAAAAACTGCGGATGCCCCAATATCTAAGACATGGTTACGGCCTTGGTGTCCTATATATCTTAAAAATCAGGTAATGTGGGTACAGGTTTATGTTATGCTGTGTAGTCTTGTTTAAAGGAGCAGGAATTTCTGCTTGTTTAACTGTAGAAGAAAGTTCATGTGACTCAACCTGAAAACACAAATCAGTTTATGACTGTTCACCATGTTCAAAATTAATCACTAAATAACATACGTGGTCATCGGAGTCATTAAAAGTAAAATGTGTGGCTATTGTGAGTGATGCGCGCCGATTTGAACTGACAAGCCCCTCTATATCAAATGCTAATACAGTGGTGAATTGACATGACATTTTACTATGATTTTGATTATCATATGGACGGTGTGCTGCATAAAGTTCAAAAGTTTTGATTAAGTTTTAAAGAAAGCAATACATTTTTTTCAACAAGGACATTAAATCGATCACATGACAGTAAAGACATTTAAAATATTACCAAAGTTTTATATTTCAAATAAACGCTGTTTTGAACTTTTTTTTTTTTTTTTTTTTTTTTACTATTCTAAGAATTAGCTTTGCCATCACATGAAAATAGAAAATTGTTATTTTTTTAATTGTAATATTTCCCAATATTGCTCTGTTTACTGTATTTAATAAATGCAGCAATTGTAAGCATAAGAGTTTTTAAAAATTGTTATATTTAACTTAATATACAATGATATTACTATGATACATGTCCAAAAAATAAACGTGTTAACATGTGTAAAAACCCATAGTAATTTGTGTTTTTCAGAGGTGCCTCAGAGCTGTATCGTGTCCCCGTCATGGAGTACAAGTCTCTTGGTACCGGCCCTGGTTGGCACAGGATGACTCACGTTCCCCAGGGGCTGCCGCTGTCTCGAGTTTCTCCCACTCAGGGTCCAGATCGACCCTCCCCGGGCCAACAGATGTTCCATTACGCGCAAGCTGCCATCTCACGCAGCACTTCTTTCGATAAGAAGTACCAGGATGGATCCAGGTAGGAAATATGTGATAATGCCATTCCAAACACATAAGCTGCTCTTTTATATTCATGTATATCTATAATTTCATTAGATCCTATGTGAGGAAAAACTATAAAGAAGAGATTCTCATCGAGGGGCAGAGTGGATTGGGTTTTTTTTTTTGTAACTGATCTCGTCGTTGCAGTCATCTCATTACAGCATGTGGGTCATCCAGAATTCAGCTGTTTATTAGTCTATATGCACGTGCATTGTTCAATGCATTGATTTCTTTAAAAAAAAAGGTGCCAATACTGTCTTTAGGCCTTTTCTGTTCTAGGCTAAGTCTCCTGTCATGGTTGATATTCAGAATAGACACCACCCAGCTTTTCTATAATGCTGATTGATCTGAAAATCAGTTTTACATGGACAGCTAAAGCAAAAAACAATGCCTGAAGTCAGGCACAAGGACAAACATTTTTCTGGCTCATATTACATAATGAAAATTGATTAAATAGTGTTGTATTAGCTCTCTAAATAGTGGACTGCATTTGGAATTTGGTCTATTCATAATAAAGTAAAATTAAATTAAGTAAAATTATATTAGGACTATTGAACTCCAACACACACACACATACACACATGTAATGATGTCTGAATCCTGTTTATTTTGTATTAAATCAACATAAAAATTATATTTTTTAAATTATTATATATTAAACGTCATTATACAATAAATATATAGCATATTTGTATAGTTGTTTTTTATTTGGTCGCCACTGTGAATGTGTCAAGTAACAAACAGCAACACCTGGTTTTTATTCGGGCTAAGCAACAAGAACTTTAAGGAACAATGTTTCATAACGCTGATGTTTGATTATCCGGACATAGATGATATATCCTTTGGGAAAGCCCAAAAGGGAGCACATAGAGGCTATTAAGGATGATACATGCCACCCTGTGGATTAGAGAAGGCAAAAAAGTACAGAATGATCATGTCGAAGTCTGATGTGGCATTGATTCGCTTTTCACATTTCTCAGGAGACGCCTTTCAGGGTGAGCTAATTGGGAACTTGATTTTCCGGTGCCGTAGACTTGGGATCCCTTCATAATGCGTGTCTTCTTGTGCAATTGAGTGACTGTGTGTTGCATGCTTGTGTCTTCACCTTGTCTGAAATGCACACACCTTTGCGGCCTCTTCACCCAGGCTGTCATCCCATCCTCTGCTGGGATCAGTGTTGCACATGGCATGTCATTCCTTCCTGGAGTATGTTTCTCTTATTTCCCCTCTGGAATGCGCAGACGTTCCCAGCCCTGGAGACACGGGGTCCTGCTATGAATAGAATCTGCTCCAATGCTTTTTTTGACAGTGTTTCCTCCCTCCGGTCCAGAATATGAATGAGTCTTGTTGCAGTGCTCTCGTTGCTTGTGCTACCAGAGCTTTGATTAATGAGCTTCTGCCTTGTGTTTGCTCATTGCAGGGTGTTGCAGGACTTCGAGATGGTTCAGAGTCCGTCTGGAAATCCCGGCCAGCACTACTGCAGTTCTCCCAGTAACCAATCAACCTCCAGTGACCCCGGTCCCTGTGGCACATGGGCCCAGAAAGCCAGTTATGATGGGTAATGAGATTCTGTTCGCCTCAGCCTTGTACCTCAGAAATAAAAGAGCTCAGCAGGTTTAGAGGTTACCACAAAAGTCTAATCATATGAGATTTGTTGCAAATCTTCAGTGCAAACAGAATTAGAGTAGGATGTCTAGTACGAGCTGATATTTCATGGCCAGCTTTGTAAACATCAGCTGATCTTTCACAGACATGCACAACACAGGAGGTTCTTGAAACCTCCCTGCTCCACCAATGCTAGGACAATACAATACAATGACCTCTACATCACCTTGCTAAACCACTCACTTTAAACGTTTCATATCATACATTTTTTATTTTATTTTGTTCCTTGAGGTTCACAATCTCTGCTTAATAATGCTGCAAAAATATAATACGGGACTTGGACAGACAATCACAGCCACTTTTCTGAACATTACAAAAGATTCTAAAAATTAGACAACCATTTTTTATTTCGTTCGCCTAGAAAGTTCAAGGAACATTTTTGTTTTATAATATGACCCATTTATAATTTCTTTCCATACAACATGCTTGTATAGTAAAAAATATATATAATTAATGTCTCTGAATAATGCTAGTGGACCTATATTCTGTAACGATATTCTACTTGTCTCATAGATCACAATCACCTGCCCTTCATGATCAGCCAGAAGAAAAAGAGGGAGACGTGCACAGAGATAGAGAGCACAAGCTGGAGAGGACACGGTCTGCCGGTATGGAGGCATTGTTTTTCTTAAGCGCCAATTAAACTTCATTAGATGCAAGTGACTTTGCAAGTGACAAGTGAATTCATTTATCTACTTTAATTGGCTGATTTACTTGTTTTATGAATTTAACAATCTGCATTAAATAACCGGAGACATTTTCTATTTATCATTTGGTTAAGATCGACTAATTGGTTTTAAATGCACAGTGCAACATTTAATGTCATGTAACATCACATCCATTATTTCCAGGATCGCCTTGTGCACCAGAGGCCAAGTGGCACATCCCATCCACCAAGATCCTAAACCGGGGTCTACAGAGACAGGGAGCGAAAGACTCGCCTGGTAAATTTCCTCATGTAAGTAATCAATCAGTTAAACTATAAAATTGTTAGATCTCCAGTCTCCAGATTTGATTGGACAAATCATTTTTTTTTTTTTTAATAGCACTGGGACTTTTGCATTTGTAGTATTCCAAACAGCAGTTTCTTAGTTTACGTATTAACTTCTGGCTATTGGAGCATAAACATCTTTATGATACAGTAAATGTCTTGTACAGAACAGCAACAGGACCATATGCTACGTAAATGCGTGTGTGTTGGTGCAAGTGATTGTGTGTTTATATGTAGCTGATGGGTGCAGTGACCTCATTAGTCAGGAACGTGTAGTTGGCAGCATTGCAAATGCACAACATTTCTCCGTGTGGGTGGGTAGTTGTGAAGTGGAGGTCATTGGTTTGGAGGAAAAGGGGGGGTTGACATCTATGGCAGATGGCTTATAGTGTCACATCCAGTCATGCAATCCCTGTGGGAATTGACGTAAGAAACTGGATGCCGGCACAGTTACAGGACACCACACTGTACATTCTGACTTGTGTTGTGCTGTGGGTAGCTCCAACGTCAGGAGCCTGTACATCAGGTTAAGGACAAATACACTGGATTTATCAAGCATGAAAAGGTCACCCTAAACTTGCTACTTGCAGCCGATGTTGATGCTAATGGCAAGTATCTTCATGGGTCGTGTTTATCTCATATTACTTATCCAATGCCCTGAATTCCTCCATTACTTGACTCACAGAACTGACAGTGTTTGCAATCGTGTATTGACCGTATTGGCTTTAGCCAGAGGGGACATTTGGAAGTGGTGCATCATAGTAGATCTTCCGAAGAGAACCATGCATTAAAGTTTAAAAATCATCCACTTTCCATTAATTTGAAAGGGCTTAAATTTAGAGGATGCAATTTAACCGAATAATCAATTATTCATTTTCCATGAGATTGGTTACAGTAGGTGGTAATGGCATAGTGCTGGTTCTTCTGTCTGTTGCTGTTATTGCTTTGCTAGATGCACTTGAGTGCTCAGTGGGTCTTCTATTCATCCATTTTTGTTGGATTGTGACCATGAAGCAAACAAATGTTGGAATTTGATAAAATGGTTTGCCTTTTTTTATAGTGTATTTCTGTTTTTACTTTATTTTTGATCATATAAATGCAGCCTTCGTACGCATGAGAGACTTCTTTCAAAAAAATTGCAAAATCTTATTGACCACAAACTTTTGAAGTGCTGTTTTTTTTGTTTTTTGTTTTTTACCACCATAATAACTGGTCAAATTTAATCTTCCAGACCCGTGATAAGAGCTGCCACAGTCATTGCTCCAGCCACTCCAGTAACAACACCCTCTCCAGCAATGCTTCAAGCGGCAGCGACGAGAAACATTTCGGGTCTGGAGATCCGATGGATCCAGAGTCCTTGGGTCTCACCTACATAAAGGGGGCGTCCACCGACAGCGGCATAGATACAGCACCCTGCATGCCCCCTCCACCCCCTTCCCTGCCCCTGACTGGGGTGGGACCCTCACGGATGGTCATGAGGGATGGGAGGGTTGAGCCGGGACTCCCGTGGCCCCTGGAATACCACGAGGATGGCGAGACGGATGAAGGAAGGGCAAAGATGTACTTGTCTCAAGGATACGTTCCCGCTACACCTACCGGTCACACCACGGATGGCAGCACAGGAGATCTAAGTGAGATCTCCTCTCTTTCCAGGTGAGATGGAGAGAGAGTTTATGATTATTTGCATGATGATTCAGTACTCATTCAAACACTGCTTGATTTATTTAATATATTTGATCAAAGATTTTTGTTACTTTTATGCAGATGTGTACTTTTGCACATTCCTGAAGTTCATAGCTTTGTTTTTCGATTGTGACAAAAGCCAGTAATATTATTTCTTCTTCTTGCTGATTCAACTAAATACTTAATATTAAAATAACACTGGCTGTGCAGGAGGCTTCAATTGTAAAGTATTTTTGTACCATTTTTTTTTTTTGCTGTTTCAGTAGTAATTTTTGCTTCCATGTTCTTGCCTTGATAAGAAAAAATCCTCTTAAAACCCAATAATTAATGGCTCTTGCTGAGGCAAACATCACTATTTTATGATAAACTAGTTATTCAAACAGCTGTTGGTTTCATTTTGGTCTCCATTTTTCCTCTTAGCGGTTCTCGTCATTCTGGAAGCCCCTCTGAACGCTGTTTGAAGAACTCCAGCTCCATTGACCCCTCAAAAATCTACATCATCTCTCCTACGGATTCAACTCCAATGGGAGGGCGGGAAAAGCACTCGCTTAGCTGCCAGTCACAAGGCGAGAAGTATTTGACTGGCTGGAAGAAAGGAGAAAATGACCCCTTAATGGAGGAGCAAGGGCAAGAAATAGACTTTAGGTAAGTAGCACCTAATGTAATATTGGAGCTAGAGAACAATTAATAGTAAGATTAAATAATTTCAATCATGTTGCTTTTATTGTTTAACAAATGGATTAAGTCAGTGTTTGACCAGTACCTTTGTATATCAGTGACATTTGGAAAGCCTTTTAGGTCAGTAACACATCTCCTGCTGGAAGCATTTTAGAGATGATCAATGTCAACAGACATATTATGTAACCTCCATCATACAGAATCTAGACAGAATCTATTTGACACCTGCCACTTCACATTATAAGACTGAAGGCCTGGTAAAAGTTTCTCTGAAGATCAAAGCAGAGACTGGATTTGATTGACAAGCTCACTGGGGGATGCTGACGTTTTCCTGATGCAGACAATATTTGATGTAAATTCATATTTCTCTTGTATCGGGTTTAAAAGCAAAAGCAACACTGAATCGATTTAAAGCTCTGTGTGTAATCATTTTTTTCTCCTTTGTTGCTGGCTCAGTCGCTCAGAGGCTTTGTTGTCTTTACTTCTAAAGACACTTTTGAGGAAGTCAAGGTAGTTGGATCATTACCTGGCCATGAATTATTCACTGTGTTGTTCCTTCCCTCTTGTCTTGTAAAAATGGCACTTCCTACACCCTTAAAGGGACAGTTCACGCACAAAATAAAAATCATCATCATTTACTCACCCTCATGTCATTCCAAACCCATATGACCTTTTTGCAATGTAAAACAGGAGATGGTTTTAATAATGGGCTAGATTTTTGGGGGGTTTTGTGATGAAAATAAATTCCTCTTTTGTGAATCAGATATAGCTACTCTGCCAGCCTGCATCTAAATTTTCAGTGAATGTTGACTTACATTTTGGTCTGTTCCTCACATAAAACAATTTTATGGCATCAGAAGACTTGGAAAAATAGTGCATTTAAACCAGTTTTATGATGGTTTCATTGTGCTTTGTCATTTTCGAGCCCTAGTCCTCGTTCTCTTTAGTTGTATTAAAAAGGGCCCGGCCAGGGTGTACTTAAAGAAATTCATCATATGGGTTTTAAACAACAAGTTTGAGTAAACGATGACAAATTTTAATTTTTAGGTTAACTACGGGAGTCAATTATCTGTTTTGATTTGTTCCTTGATGAGTCATGTCATGACTGTGTTATGGCTGTTCCTTACTCAGTGGCCTGTAATCCTGTGTTTTGTCACTACCTTAGCCGTGAATGTTTTGTCTGTAGCACATTTACAAGGAGAACCCCAAATCTACAGCACCACATACAGAGGCACTTCACAATTCACTTTAGATTGATACTACAGCAAAACTGGCTGCTGATGTCAGTTTTATTGCCTAATTTGTTTCACTTTCGCCCTCCCTCTTCCTCTCTCTCTTCCTCCCTCTCTCTCTCTCTCTCTCTCTCTCTCTCTCTCTCTCTCTCTCTCTCTCTCTCTCTCTCTCTCTCTCTCTCAGGGGACTCTATTTGAGAGACCCATCCCAGTTGGTTAACAGTGCAGGTGAGAAGCTTCAGACGCTCACTAAGGAGGCCTTCCTCAGGATGCTCCTACCTGACAGTCCCCCGGGGCAGGCAGGTCGCGGCAAGGTGAGTTTAGAACTGAGCCCTGGAGGATGAGTAATGCAGTGAGCAAGTGCTGCTGTAGTTAGGACATGTTAAAACAACACTGAAAAATTATGAAATAGTTTTGAACAGGTTTTCCGCTAAACACATTATTCACTGGTGTGTAACACTGACAAGCAAATAACTAACCAGTCAGCAGCCAGTGTAACAACCATTTGGTTGACTAATGGAAGCGTCTAGAGGAAACGAGGCCACAACAATCAGTCATTCTCCTCACCTGCTTTGCTCACAGCAGTGGGGATTATAAAGCTGTATATGCCCACATACTCAACATGTGTGTTAGTCTCACTGTAAGCTTTACTTTGATTCATTTGCATAACGCTTTTCACAACGCATAATGTTCCAAAGCAGCTTTAGAAAGAATAATGCCTCACAAAGCCCCAGTGAAAAAGACAAAGGCACAATGCATACCGTACATATGTGTTCATTTGACATGTATAGTAATTCAGCAACGTTGAATATCCAAATCACAGTAAAGTTAAAATATTTAACATAATACATTACTCTTAATTTATTCAGCTTAGATTTATTCATATTTTTTTATAAATTAGCATTAACCAATCTTGAGAAATGCTGTACAAGCTCATGAATCCTAATGCATTAAGTCATGTTAACCAATCTAACTTTAATGTAAAGTGTTACCAAATGATAAGATATAATAATTTGTTTGATAAATTGATATACAGTAAATGATAAATTGTTGGTTAATTAAATATTTTTATTAGTTTTTATGAATAAAAATCATCATCGTAAGAGTTTTACTATGAGTAATAGTAGAAGTGGTGGTGGTGTTGCTAATATTATATTACCATGGTTTGTTAATATTATAATAATATAATAGTAATCATTGTTGTTTTTATTTCAGTGAACTGGAAAAAATATTATCATCATAATTTAAGTGAACTGGAAAAAGTTTTGTTATTGCTGTAATGGTTTTTCCAGTAAACTTAGATGATAATAATAATGATATTAATAATAATAATAATTATTATTTTATATGATATATTATTATTGTTGTTAAAGTCACTGGATATGATGATGATGATTTATTGGTATTATTTTTGAGACTTCTAATAAAATATTTATTTGATTTATGCAACTATTCTCATCCTGCAGTCTGCACAAACATTAATGTGTCATTTTCTTTGTCAGACCGTGTATTTTTTACCATGCTTTTTTCCCCTCATTTCGGAAGACTATAATAGGCATCCCATCTCTGTTAGTCCTCTGTCACGTTCATGTCTCTAATTGTCAGCTTGCGCCCCTCCTCCTGCCCATAGACCCCCCGTGAGGACCGTGTCCATCGCGCTTGCATTATTGATGAGAGCGCTATGACTCTAATAGGTCTGACTCACAGCCCCACAGTCACTCACTCTGGCTGCTGATTGGTCCCCAGCTGAGTCTCATGTTCCCTTAGCGCACCCTCCTCCTGCTCTCCACCCCCACCTCTCTCCCACAATTCAATTAAGTGATATGTGCTTTATTGCCATGCCTGTTTTATTAACAATATTGCAGAGCCTTTCACATAATCATATTCTGATGAATAATATCTTTGCTTCCCCCTTTCATTCACTCTCTCTCTCTCTCTCTCTCTCTCTCTCTCTCTCTCTCTTTCTCTTTCTACTTTCTCTTTGTCTTCCGGTTGCCCGTCTTCTTCTATTTCAATTCCATCCATCACTTTTCTACTCCTCAATCTCTGCTTTTTTTGTGTTGTTTCAGATACCGCTTGTCGGTCAGTCTCCACGCCGCTCCCTGTACAGGACTCTCTCAGACGAGAGCTTGTGCAGCAGCCACCGGAGGGCGCTGTCCATAGCTAGTTCACGAAGCTCCATGCTGGACCAAGCCGTGCCCAACGACATCTTGTTCAGCAGCGCCCTACCTTACCACAGCACCCTACCACCTCGCATGTGTCTTAACCACGCTGCCGGTCAGCTCAAGCGTGAGTTTTCGTAATGTTGCGCTACATTTACCAATGTTCTTACCATATTAGTGATACTAACATTGTTGTAAGAGTCCCACAGGTACATTTTATGCACCGCAATATACTGTCCACTTCATCCCATAATGCATCCCAGTACCAGCTGTACATGTAATGTAAACGCTTGGATTGCCAGCACTAAGACATGGTTGATGATAATGGAATAAATGAGCTTTTTTTTGGCTCATAGCAGATTTTCCATCTCCTCTGTAAGCTCACCACATTCCTTCCTGTTACAGTAATTTTATCCTCTGCAGACTTTAATGTTGTACTTAGTAATGAAGCAAGTAATGATACTATAAATCTGCTGCTAATGCACGAGAGACTTGGTGCTAATCATACTATTATACGTCTACTGAAATATTGTAGTAAGATGAAAGTGCGCTGTAATAGGAAAATCATTATAATGGCACAATTTTTGCGTAACTATGCCGGACTGGTCAATGAAAGCAAAATGTGTTCATGCGTTTAAACAGCTGGAGCGCGATGCATTTGAACAACAGCTCACGGGAAGTTAAGCTTCTTTGTACACAATTGTACGAATCCGCTAAGGGGACGTGGTGGTGGTGTCCCTTTAAGGGCTCTGTACAATTGCTATGTTTCCATCTTAGCGGAAAAAAATTTATATCACTACATTGCAAATCATGGCATTTATACAGTCAGTGTTTACATTTCTAAAACTCAGGCTTTTTTATGAGCATTTTGTAAATTGTATTTTTTCTTACAAATATTAAAAGGTGCACTATGTAGTATTTTTGCAGGAAAATATCCAAAAACCACTAGACCAGTGTTATATATTGAGTTCATGTTTTCAACTATTTGTAAATCGTGAGAAAATTGCTATTTTAACCAAGGAGCCGGGACGTCTGAGCATAGCGTCTAAGGGAGTTGCCTGTCATTTGCATCATATCTGTGTTACCCTCGGTTTCTGGTTTTATTTGGCAAAAACACTTTACCCTTAGCAGTGTGCAAAAAGTGTCACAGCAGCCGCCGAGCAAACGCACAGATTAATGTCTTCACATCATTGTATACACGATTAAATGTATCTAATATGATAACAGAGCTGCGTTACCTCATACTCATGACCCGAAAAGGGGAACTAGCGCCTGCGACTGTGTCCCGTCATAATAAAAGTCCCGCTGTTTGCGACCCGTGTGTTGCTCAACAATCACTCAGGCGGCCTTGCTCAGCTCCACAACACTCGGTCCTGCTCTGCTTCATACAACAGTAACGTTAATTATCACATCCATGAACATGATTCCTATGCTGATTCTTTTCCACCGGCTGTGAGGTGAAAACCACATCTCCCAAGATTCTGAGCTCAAACTTGGCGTCATCAAACTACGCCTTTTGTTTTGAATAGGCGTCCTCTAGAAGACGGGAAAATTACATAGTGTAGCTTTAACGTTTTTTTATTTTTTATATTCCAGAAATAGGGAAATGAAACATAAAAAATGTGTACAGTTAAAACAAAAATGATTGCAGGACACGATAGTTAATTTATGTAAGTGAGGATAGCAAAATAAGGTAAACTGTGACATATTGTACCCAAATATCTTCATACAGTGTGGAATACCAGTAAAATGTTTAACAATTGGGACCAAAATTATTCAGATACACAAACAAAATAAAACACAAACATTAGCAAGGCACACCCATATAATGCATAAAGACACCCATATAATGCATGTTTATGTAGACAACAAGTAAAATAGCACATATAGAACGTAAGAACACATCCTGTGTGAGCAGCCCTAATGCCTCTTGGCGTGTTTCGCATACAGACACTTGAGCTGTTCTCCAGCTGTCCAAAACGTACAGTTCCTCTCTCATTATAGCAGAACTCTAAGCTAGCCAACTTCATTCATTATTCAAATCACTCTCACCTCTCCGCTCTCTGTCTGTCTGCCTGCATGAGCAGACTTTGTGTGAATTAGCGAGTTTGCTCTCTAGGTCACCCAGAGCTAATTTTACTGTGCTTCTTTGACTTGCCACATTTGATTCTTTCTCCATAAGTACATCAAATTGTGGGTAAAGATGCCCTTTGGCCCTTGACTGTTGAGCAGCAGGAGCTGCTCTTCTATCAAGTTGAAATCTCTTCCAGTGAATGAATGTTTAATGTAGTTTACACCGCGGTCAGGGCTTTTCAGTTGTGTCCTCAGTGACCATCTCAGTTTCCTCTTAATAGAACTGATCATTATATCCATGATGAATGGCTCAAGTGTAATTGTAGTCTCTCTTGAGTTAATTTATTTAGTAAAGGCACATTTAGGTCAGAGCAGGTTCTGTTGGGATAGTGCTTTAAAATCAGCATGGAATCAAACCTTTTTTACTTTCCTAATGATTGTCCCTGATTGTCCCATGAATCAGTGGTGCAGATTATTCCACCTTAAAATTCATGAATTTGAATCAAAATTTAATAATGTGCTTTTCCTCAGTAATGACCTTTCTGTGGATGCCATGTAGGCCTTGGGGGTTGTTACATGTTAACAAATATCCAAATTAGTGGGGGGTGTTTATTTTTATAATGAATAATAATAGCAATAAACACCATTATTATTAAGTTAACACATTATTTTTACTTCTAATAAAACTTTTCTTGCAACTAGTCTTCATCTGTGCACATTTTTCCAAAATAAAATGTTGAGATGGCGTTTAGGTTATGAGAATGAGGGATGGCTTCCATCTAAACATGCACTCTAATGAACTTTGTGTGCTGTCTCCGCAGATGAGCTCTGGTTCTCTGACGGCTCACTGGCTGACAAGGCCAAGCTGGCGGACACTGGTATGATGCCCCTGCCGGACCCCTCTTCTGGTCTCGACTGGTCACATCTTGTGGACGCCGCTCGAGCTTTTGAAGGTACAAGCTTCCATCACACACACTAAATATGTTGAGAAACACCATATTCGCAGCCGTGTACGGTCTTGACCCATTTAACATGCTTTGTGATTTTAAACTCGCTGCTCACTGTTATGGAATGAACAGCAAGGGTACTTTTTTCCACTAGGACTGCACTGACCATTTGACTCTGGATATTTTTGTACCATACAAATGCAGTCAAATGTCTTCATGTTTGTCAAAGACTAGGGGGCAGATTCATTCAATACCACATGGTATTTCAGCACAAAAACAAACTAATACAGCATTACTAGTCACTAGCTTAAATAAAAATGTGCTGGAAAATATTTAAATTAAGTCACTGGCGTTCTTTTGAGCTCAAACATGCCTTTTTTATGCAAATGAGGCTCATTATAAAATTCGCCTTATTCACAAAGGTCAGCATTGTTAGCTCGGCGCAATTAATGTTGCACTATTTACTTTGTATTATTATTTTAAAGATGTGCACTACAATTAAAAAATGTGGTGTCTATAAGGTTCTTTAAATGTTTGTTTTTTTAAATTAGTCTCTTGAGCTCACCAAAGGCTTCATTTATTTGATTAAAAATATAGTTCCCTCATTTTACTAAATCATGAGCGCGATATAATAATTCTATCCCTTGTTTTAATTTGCATACGATATAAGACATTTTCCCTCATGTTCTTAATTTTGTAATTTGTTCCCTTATTTTAGGTAAATCAAAACAAGGAAATTAATTAGTATAGTGTGGCCATGATTTACTAAACAAAGAGAGAGAACAAATTGTTAATTCATGCCCATAATATATGCATACTACGCTATATTGCCAAAAGTATTGGGACACCCCTCCAAATGATTTAATTCAGTTGTTCCAATCACTTCCATGGCCAAAAATGTATAAAATCATGCATCTAGGCATGCAGACGCTTCTAAAAACTTTTGTGACAGAATGGGTTGCTTTCAGGAGCTCAGTGATTTCAAGCATGGTACCGTGATAGGGTGCCACCTGTGCAATAAGTCCATTCGTGAAATCAAGTCGAGTCAATAGCTCCAGACCTCCAAAGATCTTGTGGCCTTAAGATTAATGCTTAAGATACGCTCAAGTACAGAGCGTAGAGAACTTCATGGAATGGGTTTCCATGGCCAAGCAGCTGCATCCAGGCCTTACATGCAATTCTGAGTGTTGGAAGCAGTGATGTAAAGCGTGCCGCTACTGGACTCTATAGCAGTGAAGACATGTTCTCTGGAGTGACAAATCACGCTTCTCTGTCTGGCAATCTGATGGATGAGTCTGGGTTTGATGGTTGCCAAGAGGACGGTACTTGTCAGACTGCATTGTACTAAGTGTAAAGTTTGGTGAAGGGGGTTTATGGTGTGGGGTTGGTTTTCAGGGGTTGGTTTTGGCCCCTTAGTTTCAGTAAAAGGAACTCCTAATGCATACCAATACAGTTTTTCAATACAATTACAATTTCATGCTCCCAACTTTGTGGTAACCATTCTTGTTCCAACATTATTGCTCATCAGTGCACAAAGAAAGGTCCATAAAGACATGGATGAGCGAGTTTGGTGTAGAGAAACTTGACTGGACTGCACAGAGTCCTGAATTCAACCCGATAGAACACCTTTGGGATCAATTAGAGAGGAGACTGAGAATCAGGCTTTCTTGTCCAACATCAGTGCCTGACCTCACAAATGCACTTCTAGAAGAATGGTCAAATATTTACATTAAACACACTCGTAAACCTTGTGGAAAAAGAGTTGAATCTGTTATAGCTGTAAAGGGTGGGCCAACTCCATATTAAACCTTACAGATTAAGAATGGGATGTCATTAAAGTTCATGTGCATGTAAAGGCAGTTGTCCCAAAACTTTTGGCAATATAGTGTATATTTTTGTCCACAAGTCCTTCAGGACTTCGTACAAAACGGTTGTGCTACTTAATATTTTTGTGGAAACGAATAAAAAATTGTAAGAATCTTTAATGATTCGAAAGTTCAAAAGATCAGCATATTTAAATTATCTTTTGTATCAATATTATATTTTTGATCAATATAATGCATCCTTACTGAAAAAAAGTATTAATTTATTTAAAACAACAACAAAAAACAAAAAACGTACCGGCTCCAAATGTTTTAATTGTAATATATTTATTTATATTTTCTGATCCATTTTTTGGGGTGTGTATTTGTGTCTTTAAAACAATGAGCTAAAACAATGCAGACCACTTTTGAAAAAAAAAAAAGGTATTCATCCATTTAATTTTTTTGGAGCTTATTGTATTTATTGTAGGCTAGAGGAGTACTGAAATGAACGGAAACCTTAAAATGCCCTTTTGTCCTATTATTGGAATTGTTATGACCAAGGTTTCCCCTCACCACAAAGCTTTAGCCGCTCTCACACACCATTAACAAAGTTAACTGAAGGTTGCAGAAAACAGCACCCATCTCTAACGCTGCTCTTGACCATGTCGAAATCACCACCTCTCTATTTTCCTCCCATTCATTTCCTGTGACTGCCTAAAGGCGCATTGTTCCGCAAGGTGCTAATTAGGAGCAGAGAACGTATTTCGAGCATTGAGAAATTAAGCCATTATCACAATGTGAGCCCAGCAAGACACCACTTAGGGAAATGACTCAAGCCATTGCTTGCTGTAATTACACATTTTGGGTTTTGGACGCTTTTACTCGTGTGCAATTACAGCTGTTCCCTCACCTTCAACCGGTCGCTGTGGAGACCATGGCGAATGCTGGCAAGGGCAGCCCTTCTTGAACTGAGCATTTCTTTTGGATCTGCATGTGGAATGGGGGAAAATACATTGTGGTTGGATTTAATTGGCTGGGGGGGGGGCTTCCGCAAGCAAGTCGATGTGTGGGTTCTCCCTGCTAGCATTTTTTTTTCTTCTCGTAAGTCCTTAGAGACGTGCTCTTGGGACCTGACAGATATGAAAAATGGAATGAGTGTGCGGCTCCTTCCCGAAATGGTAACAAATATGAGACCATCGCTTCATGGTGAGAGAAATGATTAAGTTAGCTTTTGCCTCAGGGTTGGGGTGCTAACTAGAAGGGGGTGGGGAGAAGGTGAACTTACATTGTTGATTTCCATGTGCCGCTTTGTGCGTGTTTTCGTTCGGAGCGCTGATAATTATCCATCCATTCAACTCCGGCTCCGAAGACACCCCTTACTGTGAGACTGTTAATGAAATGAAATGAGAGGGGGGGGCGGAGGAAGCGCTGAAAGGTGTTAGAAGAGGTGAGAGCTCTTAAAGGAACCTCATGAACGCTTTTAGATCGCCGTTTGACGAAACAATGGCAGGTCAGCATCTTGTGAGATTGCTGGTGGTATACTGAATGTGTATAAAGGGTCGTGAAGTGCATTCTTGTTAACAAAGAGCTTGTAGGTCTTTATAAAGAAACAAAAGAAATTCTCCACTTCTAAGACCACACCCACATTTTCACTGCTTTTCCGAGTGTAAAACACATTTCTGTCAGTGTTGTCGCATTAATCCAAATATTAAAGCTCAATAAACACACGTCGTAGATAGTTTTGTTTTATGCGCCATACATATTTGGCCATTTTAAATATGAGGTAACATCATTACCTTTGGTCCATCTTTTGCTATAAATGAGTAGAAATTTGTATTTAAAAAATGTCTAGATTGTTTTATATGAGTGAAAAATACACGTTTGGGAAAATTAAATCTCAATTAAATTTTTTTTTTTAAAAACCCTCTTTTGTAAAATATCTAAAATTGTATCTAGATATTTTGGCTTTATGCAAGTACAAAACTTCCATTTAAAAATAAATTGAAATAAAGGGAAGAAAAACAATACAAAAATATAGTTATTAACTTTTGGTTTATCTTTTGCTATCAGTGAGTAGGAACTAAATTGGACCCCAAACTAATGTGTTTTCGGTGCTATATCAGTGCTTTCTTGGTCTTGAATGCTTGATGAAATGCCAGACTGACAGTGTAATGCTAAACTCACCTGGAAGTGTGTGTGAACCCCCCTCCCGTCTCGCCATTAACCCTTCTGCCGCGTTAGCTCCGTTCCCCACTTAATTAACACCTTGCTCTGCTGAAGCTGGTTAACAGTTAGATTTAACACCTTGGAAAAAGCTGGGAAGGAGGATTACATTTAATAAGCTTTTCTCTGGGTGTTGCTTGAAGCTCCTACCTGGAACATCAGCCTACAGTATATCACCTCAGGTGAAGCAGTATAAAAAAAATGGTTCACCTGGTTCCTGTGTGCCTTAAGGGGGTTTTTGCTTGTCTTGTTTTTTAGTCATGTGCAGTGCTGTTGAGTGATTAAATGTTTTTTTTTTCAGTGCGCAGCTGCTTCTAATTAATGACAGACACATTAGGGTATTTAGGGTAGCTGGGTATTACTGCCCTGTATAGATAATTAATTTTTCAGCCTGAATTTCTAACTAAATAAATCTTTCCTTGCTTTTAGATCAGGCTGCGACCTCGCTAAGTTCTCTGACTGAAGAAGAGCAGACCAAGCAGGTTCTGGAGCTCTCTGAGGAGCTGAGCAGAAGAGTGGGATGTGTGGACGCCTCAACCTTACCAGCAGGGTAAGTGCTCATGTAGAATATCTGAATAACATCCGTCTGTCCATCTATCCTTCTGTCTCTGTCTGTCTGTCTGTCTGTCTATCGATCTGTCTATCTGTCTGTCTGTCTGTCTCTTCATCTGTATATATCATCCATCTGTCTGTAGATCTGTTTGTACGTCTATCTATCTGTGTGCCTCTGTGTCTAATTGTTCCTGTCTGTCTATTATCTAACCAGGGAAGGCACTCCTGCTCTCCTCACTGGGAAGGTTAACCAGCTGGAGCTCATTCTGCGACAGCTGCAGTATGACCTAAGGAAGGTAAGAGCATCGAACATAATAACAGGCAAACGCCTGCTTAAACAAATCCTTACTATAGCTGAACATGCACCGTTAGCAGCATTCACCTCAAGGCAGTTATTTGTAATGACATGCTTTGTTATCATCCTCCAAAGGAGCAAGAAGACAAGGCTATGCTCCAGGAACAGGTGCAACACCTTCGTCAAGACAACCTTCGATTGCACGAAGAGAGCCAGACAGCAGCCGCACAACTGAGGAGATTTACTGAATTGTTTCTGAACACAATGGACAAGAAACCTTGAGCTGAAGTCCATAACTTCCCTTTTCTGTGCTTTGCAAACTACATAGCCCAAGGATTAGTCCAGAATACTGTAAAAAAAAAAAAAAAAAAAAAAAAAATGTTAGAGGAGAAATTTCAGCATTTGAATGTGAATGTGTGCAGAGCTAAAATGCTAACACACTAAAAACTAAGTCATAGTTGGTGGCAGGACATGAGAATGTGAATGAGAAAAGGGAGAGTAAGAAATTAAATTAAATATGCGGTAAGGGCGGGAAGGGAAACATTAAATGGTTAATGACCAGTCGAAGGGTATGAACACGTTGTGATCGTGAAAGTGAATGTAATGCAATAAGCCGTGATTTCTTTCTAAAATCTTTGGTTCCTTGGGCTTAACATCTTAAAAGATACCGTCGTACAGTTACTCAAGTTCAAACCTGGCTTTATGGCTGTCCACCCCCATTATTTGTCGAAATGTAGACCAGCCAGATGCAATGTTCCTTAGTGTCCAAAGCTCCCCAAGACTTGGTGTGCTGTATACCTGTTTTGAAACACGTTTTTGTAAGTAATCCATTGAAACATATGTTGTAGCAATAATTTTGCTGATGTTGTAATCACAGAATTGTCCGATAAGATTAGCACTGAGTGTGATTTGGTTGTTGTCAAAAACTTTTATGAAGAAAAAAAAGAATTATTTCGTGTGCCTGATGTTATTGGTGGTAAAAGGATTGTTTCTTCAGTTGTTTTCGTTAAACCATATAACTGTCTGAGTGCGTACACAATCCATGCCCATTGCTCTTGACCCTTAGGCTGTCAACTGGCTTTTACCCAAACAACAGACGTTAAACAGTTACACTTGTGTGGATGAGCCAGTACACGCAGACTAGCACCTGTAAACCACTTAAAATAAAAGCCAAATTCTGCTTGTTGGTGTAAAGTACCTCAGAAAAGTGTCTTGTACCTTCGCCCTTTTATTTAAGCTTATTTAACCTAAGATTGTTATTTTAATGAGAGTATTTTCCTTTTCTGCACTAAAAAGAGTAATGGCTCCATGTGGCAGTACTTTGTATACTTGTGTACCATGTCAGCAGTACTGTGTATAGCTTGGCTGAGAGATAACTGTAAACATAAAATGGTTTATTTCTGGGAAGTACAGATGTTTGCTGCTAGAGGACAGGATGTTGTTTTTTATGGCCTTTTAAAGATGTTTTAATTTCTTTGTAAATCTGTTTTGTTGAGGTTGGGATGAAAAGCTTACCTTTGTAAAATAAAGTTTAGGATGTCAATAAAGTAAGACTTGTGTCCTTTTAATATGGCGTTCGTGTTGTATTTTCTTTAACATTGCAATATGCAGCAGAACATTTTTAATAATAAAATGCTAATTATACACCAATCAGGCAAAACATTGACATCCTAATATTGTGTTGGTCACCCTTTTGCTGCTAAAACAACCCTGACCTGTTGAGGCATGGACCCCACTAGACTCCTGAAAGTGTGCTGTTTTATCTGGCACCAAGATGTTAGCAGCCAATCCTTTAAGTTGCGAGGTGGGGCCTCCATGGATCGGACTTGTTTGTTCAGCACATCCACAGATGCTCGATTGGATTGAGATCAGGGAAATTCGGAGGCCACGTCAACATCTCAATCTCGTTTCTGAACCATTCCTGAACCATTTTAGCTTTGTGGCAGGGCGCATTATCCTGCTGAAAGAGGCCACAGCCACCAGGAAATACCGTTTCCATCAAAGGGTGTACATGGTCTGCAACAATGCTTAGGTAGGTCGAATGTGTCAAAGTAACATCGACATGGATGGCAGGACCCAAGATTTCCCAAAGAATCACACTGCCTCCACCGGCTTGCCTTCTTCCCATAGTGCATCCTGGTGCCATGTGTTCCCCAGGTAAGCGACACATGCACCCGGTCATCCATGTGATGTAAAAGAAAACATGATTCATCAGACCAGATGACCTTCATACATTGCTCCGTGGTCCAGTTCTGATGCTCACGTACCCACTGCTGGCGCTTTCGGTGGTAGACAGGGGTCAGCATGGGCACCCTGACTGGTCTGCGGTCATGCAGCTCCACTGCGATGGACGGTCCACTGACACCTTTCTATCAGAATCAGTATTAACTTCTTGAGCAATTTGAGCTACATTAGCTCATCTGTTTGATCAGACTACACGAGCCAGCCTTTGCTTCCCCACGTGCATCAGTTAGCCTTGGCCGCCCATGACCCTCTGAATGGTTCTCCTCTGTTCTTTCCTTGGAACACTTTTGATAGATACTGACCACTGCAGACCGGGAACACCCCAGAAGAGCTGCAGCTTTGGAGATGGTCTGACCCAGTCATCTACCCATTACAATTTGGCCCTTGCCAAACTAGCTCAAATCCTTACGCTTGCCCATTTTTCCTGCTTCTAACACATCAACTTTGAGAATGATAGTGGGTGAGATATATTAGGCAACAAATTCCGGGATGAAGAGATACTCAGTGTTATTCACTTCACCTGTCAGTGGTCATATTGTTATGCCTGATTGGTCTATATGAATAGTTATAATGGCAACAAAAAAAGGAATCCTCATATTTAGCTTTTTTTTATTATTGATGGTTGTGTCCAATCAAATGCATGATAACGTTATTTAAATTATTGTATGAATAATAATAAATTCAAAGTAATTTCAGGAACACTGTTAATTTTGGTTTTGTGTTGGATGATGCCCAATTTAAATCCGTAAATGTTAATTGTTTAACATGTTAAAAGAATATTCATTCATTAAAATGAACTTGTTTGACAGATCTTTCCTTCTTTTGAAAGCCAGCGTATCAAGATAAATTCGGACTTGTATTATTGATCAGACACTTTGGAAGATGGATGCTTGAGCAGCACTTCTGAATGACTAAGTGCAACCATCCCTGGAGTTCTCCAAGAATTAACATATCCAGTGACCTTCAGGAACTGTGTGTGATGTTTTAAATCTATGGCTGTGTTGTTATTAATAGATTAAGATAGATAAAAAAGCAGAGAAGACAGATGAACACACGCATAGGGAACTGTAATGTGCAATAGTCAATGACCCGTTTCAGTAGAGTGTTATTTGTCAAAACTCTGAGAAAAATCAATACATTCTCCTTATTCTGGTTGTGATTGAGGAGAACAGAAATGGCAGCACTGCCCTACATCTGTGAGGAACCCATGGAAAAATGTCAACCTTCTTAGGTGACCTGTGATGGATGGCATGGACCATGGTGCCTTTGCTCCTGTGGGAACTGACAAGGTGAAAAAGTGTGAAGTACAATTGATGGTCGTTCCAAGATCTGGTTGCACTTTATTTTACAGTGGAAAGCAATGTAATGACAAAATGTTCATTTTTGGGTGAACTATCCTTTTAAAGTGTGTAGTATTTATAGGAATCTATTGACAGAAATGCAATATAAAACACATAACTGTATTTTCAGGGGTGTATGAAGACCTTACATAGTGTACCGTTATGTTTTATTACCTTAGAACAAGCTATTTCTATCTCACCGCGTGTCCCCTTAGAGTGAAGTCACCATTTTGCGGCGTCATGTTTCTACAGTAGCTCTAAATAGACAAATTTCTCTACAGAGCGCTAGCTACTCTCTGCTCTTTTAGACGACGACCTTTTTGTCATGTATCGGCCCCCGTAGTTTCTCTGTGCTTCGAAAGGAAATGCCGAGTGGTGTGTGATTGCAATTCACAACCTCACCGCTAGATGCTGTTAAAACTCACACACTGCACCTTTAAAATTAGGTTTAGGGGTAGGTTCAGGACTAGAACCTGGTACTAGTTATTACTAATAATAATTATTACTACAATAAGTACATGTACATATAGCATGTACATGTGAAACACGACTAAAAAATATAATGCAACTCAAGACTGTAATTGTTCTTTATTATTGCAGTTATTTAAAAGGGTTAAGTCCGTGATTTAGCATTAGGCTTTGTATTTAAACTGGGTTATTAATGTAGTAGAAATGTGAATTATTTTTGAATTCGGTGCCTTCTAGACTGAAAAAAGACAGAAAATGTATTTTTGCCTCATGGAAACCCCATGAGAAACAATTACTGTCCGAAAAGGGCTAAAGAGAATATTTTGACCAAAATGTTTCATTTGAAGTTTTTGTTCTGACATTTAGTTTGTCATGTTTTTGACTTTTATGTGATCCTTTTGACCATCATAATTAGCTTTTTTTATGATGTGGTGTTTTATGTACCGGTAATAAATATCATTTTTTAAATCTCATAATTATGACTTTTTACAATCATGATTTTGAATTTTGATCTCATAAATGACCTAAGCCCTATTCGGATGGTAATTGTTATCATGTTAAATAAATGTGAATGCCACCCAGTGATAAAACTCATGCATTCGTATGGTAATTGTTTTCTCTCTCTCTTTTGAGCGGTGATGAAAGATTACTCTTGTAAATTAACTTTCCAGCATTTCAGTAATAAGTGTAGACTAGATCTTTAAAATGCATCCAAATTACAGAGTAACGCAACGATACGGTGCTCCGCAGGGGTCAAAAAGGATATATAAACAAGTAATTTTGAAGCGATTTCTTCTTGAAAACTTGGAGATGTGTATTTGGACTGCAATTAAATCACCACGACTTCAGCGTTTGTCTAAAAAGAGTAGGTAATTCGGTCAGGGATTTTGACGCGGGTGGTGGGAGAAAAACACTGACATTCTGGATTAGGACGGCAATAAAATCACAGACTAGTTCCTGTATGGAAATACCTTACAACCCCACGAGAAACAATTATCGTCCGAACAGGGCTCTAGTATGTCAATTTCGACTTTATATCATAATTATGATTTACCAACGCATGATTTTTTTTGTCTCACGTGCAGAAAGAGGCTTCAATAGGAGCCACCAAAAGATGAAGATTTACTTTTTCATATTTTCCCTCTACAAAATATTGAAGCTCCCAAAAGAGGTGAAAGTTTTTATTGGAATTTTATTGGAGAAAGAAGTCAGAATCAATTTTATTGCTTTTGCCTTGCATTATGTTTCCTCATGCATCTGAACTTCTGTTTTAGCCATGTATGGTTGTGCATGCATGCATGTTACATTATTAACATAATTAAAAAGCCATGGTTCAGGTCTTGCCGCAGGGTTCAAGTGAAGGTCAGTGAATGTCAACCGATGCACACCATCTATGTGTCATCTTTTTTACCTTATTAGCGATGTCAGGCAAGCCATAATGTTCTTCTTGTGAAGATCTGGGGGAAATGTGGGCTACAATTATTCAAGCGTGGCTGCAAATCATAGATTACTGCACAAATTGAAAAGATAAAAGCACAATAATCACACAGTATTCTCAGACCACAAACATGTGGTTTTACTCACAATCAGTTTGTTTTATACTGAGTGTTTTGTAGTGTGGTGCTTTATAGTCCAGTACTTCTGTGGTATTCTTCACATAACAGTGCCACCAAGAAGGCTCGGCGAAAATGTTCAGGTCCAACCACAACTTTGAGGAAAACTGCTGAGTGAGTCAATCTCACTGCCTCTGGGAAAGAAATCAAACGCTCCTGTGATTAGAAAGCTTCACTGCTTGGCATCGAGATAAATGACAGATGTGATTTCACAGATTGCAGTTATCCACATGTGCCATAAGAAATCTATGCTTCTTAGCTATAAATTTGATTCTAGTGCAAATAGCAAAGCCATACCTTGTGTGACATAGAACAACCACAACACTTGATTATAGAGTGAAAAACCACATTCAGCTGGAGAATCGGTGTCACGCTTCATCGTATACTGAATTGAATCCTTTGTATGTTTGGTACTGTCTCCATAACTGAAGTGCCATAAATGGGTGGATATGCTTCTTCAGCTCCTTTGATGCTTGCAAGTTCTCCTTTAGATTCAGTATGATGTACATAGACTGTCAAATGTAATACATGAAGATAGGCTACACAGCCACACTTCACCTGAATCTGGAGTGCCTCTGGGCCCTGCTTTAGGTCCGCTCTACTTTTGTTGCTAACAATTAGTGATAATGAAATCTAGGGCATCAAAGGCTACTTGTAAGCCTTCATGGATTCTTTTGATCTATCTCTATTTGCTGTTCAATAATGAATACATGCTTTTTAAGCTATTCATAGATGTTTTAGGGTAAGCCAGAGGGGCTAAAATTGTAAAACAGGAAATAACATGACACATACTACATTTACAAAAGTAGAAACCTTTTCTACTCAACAGGTTTGGCAATTGCAGTTAACACACTGTTAAAATATTAAAGTGGACATATTATGCACAGGATCTATAATATAAATCTCTGGTGTCCCTAGCCTAGACAGTGTCTGTGAAGTTTCAGCTTTAAATTTAAAGCGGTGATGAATTGAGAAATCAACTTTCCCTTGAGCCTTTGATATATAAAAGTTCATTATGATATAAGAATATCCTGTAAGTTCAGGAGCTGAAAACGTACTTGTCAGTAAAAGAAAAGCTTTTATTGACACCAGGCCCAGAAAAAGCTTGATCACTTTTTTGTGTGTGTGCGTGCGTCCGTGTGTGCGTGCGTGCGTGTCCCTTTAATTGCAAATGAGCTGCTGCTCCCCGCCCCCTTCCAGCAACATCAAAAACAAAACAAATCTCACTCAACTAAAATGTCAGAAATAACCAGTTGTGGAGTGCATCCTTACATGTTTGAACGAACCGCAGTCGGACACAGATGAAGAGACTCGGTAAGAGATTGCAGGCTGAATGGATATATTTATGTATGGTTAGTTGTTGAACAGTTATGTTGGTTCAACTAATTGATTAGCATATGTACGTCATGTTAATTTCTGTATAGATGCTTGTGTGGGAACGTAACGTCTGTTACCCAATTATCCAATGCATAATAAATGCACATTTATGAATTATGCAGACAGTGAGCGTTTTCAGGATAAAACTAATAACACAGTGACAGCTCTAGTCTCGCTACCAGCTCCCTAGTTCAGAAGTCAGAGCACTAATCAGGGAGTCGGCCGCATTAAAAAAAACGATATACTGATTCAAGACCTAGAAAGCTAGGGAGCTGATAGAGACTCTGTGAATACAGTCAGAGACTATAGTATCTTTAGCTATACAGCATACATAGCCTACAGCATTCTAGAAAGCTTATTCATAAAGGAAATTTGCAAATTTTCACAAAATATAAAGTACCATTCTTACTTGTTCTATATAAGAAGGTAGGGCACGAAACATTGGTATTGACCCATCCTTCAGTAACAAATCCAGGGTTGTAGTGACCCTCGCTGAAAAAACATTCAAAAATGAAATAAAACCATGGTGTCTTCAGTTCCTAGGATGCCGCAGTCTATCAACGAACTATGTAATGTACATCCAACAACAGAACATTTGTAATGTTTTTTGGTGCAGACATTGTAATACTCTAGCTAGCTTATACAGGAAGTTTCCCTACTCTTACATGGGAGTAGGGTTAAATCTGGAACAGTTTGTTTTGAGAGATTGATATGGATTAATTGGGATTATATAAAAAAAGGATTGGATGGATTTTTACCATTATCGGCTGGTTGTTTACACACACTGTGTGTGGATGCATCTGTGTTCAAACACGTTGTAAAAGTGAATTCAGCATAATAGGTCCCTTTAAAAAAATCAAGCCATGCTATCTTCTTAGACAAACGTAATAGTAAAATGCCAGCTTAGTGTGTCAAAACCTCACTGATGCCTTTGAGAGCAAATATCCAAAGTCATGTTCCAGCATCTAGCAGAAAGCCTTATCATAAGAATAAAAGCTGTTATAGCAGCAAAGGCAGCAATTTGTATTTGTGAAATGTGGGGACATTCCATAGGCATAATGGTTTTTATACCGTAAAAAAACGTATTTTCTACCCCCCTACACTGCCCCTGCCCCTATACCCATCACAGGAAACATTTTGTATTTTTACTTTCTCAAAAAAAACCTCATCCTGTATGATTGATAAGCCTTTTGAAAAGAGGGGACATGGCCAATGTCCTCATATTTCACCCTCTCCTTGTAATACCCATGTCATGTCATTACACATTTGTGTCCTAATATTTCACAAAACTTTGATTGTGTTTGTGGAGTGCACTGTAGCGTTCATGTTTTGTTTAAAAAAAATAATAATTACTTTTCATACATTTTACCTTTATTCTACACTTCTCTGTCCCTCCTTGTAAAAACGGTCTGATGGTTTCTGGGTTCTATGAAGCTGGTCCCTCAAAAATACGCAATTGGCTCAGATTGGTTAGCCGGCCCAGTGTGTTGTGATTCGCTAAACGCCTATATGCACGTTTCTCTGAAACCCCTACCTTTACCGGTAGTATGTAAAGACGGCGGCAGGCACAATGCTTAGATGATGTGACGCACTCTTTTATTACAAACAAAAATAGCAGAATAAAATATAAGTTAAGTGATAAATAAGTTCATGATTGCACTGTCTGTCGCTCTCCTGCATATTTCTGGGTCTAAGCAGCTGTAAAACAGTAAGAGATCTAAGGCAGGCACAACGCTTGCCTTCAGGTGATGGGATGCACGCTCAATTATGGACAAATGAGTGGATTAAAATACATGGTCAAGGCGCAACATGGTAAGTAAAATAAGGACATGATAGCTAGGGTTGGGAATCGAGAACCGGTTCTAACTTGGAACCGTTTAAAATAACGATGCCATTGGTATCGTTTAGAAAATGTTTTCGATTCCGATCATTGGTTCCTAACGCGCAAGTTTCCATAGTGGCCACCTGATTTCCGGAAGTGCTTGCCATGCCCGCTTGTTCTTGCAGTGCATGGCAGCTGCCTCCAGCACTGGCAGGTTTTAGAGGAGCTGCCTTAAGCAGTGACGGGTTTTGTGGCGGCTGCCTTCAGTCCTGGTAGGTTTTTGTGGCAGCTTCCCCTGCCACACAAAGATTTTAGTCCTACTGAAAATTACAGCGTTTCGTCGGCATTGCAAGACCGATGGCACTCCAACCTACTAACTCTTCTCCACAGCAATAAAAAATGGCCTCATCCCCCTTATTTAATATTCTCGGAGGAGGGGTTTATGTAAATACTGGAGCTGGTGATGTCACCAACCCTGGAGGAAAAGTCTGTAGTCCCTACCGGCCGTTTGCTGTAGTCCTTAGAAATTGATTGATTTAAAAGCATATTATCTCTGTCTGGTTATCACCAGACTAAGCTCAATTTTAAATTGAACATTGGTCTGGGGAGTCTGCTCTGTATTTTCCACTGCAAAAGAGGCGAACAACTGGCCTTATTCAAATAACCAATAGTCCAATAGTGCACCAGGTGGATAAGCCTGTCTGTGATTGGTTCCCGCAAAAGTGTAAAAGAAGCAGTAGAAATGAATGTACAGGTTTCCAGAATGAGTTGCCGGGCGAAATCAAATCGCTGGCAGATCAGGCTGGGTTTACGGAGTCTACAGATATCTCCCTTTGCTTTAAACTTTGAACGTTGTAACTTTGTAGATGTTGTTTATGCTCAAACAGCAACATTACAAACTAGCTAAAGTTAGGAAAGTGAAATCGTGTTTTACCAACCCTTTAAAAACTATTTCTATTTTAAATAAAAGCTGTTCTTTTTAAACTTTTTATTCATCAAAGAATCCTGGAAAAAGTATCACAGGTTGTAAAAATAAAAAAATAAAAAATAATAAGCAGCACAACTGTTTCCAACACTGAAGACTGGAGTAATGATGCTGAAATTTAGCTTTGCATCACTCGAATAAACTATATTTAAAGTATATTAAAATACAAAAACATTATTTTAAATTGTAATAATATTTAACAATATTACAGATTTTTTTATGTTTCCAAACATCCAAAAGGTACTTAACCTAATTTCATGAGTCATCTGAACTAAGAAACTAAAACTTTGGACATCCGGCTCTAACGCTAATGGCAAATCTCTTTCTGAATTGCCGCATGAAGAGGCACAGGAGCACGTAGGGAGAATTCAAATCTTGCCCAAGGCAGCTGAAGGTAACTTTGTTTGTCGTCTCCCGAGGGTGACCTGGTTGCCTTGCCAACAAAGCATGTAATTGGAAATGAAGCGGCCACACTGCCAAGCCGTCTTTGCTGATCAACCATTGTGTGATGCCTCACACACACGCACACACATTACGTTCAAAGCACAGTGACTGATGTGCAAAAGCTGGCTGTTTTGTAATGTACCAATGTACTTGCTTCCTCCATCTTGACATCATGAATGTTTAAACTCTTCCCAAAAGCACTTTATTTTGTATGTGGCTTAAGTGCACAACTATCTGTTAGAATGGAGGATAAAACATATCCGACAGGAAGCAAAACACTGATTTCAGTTTTCAGAGAGTACAAAAGTGTGTTATGGGTTACTCTGTAAAAAAAGCTGACTTGGTGACTTTTTCCCCATGAGGCAACGAATGAGAAGCACTGATGCTGAAGCCAAACTTGGTGCTTCTAGGACTCAGAAATGGCACTAAATAACCAGACACGTCAATTCCAAGAACTTTTCTACTGTTTTTTCCTTTCATAGCTCAAGTTATAAATCATGAAAATCCATTCGCCACAAGAAAACCCTTTTTATCTGCTTGGTCAATGTTTCTGAAACTCTGAATAATATACAGTTTTTGTGCAGAGCCACCATACCTGCCCCAGCCTTCAAGAGTTTGTTCCGCAGCATTGTTGACTCTGAACCTTACGTCAGTTTGAATATATCTGCAAATCAGAGCACACAGCAGCAAAGGTCATGGATGAACAATATGAATCTTCCTCTAAGCTGTCTTGCATCAGTCTATGCCATGTCTTCCCTGCTGAAAAATGCATACTGAAAAAGAATCTGTTTGAAACGGACAGTCTTATTGAAGTAAAAGTCCTCAATCGCATATCCCTGTCTTCAATGTATGACAAAAGGCCAAAATAAAAGGAAAGCGGAGGTATTTTTCATCTAAGGCATTGCTTTCTTTTTGCCCCTGGTTCTGAATGAGTGAGTCTTTGCTTGGGGCAAGGTGATCTTCAATATAGTGGAAAAGATTTGAATGAAAAATACATGAACGCTATTTTAACCAAGGTTGCTCAAGGAAAACACCATGTCCTATCTGGGGATATTGGATCCAGATCGGGGCGTGTGTGTGTGTGTGAGGGGCTTCAGGGGATGTTACTGCATTTATGATATGATTTTGCATAATCCAATGGGAATGAAAAGAGGTGGACAAAGTATACAAATCCTGTAGCTTCTTTGAAGCTTGATAAACCTATGAATGCACACAAGTATCTATAGAACTGTCTTTCAATTGACTTATTTTTATTCATTGCTCTTTGCTATTCTACATTATTCTGCTTAAAATACCTGTCATTATAATAAATTATTAATAGTCAGCGCAATCGAGCTTAAGGAGCGTATTACTCCCGGTTCAGTGATTTGATAACTAGAGACACGCTCCGAGCTGATCGTTGAATCAGTGAGTTGTTAAGTGCTGCAATTGCATCAGTGCAATGAACCGGTTCACTTAAAAGAATCGGTTCAAAAGAATGATACGTTCAACTGGATGTTTCTCTTCGGACTCTGGATTTCTTCATTTGAAAATTACATTTTGATTTGGACCAGACTTATTACTTGCTTCCTTTCCTTACGTCTCAGCTCCACCCTCCTTAGGATGGAAAGAAAATGAGGATGGAAGAATCGAAGGAAAGCGTCACTTGAGCGTTATTTCAAATCATCATCATCTGAAATGATCTGCCCTTATCTTATTTTGTTATTTAAAGCGATAGTTCACCCCAAAATGTTTATAGGACCCATTGACTTTTTTTCCATGTATGGAAATCAGTGGAGCCCATCAACATGAGGTTACCCATATTCTTCAAAATATCTTCTTTTGTGTTCAGCAGTAGAAAGAAATTCATACAACTTGAGAGTGAGTAAATGATGACAGAATTTTCATTTTGGGGTGAACTATCCCTTTAACAAATGTTCAACCGTTCTATTTCATTGTGACAGCTAGCTTGTGCCACTTCACACCATACAGTTGTGGTCAGAATGATTGGCACCCCTGATTAATATGACCAAAGAAGGCTGTAAAAATAAAAATACATATTTCATTCAAAGCAATTCACAAAAATCTTACCTTTCATTGAAGTAAAAGAATTGAAAGTGAGGGGGAAATCATTGTTGTTGTTTTTTCCAAAAACATATCGGCCTCAATTATTGGCACCCCTAGATTTTTTTCTGGGTAAAACATCTCTCAAGTGTATTCCCACTAATATTTATATTATCATAGTGATTAGGAACACAAAATTGTCTAGCTATGACTTTTTTTTTCACATGAGTATAAATATAAGGAAACACAAAGGCCAAATTCACTTAATCGTTCATCATAATGAGTAAAACCAAAGACTACAGGTCTGATGTGCAGATCATTGAGCTTTTGAAGATTGAAGATCATGAGCTTCACAAAACAGAATGTGGCTGTAAGAAAATGTAATTGAGTTTCAACCATCATGGCAATAATTAAGAAATTCCAATCAGCCCTAAGATGTTACAAATCTGCCTGGAAGAGGACACGGGTCTGTATCATCCTAATGCACGGTGAGGAGAGTTTGAGGACTCTCCAAGGATCACAGCTGGAGAAGTGCAGAGATTAGTTGAGTCTTTGGGTCAGAACGCCAAAAAAAATAAACAACCATCCACAACCATGTTGTTTGGGAGGGTTTCAAGAAAAGTCCTCAATGCTCATCCAAAAACAAACTCTAGCTTATTAAGACACGACTGGAACTTCAAAAGGGAACAGATTCTATAATAAAACTAAAGAGAAGCACCAGATGCGTTTTGGAGAAAAGCATTTATTTCAATTTATCCCCCCACTATCAATTTTTTGACTTCAATAAAAGAATAGATGTTTGCACATTTTTTTGCATGAAAGATCAAAGGATAAACAATGCAGTCTTATTTTTACAGCCATATTTGATCAGATATTTACGGATATGATGAGACCGGCATGAGCGAGTGGCGTAGGTACGCAATTTCCCACAAAAACACATTTTGGAACAAGGATTGATGATGTATTGGATTTAGTTCCTTTTGAACAAAGCTACAAAGCAGGCCTACCACATTACTCTTATGATGTTATAATATAGCAGAACCTCCAAATGTAATATTTACAGACTGCCTGTCTTGGAATGCCATCCATTTAGGGAAAATTGTGTCGCGTCTGCTTGAGGTTGCCATGGCATTTACATTTAGTGGTATCTTCTCTCTTCATTCCCTGTCTCTTTATTGTAAAGGGCGACTTTCCATCCGCCCAGCGGGACACAGGATTTAATTGCTTCCTACTTGGATGCTCCAGTCCTGTATTCTGTTTTGTGTGGTTGTCACAGGCCGGTTTCGCCAGTGGTGAGAACATTTATCAAGAGCATTTATTTATATTGTTTACACAGGGCGGCCCACTGTGCACATTCTGAGGCACATTTGGACTCTCCAGCTGAGACCCATGAAAAATTTGCATTTGTGTTTTGTTAATGCTTCACAGAGAGTTTTGTGAAAAGCTTTAGGCAGTTCCTCCCTCTTCAATGGGGAGCTCTCCCTTGGCCAGCGTTGTGATAAGGCAAACGGCAGACATTTGCATAAAGGGGAATTTACATAGGCAAACTGTAGTACTGTCTGACTTGGGAAACCTTAACCAACGGTGGCACAATATTACTCTTCTTCGCGTGAATAGAGCGATGACACAAGCGCACTGTTGTCTGTTTCCATTTCACAACAAAGGAAGAAACAAAAGGAACAAATCACAAAAGAAAAACCGTTAGCAGCGCGAGGGGAGCCACTGTAGCTGTGGGGTATCCGAGCATGACTATCCCAGATAAGAGGCAAATACAACAACGCTAAGGTGGACAGAGACATATGGACGTTCCCATTACTGATGTCATGGGTATCTGCACGCAGCGGCAGTCACTTGGATCCCACTGATTTACAGGTCCAGGCACAAACAGAAGCCACAGCTTTACATGGGAGCGATGAGACTGACAGCCGCTAACACAGACACAGCGTGGTGTTGCCGGAGGGTGAAATAGCAGTCGCTCATTGGATCTCAGTATGGGAACAAAATGCAGCAGAGGAGCAGCACAGATAGAGATGTTGACAGGCTCGAAGACGCATATCAAAATGGCCTGTGAGGAACTATAATCTATAGACGGTTTCATCGAACGCACGCGCGTTGCTACGGTTACGCGCCTGGCCCGAAGTTAACTTCCGGTCTGTGTCTGTTTGTATGGCGCACTACTCAGTAGAAATACATTTTGACGTACTATTCTTGGTTAACATGATATAAATATTAAAAATCAAGCAGAGAGCACATGACACAAGTTTCCCAACATTAATCTTATATTATGAAACAAAGAAACATGTTATGCCGACGCATTGCATAATTGAAAGGCGAGTGCATTTATATAGGCTATTGTGAACCCACCGGTAAAATGATGTTCGTTCAAATCCAGCTCAGACATGACATAAATCTGTAGCTTACTATACTTGTTGTAGCCATTAAACAATGGTTTTTTTTTCTTCATATTTATGATTAAATATTATAATATTATTTTTAGATTTCATCTGATTATGATAGGCTATAAGTAAAAAGATGCAAGTGGGTCAGAAATGATTTTGGTGGTTATATTTAGTTTAATATTAAGTTTTGTTTTGTAAAAAGCCTGTCTTTCGTTTTGTACAAATTGTCTCTTAATTTTAATAAAGGGTTCTTCGGTTAATTGCATGTATTTAATTAATAAGAAATAAATAAGTAGACTAGGTCGCGGAAGCCATCGCTTTCATCATGAACTGAAGCGCGTCTCAAACTGAAACTCGGCAGGCTTGCCTCAGACATGAGGAATATGTAGCCTAATATGTGTAGAAACGAAAAGATTTAAATAAGCACATGGTGCAATGTTCAGAACTCACGGTAAACAACCAGCTGGATATAGATGATCACGGCGATGGGCATGAGCGGGATGTTAAAGTTTAAGGGATTTTTTTTTGTTTTTTGTTTTTTTTACCTTCTACTGAATATGATCGGGTGCAAGCACATTTTAAACAGGTAGCACTTATTCACACACGTAATTTTGTGAATAAGTAATTTTGTCGTTTTCTCTAATGATTTCAAAAACATCTTGTAGTGCTTACCTGCTTGTATCAGTATACTGTTATATTCTATTATATGATTTTGTCATTTCACACTGTGGCCAATTTAAATGTTGCAACTAAATGAGACATACTGAGTTTATAATTAAATTTATTAATTGCGTTTAATTATTGCATCTAAAGATTTTTCACGTGAATAAAGGCAAATAGATTTGCACACTTTGCTTAATCACTGGTCTAGTCTGTTAAACTTGTCAGAAGTTCTCGTTTCTAATCTGCCCTCGTGGTCTATTTTTTCTCTCATCAAAACCGAATACCATCAGTGGTTGTGCATCAAGAGCAGGAACAGTTTTTGTGCGTTTTGTTTCGCGATCTGACCGGAACAAACAGAAAGTCTCTGCAACGGCGTTAAGCGTTAGATTAAAGCGCTGTGTGAAGACTGCATGAGCCGCGTTTGCTGCATTGAACTGCATTGTTTGTATTAGTTAGGTTAATCCGTGAAGCAAGATGTTTTAAAAAAGTGGTAGGGACATGTCCCACCTGTCCCACCCGCAAATTACGCCTAAAAAAATTGGTTGATTGACGCCAGTCGGACGTTCATGGTTTTTTTCCGTCTATTTGAAAGTTCGGCTAATAAACATGTTGCATATACGGCCTGATTATGTCATTTTTTTAAAAGTTACATAAACTGCTTTCAGGAGTTTTTGACCGGCATATCATCAAAATGTCCGGAAAACGAAACCTCTGCTGGGCACTTTGACCGGCACCATTTTTTTCTAGCGGAAACTCTGGGATCAACGTGACGGTGAGTAATGAATGACAGGATTTTCAGTTTTGGGTGACCTACCCTTTAAGTGGGGCGTTTTCCCACTCTATATTAAAGACATAAATGGGAGATTATTTATAATAAACATGCTGAAACAAAAAAAAAATCTATACATTAAGATAATGGTGCACAATCAAAATTAAAGATGCTAACGCATAAGAAAGATAACGCATCCTCTGGTGTTATTGATGTCTACCGGAAGTTAAGTTTGGGCCACAAAAGCGCGCATGCGCAGTAGCGTTTGTTTATGTTGTTACCGTTGAAACCGTCTATATGTCCCATGGGTACGGATAAACCCTATAGCATTGATTTAGAATTGCCTTCCAATATGCATAATTATTAAAGAGATTAGCTGAGTCTTGGGGTCAGAAAGCCAAAAAAAAAAAAAAAAAAAACATCGCCACATGTTGTGTGTGAGGGTTTCAAGTCCTCCCTGCTCATCCAAAAACTAACTTAAGTTAATTTATTAGTGAACACTGTGTGAACTTTGGTTTGAGAGATTTTTTTTTGCCACATTTATTCACCTCTAACATGAAAATATAATTATTACCCATCCCCCCACAAAATGGGACATGCTAACTTTAGCCTGCTAGCATTGAAAGCATACAATGCAAATCAGCATCCAAAGCCACTCCTCTTCCAAAGCACATGAACGCGCACAGACCAGAAGCAAGACAACTAGAGACAACCTTGTTGGATTACATCATGTGTCATTCACCGGTGAGTAAACTTTACAGTACAGAGAGTAACAGTGCAATACAATAACGAATGTAAACTATTTATCTGCGTACGTGAACGCGCTGATGACGTATGATGTTTGCGTGCGTGAACAGGCTGTGCAGTGGTATGCAAACACACTCTGACTGACAGGGAACACATGCTATAGTTTTATTCAGACCGAATGCAAGGATTGAACGAACATTTTATGGTCCTACACCACCTTCCACAGACGATATATATATATATATATATATATATATATATATATATATATATATATATATATATATATATATATATATATATATATATATATATTGTATATTGTATTGTATTGAATATCTTTTAATGTTTTAATTCTGATGATTTTTGCATACAGCTCATGAAAACCCAAAATCTCAAATAAACCAAAAACTCAAATAAACCCTGAAAAATCTCAAAAAATTAGCATATCATGAAAAGGTTCTCTAAACGAGAATAATCATCTGAATCAACTAATTAACTCTAAACACCTGCAAAAGATTCCTGAGGCTTTTAAAAACTCCCAGCCTGGTTCATTACTCAAAACCGCAATCATGGGTAAGACTGCAGACCTGACTGCTGTCCAGAAGGCCATCATTGACACCCTAAAGCGAGAGGGTAACACAGAAAGAAATTTCTGAACGAATGTTCCCAGAGTGCTGTATCAAGGCACCTCAGTGGGAAGTCTGTGGGAAGGAAAAAGTGTGGCAAAAAACGCTGCACAACGAGAAGAGGTGACTGGACCCTGAGGAAGATTGTGGAGAAGGACCGATTACAGACCTTGGGGGACCTGCGGAAGCAGTGGACTGAGTCTGGAGTAGAAACATCCAGAGCCACCGTGCACAGGCGTGTGCAGGAAATGGGCTACAGGTCCCCAGGTCAAGCCACTTTTGGGCTACAGAGAAGCAGCACTGGACTGTTGCTCAGTGGTCCAAAGTACTTTTTTCGGATGAAAGCAAATTTTGCATGTCATTCGGAAATCAAGGTGCCAGAGTCTGGAGGAGGACTGGGGAGAAGGAAATGCCAAAATGCCTGAAGTCCAGTGTCAAGTACCCACAGTCAGTGATGGTCTGGGGTGCCATGTCAGCTGCTGGTGTTGGTCCACTGTGTTTTATCAAGGGCAGGGTCAATGCAGTTAGCTATCAGGAGATTTTGGAGCACTTCATGCTTCCATCTGCTGAAAAGCTTTATGGAGAAAATTTTCGTTTTTCAGCACAACCTGGCTCCTGCTTACAGTGCCAAAACTACTGGCAAATGGTTTACTGACCATAGTATTGTACTGTGCTCAATTGGCCTGCCAACTCTCCTGACCTGAACCCCATAGAGAATCTCTGGGATATTGTGAAGAGTAAGTTGAGAGACGCAAGACCCAATACTCTGGATGAGCTTAAGGCGGCTATCGAAGCATCCTGGGCCTTCATAACACCTCAGCAGCGCCACAGGCTGATCGCCTCCATGCCACGCCGCATTGAAGCAGTCATTTCTGCAGAAGGATTCCCGACCAAGTATTGAGTGCATAACTGAACATTATTATTTGAAGGTTGACTTTTTTTGTATAAAAAAAACACTTTTCTTTTATTGGGCGGATTAAATATGCTAATTCTTTGAGTTTTTTTCTTTTCTTTTTTTCTTTTTGAGGCATTTGGGGTTTTTCATGAGCTCTATGCCAAATTCATCAGTATTAAAACAATAAAAGACCTGAAATATTTCAGTTGGTGTGCAATGAATCTAAAATATATGAAAGTTTAATTTTTATCATTACATTATGGAAAATAATGAACTTTTATCACATATGCTAATTTTTTGAGAAGGACCTGTATATATAGGCCTATATTAACCTGACGTGGTCATACTCAATTCTAGCCAGAATATGAGTCTGAAACTGCTCCATTGGGCTGTGATTATGGGGCGTGTTTCAACCGAACCAGGAAAGACCTCAATTGGATAGACCAGCAACCAATCAGAGCAACGAAGCAACGCATTAGTTGTCAACAGAGCTCAACTGCACTGTGTTGCCAAGTCCGCGTTTTTTTCTGCGGGTTGTTTTCCATGTCTGCTTGTTGAAGCGACTATGTGATATCCATGAGTGCGAATTTTAGCAGGCAACCTTGCCAAAATAACACTCATTTTACCCCAAACACCTTTTTTTTCGTGGAACCCCACCGAAAAGCTTTTAGGCTAGTAGTCGGCAGGTTTTGTTGTAAAAACTTGGCAACCCTGTCGGCACGCTGGAATAAACTATCTTTGCTGGTGTTGAAGCTCCACCCTGCACCTATCTACCAATCACGAAGTCAGTAGTGTTTCGGCGTCCGGGTTGCCAGCTCTGCTCTAGTTACAACAGCTGCAGCTACAAACGTTCCTGCTGATCCTGCAGCCTATCTGGCAACCTCAAGTCAGGGGAAGGGGGAGGGGAAGGGGGGATGCACCGGTCTACAGTCATTTGAAAGTCATTGCAGTACCAGTTTTGGCCACAATCTTACATACACTTCCTTTAACTGAGCAATGACTTTAGCTCTTTGTTTCCATCCTTTCATGATTCTTCGTGCTGATTCTCTCGTTATTATATAAATAATAATGTTCAAATACATTTTCCTTTTTTGGAAATACTTACATAAATCATAACGTATGTATTTTTAAAAAAGAAAGAAAAAAGAAATGCAATATCCCACTTCTGATATGTTTTCCAATAATGTACAGAATCTGCTTACTCTTCCCAACATTTTCCTTATTTAGAAAACAAACATGCATGTAGAACTTTGGAGATGATAGAATATTTTTTTTAAATCTGCTGAGCTTTTTGCAGGCTCTGATTTCGTGAATGGCCTGCTCATCAGTCCATTGTGTCACAGCACATAAAAATCATGTCATGAGGTACTGTTCATCTTAAGCTCAATGCTTTTCCTTCACTAAATGCAGTGACTCACATATATAGGCATGCTGAATTCTATGCAATGCAACACTCTCCTAATGAAGTGAGTCAGTTGAGGCAGGTGGTGAATCTACATACTGACATTAATGTTTCATGAACAGGGCCTGGGGAAAGGGCAAAGATATATTTCCATAAGCTTTCCAGAACTATCAGCACAGTGTGTTGCTCCTCTGAGACTCTTTTTCTTTTTTTTGAAGTTGCTATTACTCATCTGCTGAAACAAACTCCTTTGAAATTCAGTTCATTTCATTTATGTTTCATTCAGTTCCAGTTTAACACACAAACGTTGAATCCCATCTGTGTTATCGCCTGCATGCCATCCCATTACAGAAGAGGGACAGACATTTTTTGGAGATAGATACAGGCGAACATGTGGTTACCCGAAGCGAAGAATGAAGTGTTCAAAATGCAAATTGCCGTCCAGCAGGTTCCAAAGGCACTAGCTGCCTCAACAGCAGATTCGGGATAAAGAGAGAGAGAGAGATGGGGTAACAATTCGGCTAGTAAAGACATCTCGGAACAGGTTATTGATAGTGTCAGAGTGACCCCTTCTGGCGTGGAGGCTATTAGTTGAACATGAAATCCCTGGGGTAAACGTTGCTCCTAGGGAGCTTAGCTCAGCATGAGGTTGGACACACACAAACATGCATTATATGTGCTTTTACTGCTCTAATCCATTTCACTGTATGTTACAGAAGGATGGGAACTAAAGGTTGCTGGTCATTAGCAGATGGTGCTAATTCAGCTCTCTCGGGTATGTGGGTCAAACATGGAGGAGGCGGCTGGGTGTTCTTGCAACGCAGGCTTTTTTCTGGAAGGTATATTTATTATCTGAGACAGTTTTTTTTTAAATTCCACTTTTTAAACCGGATACATGGGGCAACTAAAACAGTCCCCCAAAAAATTATAGCATAGATTTATATATTGATTTAATGATATAAATATTCATATAAATTTCTTTAGAAATATTCTTTATATCAACCTAATTCATATACATTTATTTTAATTATTTCACAAACATTAATTTTTGTTCTTAGTTTATGTGTATAAGGATAATTGATCATGTGCCCTGCCACAAAGCAAAAACGGTTCAGCAATGGTTTGAGGAGCACAACAACGAGTTTGAGGTGTTGACTTGTCCTCCAAATTCCCCAAATCTAATTTCAATTGAGCATCTGTGGGATGTGCTGAACAAACAAGTCCGATCTAGCCCCGCAACTTACAGGACTTAAAGGAACTGCTACTAACATCTTGGTGCCAGATACCACAGCACACCTTCAAGAGTCTAGTGGAGTCCATGCCTCGATGGGTCAGGGCTGTTTTGCCAGCAAAAAAGGGGGACCACAATATTACACTGTAAAAAATTATTTTGAAAAAAAGTTACCTGGTTGCCTTAAAAATTTTAGTTCAATGAAATTAAAACATTGAGTAAATACAATGAACATTTTTTGAGAATCGAAAACCTTTATTAAAATATTATTAAAAGATTTTGTAAGCATATTGGGTAATTGTGTGTTTTATTTTTGATGACGCAGTGAAACATGCCAAATTTTGCTATTTTCATGATTTATTAAAAAATGTATGTGGTTCAGACACACTAATATTTTGAGTTTCTATTTATTAAACAAATTTCTTTCATTGTATCAACTCAAAATTTTTATTTCAATAAACTCAAAATTTCAAGGCAACCAGGTTACTTACTTTTTGAAGTTAAACCAACATTTTTTTTACAATGGTAGTCATAATGTTATGCCTGATCTGTGTAGTAGGAGTGGGTGATATGACCGACATCTTATTTCACAAAATGAGAAATTTTATTTAACAATAATATTAAACATCATGATATAGTTACCGGTATTTTGGTTATTTTATTTCCTTTTTGTTAGGAAAGTTTTTCAGGGTTTATTTAACATTTAGTTAGAAATAGAACAGAAATCAAAATAATACTGCATAATCTTTACAGTATGAATTATATATATATATATATATTTATAAATGTATTCTTATTAAAGCTAAAACAGTTATTTAGTCAAGAGCAGTATGTTTTTTTATTTGTTTAATTTGATACAGACGGGTCAAATCAGGTGTATTAGGCTGCTGTCACTTTAAGAGCAAATGCACGGTTTACACACAAACTGTTAACTTTTACATAACCGATTGTGAACATGAATACTCCACGCGTTGGACATTTTGACATGATTTTGTTTGTATTACACCACTGAAGTACAATAAGACGTGAAAGGGAACTGAATTTGTGATGAGAATCACGCTGAGAGATGCGGCTTTCTGTGGAAGCACTTTAGCTGTGTCAGGCTGCATTTACACTGGCACAAACCATCTGATTTTTTACTCACATCTGACACAGATCGAAATGTATTGCACACGATTGCAAGATATAATTTTTTATAATATAACCACTTCTAAGTGTGTTTTACATCAGATACATAGCCAATATCTGGACATCCGACCTATGCCTGAACACAAATATCCGATTCCCCTTTGAATTCCAAGCCACCACAAGGCGAGGGCGACACATTTGCCCAAGCATGATCGCCTTCTGAGAGTTATATTATATTATGTTATATCTTCAAACTCACTTATGCATTTCATGCCAAATTAATTAGGAATATCTTTTCCCTAAGTAAAGAACTTTTCCTAGCTCTTCTATATAATCTTCCACATCAAAGACAGCCCCATGATGTGGACCCTAGATTCTCATGTAACAGAAGAGAAAGCGCCGTCTCTCTGTATGTGAACACATCTCTTCCATCCTTCTCTGTAAGTAGGTCAGGAGCATTTCTTCAGTTCTCAGACAGCCTCTGACACACTTTTCTTGGGCATTTAGTTCATATCTTTTCTTAAGTGCTTTTGTGTGGTGATGGTCTCCGGAGATTTGTTCTCCTCCTGTTTCCTGCCCAGCCACAGACTGCTATAGCTTACCCTCGGTCTACTTGTTTAACACCCACATCTCTGTCCATTAAGACATGTTTCAGTGCCACAATGACACTCCATCCATTTACTTTTTTAACAGATAGCAACAGATTTCAGTATTACATGTAATTTGATCTCAACTGAAATCAATGTTTCAGTTTCATAGAGCTATAAAACTATTTGTGTGATCATTTTATTTTGTTTTAATACCTGGCTGCTCCCCAACTAACTGCATGCATACACAGATACATTAAATAGTGTTTATTTTTTTTATTTTATAATATTATCTGTGTTATCTAATAACTTTACTATTGCAATGTACAAACAATCTATATTACAGTAATTAAAGGTATTCCTGAGAGCCATCCAATGAAGATATATCCTATTGATACACTTTTAAAACATGGTTTAGTTTATTTTACATGATCCTGCAGTGTGACAACTGAATGTATAATTGAAATATATGCATATGCAGTCTCTCAATTATTATGTATAATAATTCATATAAAATAATCATCAAAATGGTATCACTTTGTAGGCCATATCAACTTCCCAAGAGTATTTCATTTCCCATAAACACCATATGGCAAGAAAAAAAAAATGCGCCTTTGCAGGTCCATTGGGGCTTGTATTACACCATATTATAAATCTATGAATCAATTTGAAATACGATACACAGAAATCAATCCACAGTTTCCCACCTCTAATACATAATGCAGTCAGGTCAGAGAAACATGGTTTATATTTCACATGGAAGATTGTGTCTAGAGAGAACACGATTACAAAATTTATAAAGAGACTCTGAGCATTCTCACAAATTATGATTATTTGATGTGCTTTTTTTTTGTATTCAAATCTATAATAAACAATGTATCTTGGAGAGATGTGCCTGCCAGCCAAATCAAGCAGGATGCTTCTACACGCGATCTATGGCTGTACTAACACAATCATGAGAGAGACTCGGTTGCCCTCGTTTGATATTCACAAAGCCTTCCATGTGTGTGACTCACTTCTAGTTTTCTGAAGTGTTGGAATACTCATCTTAAATTCCTCATCCCATCGGGCCTCGAAACCATCTGTGATTTGCGGTCTCTCCCTGTCCCTCTTTCTTCTCCTCCCTCTCTCCCACTCATTTACTCTGTCCGTATCCCTGTCCCTTTGAGAGCGCGGGACATCTGGAGTTGTGCTCCTGTCTTGTTGTGCTCTAATAGAACAGGCTGTTTAACTGCCTGAGTTTCATTCTCGCTGAAGAGCCATGTTCAAACAGCTATTTACATGGGGTTTTCAGGTGTCCTTCTGTTTCAGTCTTCTTCATAATAACATCTGATGCACTGGTCGACGGAACCGGATGTTTTTTGTTTCAAATGCACAACATGGTTTTTGGTTTTATTGTGGCTGATCTCTGTTCCGGACTTGCACAGAAAAATGCATTGCATTTATTTCACAAAATGTCATTTTTGTGGAACTATTATTAAGTCTGTAAACAGGAGGTTAACACAGAAGAAGAAAGAATCAAAAAAGAAAAACGCACCCAGTATTGAAATTGGCTAGAAATCTAGACACACCCTAGCGGCAGCAAATTTAATCTGCCCGCGAGTGTCGTCTAGCAACCTAGCAACTCCCTTCTGAGCTGTATTCACCTAACTCTTGCCGGGCCAATCACATCGTGTATAGAATCGGTGGGCGGGGCCATAATGACGGCGGCCGAGTTGCGTTTGCGTGCTTCTAGTAAACACAGAAACTGCTGGCAAACGGCGGTCTTTTGAATCAGCTTTGACCACGACTCGGGAAGACTTGGAGTAAAGCTTTTCTCTGAGAAAAGGACAAAGAACGGCACTGAAGTCATTCTTAAAAAGGGAAGATGTGTTCTGAGTTTTGCCTACCGGATAAGGGGAATGTTTAATGTATCAACGAGCTCCGCTTCACCTTCGTTGCTCTGGTTGGTGTAGCGCTATCGCGTGCAGAGGGAGTTTGAAAGACAACCGTTTATCCCGCCCCTCGGATTGAGCCCTGTCTATGGTGAGTTTCCAGACCAAACATCTTGATGTGGGTCTGGCTTGTCAGGCTAGAAATTGGCCAATTTGCTTGTAAAAATCAGAATCGCCAATGAAAAATCATGATTGGTGAATCCCTATTTTCATATAGGGCTGCCAACTAAAGATAGATGAAAAATTAACTAGATGTGCACTGATATTCTGGACAATACATGAGTATGAGTATGATTAAATTATTATATAATCAGATTTAAATAAGTGCATAATTATGTTCATGTTATGACCAAAAACGGATAAAAGACCATTAATTAATAAAATTCGGTAACACTTTATTCTAGTGTCCTTGTTACATGAACTTACATAGTAATTACAGTAAATAATGCATAACCCTACCCTAACCCTAATCCTAGTTAGTACATGGTTTTTATATTACTCTGTAATTAAATATTACACTGTAACAGTGACAACTTAAAAGTGTAACCTAAAATTCTGTCTAAAAGAATGAAAAAAAATAAGTTATTTAGGCATCACAATAATATAATATACAACACGAAAAACTGTAATTACATTTAACTGTGAATTATGGTAAATATCATTGCTGCTAACAAATTATTAGTAATCAATGCTAAAAATGATCTAAATGTATAGGGAATATGTGCATGCACAATTGAACATTAATATTTGATATAAATGAATGCAATCTCTCATTCTGGCCAATAACATCTCATGCATCCCTACATTGATTTAGTACATTTAAAAAAATCTTTAAATAAAGATAATTCATAGACATTATATTTTTGTGGCAGATAAAAGCATTGAAAAACTTTACTAAAAGTGGCTTTAAAAGTCAATATATAGTATTATTATTTGGGCCATTTTGCTCAGTCTATGAAATAATTTTTAGTGCATTATTCATGAAAACATCACCACCCATATCTTAAGTGCTTCTCTTTATCACATTATGCATTTATGAGTTTGTATTTCACATGAATGGCCTTCAACATTTCACAATGATGAGCTTTTAAATATCTTCATAAATCCCCAAATCCCTGAGTCTCGGCCACGTGCATTAACTGACATGTGAAGCAGTTTTGGATTATATTTAATCTTTGTGTATCTCTATTTTTTTATTTTTTTTATTTCCCCTGCCACCATAAAAAATATTTGAAGTGTCATCAGCCATCATCTGTTCGTTTGAGCCGGGGGTAAAGGCCATCTGGTAATTTCCCTCTCGGTTCAAGGGTCATCTGCATTTTTTTCCTCTGAATATTCTGTGATCTCGTTTTTCACTTTTTGAGTTCAATAAATGCGTTGTAAAGAGAGTCAGTAAAATACACTATGGTGCAACTTCGTTTGAAAATCACATCTGCATGCGTATTTATGTGTGTACTTGAGCTTGTGTGTATGTGTGCACACTTGAGCCGAGGCTGTTCCAGAAATTCATTTATCCCCATCACCATGTGAGTGCGAATAAGGTGATGGTGGTTGGTTTGAAGAAGACTCCCTTGAAAATCTTTAAGCCCTTTTTCAAAGGATTACCCACGGTGGCGTCGAACACTCGACAATGCGTGTGGAGGTACTGAGGGACTAGCCGTAAGTTTAATTAGAAACATGGAGGGAGGTCGCTGGGCTATCTGCCGAAAAAAATGAACACATTTTAGTCCCGGTCCTCACAGAGGCACTCCACTGTCAGGATGCAGGGACTTCAAAGCGAAGAGCTGTGTGGGTATGGTTTCAGCTCCGTTTGGTGTGCTTGGAGAGCCGTTTTCAGACAGAATATGCTGGAAGCTCGGGCCGACCTTTCTGTGGGTCCTGTGCGCCGAATATAAATCAATGTCGCATTGAACATAATTTCAACATGTAGCCTATACTGTAAAATTGTTCAGATATAACAATTGCATTTAAACTCTATAGTGCAAATTACGATTTCCACAACTTGGGTTCGCCAACCCCTGGGGGTTTGTGAAGGAGCTGCAGGAGGTTTGTGAGAGAAAAAAATCATATTAATTTTTATTATTATTTTTTCCAAATTACTCCATTCTTTAGTGTTTTTAAATATTTTCTGCAGCTCCAGTGGGCGTAAATTCCCGAAACACTAATAATAAATCAGAAGAATACTAAATTAAAATTATTAATAAAAAAAAACAAAAAAAACAATCAAAACAAAACACTTACTAAACTGTGTGGTATTTGTGAATGTCAACAAATATTTATATTTGTTTACTCGTGTGCAATGTGACCTAAAAGGGAATAACGGCAGTGGAATGAGATGCGGGGAAAAAATAAATATATATTTTAGACTTTTGCTTTTGCTCGCAAAACTTTTGCGTTCCCCCGAGAAACTTTGCATTCACTTGCAAATAACTCGAAAGTTTTGAAAGCGAACGCAAAGTTTCTCGGGAGATATCATTTTTCCTCCCATCTAATTTTTTTCCCCATCTCCGTGTCCCTTTAGGGGCTCTGTCTGGTAACCAACATAAGAGAAGCGAGAATAGGCGAATGTGGTGTTGAATTATTGAAATAATACTTAAATATTAAATATTTAAATAGTAAATATTTTAGGTTAAAGGGTTTTGGCTGACAAAAAAAAGAAAAGTTGCAAGTGTGAAATTCTGTGTGTGTACGGATGCACAAGTTTCGATGATTAACAGTGGCAAGTTACCTCAACGTCTGTGTCTTCTGGCTGTGAACAAGAAACACAGGCCTGGTTGCACACCTTTGGTGTCCGCTAATTAGCCGCAACATAATATTGACAAAAAATACAGTGTTTGGCGATTTTAAATGAAACACAATTGTTTACACAATTTTGTTTGCAAAGCTGATTTTACTCAAATTTCATTCTCTTTGTGGGTTGCCATCAATATATATTCAATATAGGATCTTCGGGCTTGCTTATTAAGTCATGTTTGTTTATAAAGTCAGGTTATATAGTAAAGTTATGTATTAGGGACCAAAATTGCATTATGTCTGGCAGTTTTAAATAAACCACAATTGACAGACACTATGGGGCCTATAATGCACCCAGCGCAATGAGACGTCAGGTGCGACACAAGTGTTATTTGCTAGTTTCAGTCTGATGCAGTTATCATTTTCACATCCAGCACCACGTTGTTTAAATTGCAAACGCACTCCTCCATCGACGTGCTGGTTTGAAAATGAGGTATGTTGGCGCATTGCCATTTTGAGGCAACTGCAATCGACCATGTCACTGAAAAACACAAACCTGGTCTAAAGTCAATAGTATTTTTTGTGTTATTTAAAGGGTGCGTTAGTAATATGCATATAGACGGGTGCAAAAAGCGCATACACTCTGCTCATTACACACAGGGACGCAACAGCACACAAGCATGTTTCAAATATTAAAAATAAAAGGATTCGTCTCTGGAGAAGCCTTCCGTCTTTCCGCTCGCAAATTTCGCCATGTAAATAGCGAATCGCCATGCAAGGGCAACTGACTTTTAAAGGGAATGCGAGATATGACTCTGATTGGTATATTGCACATCACGCCCAAACAGTTGAACTAATTTAGCAGTAGTGCACATGGTTTAGTGTGATTAATCTAATTAGCTGATAATCACGGTAAGGTACAAGGTACAATTTGGCCATTTGTACAGGTTTTGCTTATGACAAACAAAATTAAAGTCCTTTGATAGAATCATGTGAGCAAGCTTTGTGGCAATAACATTTGATCAAGTTTTACAAATTTCTCCTTAAGGGGTTTATTCAAATTTTCTAGTCTCTTTAATCTCGCTTCTTTTATAACACAAGAAGCTTGGCTTTATAGCATCGTTTGCAGTGGGTTGATCTCCTGAGGTGCCAAGCAGAATGTTTAATAATTACCTATGAAATCTCGTCCCTAGTGCTCAAGGAGAAATAGACTGATTGTTTTTTTGTTTTGTTTTTTTTTGGGGGGGGGGGGGAACAACCCCTGGGGCATCAATATCAACAGGAAGCAGAAATTGGTTATTACATTCTAAGCTCTTATAATTTGGATGTCAGGCAGTCTTGTATAAACAACCACACAAACTACATCCACAACTACTTTTTATAAACTTGTCACTATTGATTCCTCTTCTATGAAACCATTAATGTCAGAGAGAAAATAGACCTTGCACATCTATTCATCTCGGTGATTACCAGTGCGAATTCAAGCCTATATTTGGATCGGTTGGAAATTGACATTTATTATTCTTGATGACAAAATGCACAGGCGGCGGACTCCATCATCCACATCTTCTTTTCCCGCTGAGAGTAACAGGAAAGTCAGACTCTGAGGAATCTCTGCCTCTCAAATCAGGGTTTATTATTGAGCGCTTTTCTGTGAATTGCAGTCCACCGTCTCTCAGGATGGATGTGCTAAGGCAGAGCGCTGGAGTAATTTGTGGGTGTGCTGAATTCAAGGTCATGTTTTTGATTCCAGATATGCTGAACTATCACAGATTTTGCAGCGCTAGTGAAACGGGAGCCTGGAGCCTCTGCAGATGTACTCATTCATTCATTCGTTGATCCTTATACGACCGCTAGGGTCATAGAGCTGGAGCCCATCCAAGTTTTATTTAGGCCCTGTAGAGATACTATAAGAAACATAATTCCTGTAATAAATAATGCTAAAAAAAAAACAAAGGTTTACTTGATGATCCGATTACTTGATGAAGTTCTAACAACAGTCTAGTCTTGCGTAGCCAGACCTTCAGAACCTGGCAGAAGGTCTGGACTTTTGACTGAAGAAAACATTTGACTGATATGTAGCGCAACCAATCACAATTCGATTTTGTTCTGCATCATGGTTAAGTGTGTACATGGTCTGCAACAATGTTAAGATAAGTGGTAGTAACATCCACATGGATGGCAGGACAAACGGTTTCTCAGCAGAGCACTGCCCAAAGCATCACAATGCCTCTGCCGGCTTGCCACCTTCTCATAGTGCATCCTGGTGCTATTTGTTCCCCAGGTAAACAACGCACATGCATCCGGCGTGATTTATTAGCCCAGGCCACCTTCTTCCATATCTCCGTGGTCCAGTTCTAATGTCACTGTTGGCCATGGGTGTCTTCCCCTAAAAAATATGTGATTAACCTTTAAAACATATGAAGCTGGCAGGAGGCTTTGGCTTCGACCTGTCTTTTAGTCTGGATGTTCTTCAATACGCAGCGGCGCTGAGAGCACACGTCAGAAGCTGAAGTGTGTGCATAAATCTGATCCGCATTGGTCTGTCACCGCTCGTCAATGTGAAAATATTTGATGCTTTATGTTCACACAGTAACTGCTGAGGCTGAGTGTGAATTTTAGCAGCGCAACTCGACGTCAAGTGAGAGAAATGTAAGCAGCTAAACTAAATATTCATGTTTGACAGCTGCTGCTTTAAGTCAGAAATGTTAAACAAAAGACAAAAATATATAGGCAAATTAATAAACTTTTGTCTAATTTCAGACAAATAGTTTAATGCCCATTGACATGGTTTTCAAGCTATTGTTATCTAATTTTTTGGCCTTCAGAACATCTTATATTGCACATATGTAGATCATAGAAATCACCATTTTCTCAGGGTAGCACACGACCCTAACATTTGGGATCTTGGTGATTATAAACCTGACTACATTATTGGGTATGATTAATGCATGTACAGTATGGCCATGCAGTAAGGTGTTAATATTTGCTTTATAAGTAATAAACAGCCAATATCCTATGGGTATGCATGTTTGTAAGCTACTAGTTTTCAGCACAATTTGGACCCTAAACTAAAGTGTTACCATTTTTACCAGGCCTACCCTCGCTGGGGCTAAGCCCCCCTAAAATGAAAATCCTAGAAACGCCCCTGCTGTTGGCGCATTCAGTCGTGGACAGGGGTCAGCATGGGCATCCTGACTGATCTGTGGCGATGCAGCCTCATACGCAACAAACTACGATGCACTTTGTATTCTGACTGTGTATTTCTATCAGAACCAGCATTAACTCAAGCTATTTGAGCTACAGAAGCTTGTCTGCTTAAACCACTGTTCCTTCTTTGGAGCACTTTTGACAGATACTGACCACTGCAGACCGGGAACACCCCACAAGAGCTGCAGTTTTTTTTAGATGCTCTGACCCAGTCGTCTAGCCATCACAGTTTAGCCCTTGTCAAACTCGCTCAAATCCTTACGCTTTCCAATGTTTCCTGCTTCTAACACATAAACTTTGAGGACAAAATGTTTACTTGATGCATAATATATCCCACCCACTAACCGGTGTTAGAAAAGGGGAGACAAAAGCCTCAATCAGACCGTGTACAAATCAGATTTTTCTGCATATCTGACGGGAATCTGATCATTTTTTATAAGTGTGATAAGTAAAAAAAAAAAAAAAATCACAAATCAAAAATGTATTTTGCTTGGTTTGTCATGCACTTTCTCACGCCACATAAAATGCAAACATGCTGAAAGTTGCTGCAGAAACAAGGTTGTGTTGTTGCAAAGTGCTGTTCAAGCAGAAAATTACAATATAATGTAGATTTTGCCAACCCCTCCACATTGCTGTTGTTGTTGTTTTTGACATTTGCCTACTAATGCAACATCATTGCCATAGAATCCAACGTACACAAATCAGATCTGAGCTCTAGTCAATCATTTAGATCAGTTTGCAAACGGATACACAAGTAATCGGATTGAGACTGACAGTGTGAATATAGCCAATAAAGCCTCAACTCCAATTAACAAACAACGAGCCCAACCAATTCATGATGGACAAAATCAAATCCCGCCCTACAATTCTCTCATTCGAGAAGTTGTTTCACTGAGATATACTGCACCTCACAACAGGGAAGAAACACGTTCATAATTTCCACTGCATGCCAACTTTAAGTGCTAACCCACAACTTTCAAAACTTTCATATGCCAACCTGCTAAAAATACCCGACCTCTTTATCAGAAATGCTGAAGTTTACTTTACAAATGGCTCTCCATTGGACATCATAAATGATGCAGGTAGTGGATTTATAGCTTCTAATCGGTAGCTCTTAGTCCATGGGAAATATTGCCCACAGAAATCTAAAACCTAAAACGGTGGGAACCCATTTTTTTTTAAATAGCTAAGAAAAGCTTTAAGAAATGTGCCAAGAAAATATTTATATTTAGTTCCTGGGAATCTGACACATATTTTAACGTTACAGATTCAGTACACCTCAGCAAACACCCGGAGCACCACAGCAGTGAGTTTTCAAATGTAAAAAAGAATCCAGTTCTTGTTATTGCGATTGCAATTATTTTACTCTGATCTCATGAGGAAAAAAACGTGGCTATGTTTTCCCAAAATACTGACCTGAAGGTACAAATCCATATTTTCTCATGAGATCAGGCAGAATTAATTATGCCAATCCATGCTGTTGCAGGCCTTTTAAGATTTTAAAACGGATGTACAGATGAGTGCATATTAAGGTTTTAGTCTGAAACTTCATGACATCCTCCACAGAGGTCACAAATTGTGACTTGTAGTTTGAATAATATGTTTAAACTGACAATGTTAAGTGTTGCATTTTTGGAATATAGTTACAATAGAAAACACTCATAAAACTCTTAGCTGACCCTGGTTCAGTCCCACACTAAACTAAGTAACATAAACAAATTCATGAGCAAATATGATTCATGCAGCCCAACTGTCAGACAGAGAAGGACATTTCCCAATGGGAGCTTCGCTAACCTTAGCTGCTTGCCAGGTCATTTCTGCAGGGCTTGCGAGGCCACACTAAAGCCAACCCAAAATACCGTGTTCCACAGCCCGTTCCCATGCAGCTCATTCTAGATGTGACAGAATTAGACCTTTCGTCTCCAACACTTCAGAATGAGTCCGGCCTGCATTGGAAAATTAGCCTTATAAAGAGAACATACACTGAAAGGCTGTGCGGTTAACTTTTGTGAGATGTCAGGGTTAGGAGTGCAATAGCAGCTCTGGGCGAATGTTTGGATGTCTTTGAGATATTGTTGATGATTCAGATGTTCATCTGTTGAAAATATTCAGACCTCCCCTGCAGTGTCATTGTTCTGGCAGCAAACCAAGAGAAGCAATTCACAAGAGCGTGAACTGACCAAACATGAACTGATGCATTAAATATGTCGATCTGTTAAGAAATTGTGAAAAGAAAGATGTTAGCAGCTAAAAAATTGAGTATTTATGTGAAACAAAATAATCAAATGGCATAGTAAATAAAACATAAAAGCTTTCAAAGGAGCGCTGTAGTGTTTGCAGTCTGCATGTCGGATGATTAGAGATGATTCCCAGCATAGCAACACTGACTGAGCAAGAAGTATAAACCCTCTAGAGGAAATAGACACTACAGGAGAGTCTGTAAGTTTGTGAACAAATCAGGGCTGTAACTAAACCCAGCCTGATCTGCCAGCGACTTGATTTCGCCTGGAAACACATTCATTTTTTCTGCTTCTTTTACACTTTTGCAGGAACCAATCACAGACGGGCTTATCCACCTGGTGCTCTATTGGCGGGTTTAACACGATGACAGATAGAGAAACGATGGGTCGTTGCCCATTGATCACGCATTTTGTGGTCTGATTGGTTGAAGGATTATCCAATTGCGTACAGAGTTATTCAAATAATGCTCGTTTATCACACCTCTTGTGCAGTAGAAAATACAAACCAGACTCCCCAGACCAATGCTCAATCTTAAAGGGATACTTCACCGCTTTTTCATATTAAACGTGCCTGCACTTAATCTCTGGTGACGATCGTGGAGGTGCAACCAAACACCTCCACGGTTTCCCTATTTAAATACAGTTACACAAATAGTTGAACGATCAAGTATGATGACATAAAATAAAACGTGGCGCTTTTCTAAGCGGATTAAAAGGAAAACTATAATGTATGGCGGAATAGCACTTCTGAGAGTATTTCGACTCGGTGCAGTAAAAAGTCCCGGCTGAAAAATCCTCCCTCACATCTCCCCCTCCCCCCTATTGACAGAAATGAGAGAGGGAGGGGGAGATGTGAGGGAGGATTTTATGTGGGTTCTGTTCTGTTACCCTAGTGGGGGTTATCACTGCTTTCCCTGCTCTTATCCATGCTAGGTTGCATGGATGCGCAGGGAGTTTTTGCCGAGAACAGAACCATACCGCCAATCTAAACTATATGCTAATTGGCTATCATCTTTGACAATAGTGGTCCTGGAGGAAATATGCATTTACTGATTCAAGTAATCCCTAACTGAGTATAACAAGAAACTTTTTTAGTTTTTGACATAATAGGCATACTTTTACGTTTTAATGCAAATTCGTGCAAATATTTCTAAATGGTTATTTCACAAACAGAATTAGACTATTTTCCTTGTTCTGTTTTCGTATGCTTTATATTAAAAAAATGGTCCTTGATTATAAATTTTTTTATTTAAAGTTGATTAGTTTTTTATTGCCAATTATGACATATATGAGTAAAACATGAGTGAAACAGCTTCTCAAACAAGAAAAAAATATAGGATGAGACTTTGGGAACCAATTGGATTGTCATGTACTATTGCTGTGATCTCATGTGAGAGACATGTTGTCCCATCCTCACCGCATTCTACGGCAGTGTAGACCAGCAGACCACAAACCCCTACATCCTAAACCAGAAACATTTCAACAGCCATCCAACCACACACTTAACCTCTTGCTGCTTTTGTCCCCTCAAGTACTGTTAATTTCAAAAATGTATTACAATTCTTATGTGCAATACTATGTGAGTGGATGAGTGGGCCTTATTATTCTTGTCTCTCCTCTCTCTGTTGTTCACTCCAATCTCTGTTGTTCAATGGACACTTTAATTATTTTTCTTTCATCTGGCACTGTCCCAGCTTGCGCTGTTTTTGCCCTTTCTTCTGCTAAAGTTTTATGTAAAGTATATTGATAAGCAGATTACTCTTTAAATAGTTTAGCTATGTGTAGGTTTAGCTATATGAGTTATATGTGTACCTAGGTTATATAGGTATATGTAGGTTTATATAGGTTGTTTGTCTATATTTTGTATGTTTATATGCAGCACAGTGGCTCAAAAATAAATAGGTTTAGTTTGCACATATAGAGACAACATGTTGTGGTCCCTAGTGCACTGGATCTAAAGGGATTGCATTTAAATGTCTCAGATTGGACAAATTAAAAATTAATCTCTCGGATGCTAATCCACAAATTGACTACAGTGCCATTGCATAGATTGAATAAAAGCTGCTTTACTAAATGTGAAGTAAGGTCAACATTCTCTGTCAAAAAAGAAGAGAAAATGCCATTATTCAAGCGATATTAGTTTTCCAAGATCACATCTCTGTATTAAGCAGTCAGAGAGAGAGAGCACTGGAAAACACACAGCGTGAGGTGTGGCTCTGAACATCCTTTAATTGAATGCAAAACACTCTCTGTCTGCCTTTCTCTTGGTTCATCTTTTTATAAGCAGACTGTGGTAATGAAGTGAAAAATTTGCGCAATGCTTGCAATATCACACCCATGAAGTCATATTTCACCTCGGACAGACTACAGAGTAAGTTATTTCATGTCTGAATGAATATGTACTTAAGGATATATTCATCTATCCATCTAATACCATATGAAATGTAATCCTTCTCCCAGGAGTGGCTGAAGAGATAATTAGTACTTCTCTCACTCCCTACTGCGGTCTTTCCATCCATTGACAATGCTCGGTCTCTCTCTTTTTTCATCACTACACTTATTGAGAAGTGAAATCTTATATTTGATTTGGTTTCCATGGCAGCTCCTGGTGGGGTGTCGATACAGTAAGAGACCGATATGAGCGAACATCATGTTTACGTGTGAACGGAGAGTGTGTGTGAGTGTGAGCGTGCTTGTGGGGATAGACGGATAGGTGTGAGCATGATCAAATTAGCACACTTGCACTTCTTCCAGCCCTCTGGAGAAAGAAGAGAACAGGTGTATAGCTAAAAATCTAGCTTTCCCTCTTGTTTTGCAGAAACAAAAGAAAGAGAGTGAATTGTCTGAAAATTAAGATGTCTTTGAGTTGTGTTTCTGATGCTTAATGCTTTATGTAAGCAATAAAATATGCAATACTGAAATATTGTGATATCATAAAAAGACAATATTTGGGTGAAAATCTAAAGAAAATACCTTATAAAATGAGCATTTAAGAATATGAGGCCAATTTTATTTTTAAGAATTATTTTATGGCATTTACCTCCATAACATATTCTTATTATTTTTCAAAGCAAAATAATAACAATAATAATTCATTATTACTATTATATTTACATTTTAAATGTACCCCTAAATCATGGTAGTACAAAATGTACTTATGTCCTGTACTTGTAATTTTACTTATTTTATATATATATTTATATTGTATATTTAAAAATATTAGTGCTAAGAAATCTTATAATAATATATATTTTTTTGATTACAGTAATGAGAATTTGATGGGAAAAGTTGTCCTGCTAAAATCATAAATAAATAGTAAAGTACATTTTAAAAGTAAGTTTATGTAAGTCATGTTTGTGTTTGTTGTATGTTTTCCAGGCAGGATGTTTTTCATTACTGTATGAAAGTAATATAAATGGACAATTTAGAGCTGTGTGTTCATCTAGATGAAGTTTCAAACATCAATGTTTTAAAGTTCAACCAAAAATGAAAATTCTCTCATCATATACTCACCCTCAAGTTGTATAAATGTATAAACCTGTATACATTTCTTTGTTAAACACAAAGGAAGATATTTAGAAGACTGTCCGTAACCAAGCAGATTTCAGCCACCAATGACTGTTATATCAGTAACAAAAGAACAAATGAACAGCCAACTCATGGATTTTTACATAATGCTAAAGACAAAAGCATGAAATCCACATTACAAAGGCTGACAAAGTATAATGTTTCTTTTCACAATAGGTTAGCTCAAAAACCATCTCCATTAGATTTTTACAGTAGGGCTTAAGGACTATCCGCCAAAGTCTTCATCTTAAATTATGTATGACCATATAGGATTCAAAATGCAAGTATTATATAAAGCATTCACTTTACACGCAAGAATACTTTCAGTAAAGTAAGGTATATCTTAGCTGCCTGGGCTCAGATCTCCTTTCACTAGAACGTGCATAAAATGAGTCATAGAAAAATGCAGGCAGAGAACGTCATTGGATGTTAGGTTCAGCATTCAGTTCACTGTTTGGGCATAATACAGTAAGATGACTTGCAGTGCAACTGTGCAGCTGTGAACCATGTCAGCATTTAAGCCTCTGTTAAGGAGATATCACATGACGTTCGATGAACCAACTGAAACTTTTCTCACGCCATCCTGTAGGCAATCCGTAACCCCACTGAACTAGTCGGTTGTCATTCAGGCTTTAAAGTCTGTTTTGAATATATTATGTTGAGATTTCTCCAATCCCATTATACATGTGATAACTGAGCCAGTAGCTCTTTTCTCCAGCCTAAATACCATTGCCACAATCTGATGAGTAATAGTTTGATCAGCTTTACTTGATAGTAAAAGGAGACATGCTTTTCCATTACAGAAAATAAAGGTGCAGAAAATAAACATAAGTAATGTATAGACATGGTATATACATTAGTATATGCTTAGTAATGCATATCAAATTTTTTTATGGCTGAAGGTCAAGCTGAACCTCTGCAACATGAAGGTCAAGCTGAACCTCTGCACGTATGGACGTTTTTACGTTTTAAAAATGTTTTAATGGACGTTAGTGAATGGAAAGTATTTTCGTATTTCAAGTATTTTTGTAGTGTCACTGTCACTGTAGCTTGTTTGTAAAGGTATTGTTTTATTTAGCATGAAAAACTTGTTTATATAATACATTTTATATAAATTAACAATGTACGCGTGTGATTACATATAAGTTAGTTGGTGTTTGTAGCCGTTTGTTGGAGAAGTATGAAATAATTTAGTTAACTTCGTCTACCATCGGCCAATTTTAATGGTTATGCCACGCCCATCTCGGGAACTTGGGTATCAAAATTATTTCCGAACTTCCCAGCAGTAAACACGACATCAGGGGGGCGTTCATGTGCTATTTTTACCTCGAAAACTCGTATTTACGATAATACGATAAGATACGGTAATTAATAATAACTGTTTTACAATATGTTATTTATGAAGGCAGCATAAATAACAAGGGTTTATGATGTCACCAACCCGGAAAAAAAGCTTGTTGTAGTCCAAACCGGCCGTTTTTTTGTAGGCAATAAACTGCAATTACTTTACAAGACAATATCTCCGTTTGTATTGAACTTTCAGCGTTGTAACTTTGCAGATACTGTTTATGCTCAATCAGCAACATTACACACTAACTAAAGTTAAAAAAGTGAAATCGCATGCAACCACCCCTTTAATAAGGGTTCTGATAGAAAGGTGTACGAAAACACAGTGCATCACAGTTTGTTGCGTATGGGACTAGTGAAGTCCACACCTCAACAGGTCAGTCCTGTTTTACAGCAAAAAGGGCAAAAGCGCTGCAACACGATATTAGGAAGGTGGTCATAATGTTATGCATATATTATATATATATGAATAAATTGTATACGTTAATTATTTACAATTAATTGCACTGTATGTATACTGTATATATACAATACTGGCTTTGTTTAATTGGTTAAATTAATTTCTCAACAATCCCACTTTATTAAAATTTTATGCAAACTCAGTGTATTATGTAAAACATCAGGGACTCCGTATTCAATTTAAAACCCATTATTAAGTAGGAAGTTAGTCTGAGTGTTTCTTTGTTCTCTTGGCACCAGATAATGGATAGTTTCTGTTTCAGTGATCGCCAGGTGTTTTTCATTCAACTGAAACAAAGACTGTTTCATGTAATATACACAATAAATATAAGCTAATCAAAATACTTTTCTAATGAACTTTTTTTCATAATAAGGACGGATTTGGACTTGTCTGTGTTCTGTGACGATGTCACCCATCAGTAAAGATGGCAGATTCAAACGATGTACTGTAGTGAAATTCAAAGATGTCTTCCCCCCCCCCCCCCCCTCTCTCACACCATCTCTGCTACTTTCTAATACAGAAAGCAACAAACTGCAGCTCAAGGAAGGAAAGTTAATGACTAGCCTGAAAAGAGAAGTACATGGTGGGGGACCTGTCAGTCAAAATCTGTCATCGGCCGTATGTGGCAACAATTAACGCCTACAAGATAAGGTAAACATGCCTTAGACTTCTCCTTCTGGCTCATTTAATAGACAATGCCTGTGTTTATTCCATCTGGGTGCACAAATTGATGTGAAACACAAGGAAATGTAGAAAAAGTCTTGGTCAGGGAATGAAAGTTTCTTGCATCCTCTCTAGTAAGTGCCTGAATTACAGCTTGGAGTTTGAATGTGACAGAGTTTGCTCTATTCACCCTGTTTAAAGGGACACGTAGTGACAGTGCAATTTATGCTGGCAGAAATATTTTATTCAAGTCAGAAAGACAAGCTGGAGAAAGTCATTTGAGGATGTTTAACCACTTTTGTTTTTAGTCTAATTTAAGGTCACGCTTGCTTTGCTCCACTAGCGATATGCAAAGCTGTGAGAAGGAGCAGGAATGAGGCAAAGATGGTGGTGTGTTGTCTATTTTTTCTACAGCTTTTAAGGGTGGCCTTAGGTGCTGAGTTGCCCCTGAGTTGCTGTGTGTGTTTGTGCGAATGCAGTCAACAAAGCAGAAAATTGCAGAATCAGACCCAAATGTTGTTCAAAGCTGTCCTACTCATATTTTAGCATTCTAGGTCATTCTAGTCCACTGCATGTAGGGGAGTCCAGGGTTGGTTGGCATTATTTTTATTTTTCGATAAATAGTTTGTGCGATTATTATTCCAGCCAGTCTATCTATCTATATTATTGCTTTTTTTTGGTAAAAATTACAGTAAGACAGTAATATTGCAAACTAATCATGCATTTAAAATTCCTGTGAGGGCAAAGCTGAATTTTCAGCATCATTAGTCTTCAGTGTCACATGATCCTTCAGAAATAATTATAATATGCTGATTTGGTCATTTTCAATCATAAAAATGTTTCCACCATTTTTAAAAATTTGCGGGGAAAAAAACCTTTTGTTCATAACTTCTGAATGGTTTATCCAAAAATCATAAAAGTCTTGTTAGATTCAGGGCAGCATGCCAATTTGAATGATAATCAATTGTTTGGTTGGCTTATTTTCAAAGGAGTCATCTCCTTAGATTCCCAAATCCTTGCGGAGTCCAATAATACCAAACATGCTAGGTTTCGCCTTATGTGTAACTTTGTGATTTAGTAGATTCATAGCAGGTCGACTATTTATTAATGGCCAAATGTAAACAAAATTGGCAAAAAAATGCAATCAAAGTTTGGTGTGGGTAATTTTTTTATGCTCACAAATATAAATGTCCAAAACTCCTAAACGCAGAGACATGTTTTCACCTAATTTAACCTGCTTATGTATGGACGCACTCTGAGGACACACAAAAAAGTGGTGGGACTGTGCCACTTGGTGGCACTATAATTTAACAAAATATGAAATTGGCTCTATACAACTGTTGGTTTTTCAACCTTTTTGTTTGAAGTTGTCACCAAATGTCTTTTTATGCATTTTTGCAGTTATTATGCCGATAGCTTCCTTGTTTGCTTCTGTTGTACTGATAATACTGTACTGTTGTACTGGCCCCTGATAATTGCAGCTATATTTATTATTATTATTATCATCATCATCATTAATGAACACGTTAACATTTCTTTTGTAAACCGGGGTTCTTTGATATAATACACACACACACACACACACACACACACACACACACACACACACACACACACACACACACACACACACACACACACACACACACACACACATATACTTTAAATGATTAATTCCTCTTATATTATATTCTATGTGCCAATCAACCCTAAAGCCATTAACTTACACTCTTTTTTAGGCAGGCAACATAATTTATCATAGGCTTCTAAGTAGTATCTCACTGCCTCTGCCTCTGCCAATTTGCAGTTCCTTCCATCATACTATACACATACAGTATACTGACACACAAGCACCAATGGGACCTTGCGTGAGAAGGAGACATGTAATATGCATATGCCCTCATGCTGAGTTACTGTATCAGCGATGCTGCACAGACTAGCATAACTGACAAACACATGCACAAACAAACATATGTCACTTAACAAACTACCTGATGATTAGGGAACTGCTCATTGTTCCCATGAACGCTGGCCAACAAACTCCATGCTGACAAGCGATTCACACATGCAAGTTTGCCAAACCAAGTTCTGACAGGTGGTAAAATACAGCCGTGGATGTCGTGCATGATTGCACAGCGCTGTCGAGGGTGCTGGCAGAGAAAAAAAATGACTGATAGCATATGTGTCTGATTTGCACGTTTCTGTCTGCAAGAGAATTTAGCACCAACTTTCGCTCAATAAAATGCTGTCACTACTCTACAGTCATCATCAGGCTCTGTGCCTTTCTATTAAAGAAAGAAAGAAAGAAAGAAAGAAAGAAAGAAAGAAAGAAAGAAAGAAAGAAAGAAAGAAAGAAAGAAAGAAAGAAAGAAAGAAAGAAAGAAAGAAAGAAAGAAAGAAAGAAAATCTTGTGACAAGCCAGGCAAAAGGTCTCAACTGAAATCTGCGATCAGAGATGCAAAGTCCTTGTGAGAAAGTTACAACCGTGTAAACATCTGATTACCCACAGTTCAGGGCATCCAGAGGTCATGGATGTTTCAAAAGTTGTGCTAATGTCAGAGAAGAAGAGAAATAAAGACTATCTTAAGACTGTCACACTGTGCGATTTTACATACAGTTCCCACAATTTGGTGGCCTAGAAATCTAGACGCACCCCAGCGGCAGCAAATCTAATCTGCCATGAGTGTCATCTAGCAACTCTCAATACAGATCTGAGCTGTAAAAACCAAACTCTGGTCGGGCCAATCACATCGTGTATAGAGTCAGTGGGCGGGGTTTAACATAATGACGGCCGAGTTGTGTTTGCGTGCTTCTAGTAAACACAGAAGCTGGCGAACGCCGGCCTTTCGAATCAGCTTTGACCATGACTCTGGAAGACTTGGAGTTAAGCTTTTCTCTGAGAAAAGAACAAAGAACGGCACTGAAGTCATTCTTAAGAAGGGAAGATGTGTTCTGAGTTTTGCCGACCGGATACGGCGAATGTTTAATCTGAGAACTAGCTCTGCTTCATCTTCGTTGCTCTGGTTGGTGTAGCTCTATCCAATTGCGTGCAGAGGGAGTTTGAAAGACGACCGTTTATCCCGCCCCTCGGATTGAGCCCTGTCTATGGTGAGTTTCCAGACCAAACATCTTGATGTAAGTCTGGCATGTCAGGCTAACGATTTGGCCGTCTGAGACAAATTTTGCAAATCCTAAAAGATTCCTCTGATCCTAGGCTAAAATCTGACGTCTTTGATCGTTAGTTTGACATGATCACCGGTAGCCGATTAAGGACCACTGCGCTCAAATTTTATCTCAGATGAAATTCTGGCAGTGTCAGAAGATTTGGTGCACAATCCTGCAGTGTGACTTCTCCCTCGACAACCGTCAAATATCTTGGTTTTTCAAGACAAACTATGGCCAAAAAACGAGAAGCTAGAGATTTCTTTGTAGCCACCATTTCAGTCCCGCGTGCAATGCAGCTCACTGTCACCTAATGCGTCATTCATTGATGATATACTGGATACACCGGACGAGTTTTCTTGTGTGCGTCTGTTTTTAGCATGCCTTGACTATTGTACAGTCTGACATTAATGACAACTGAGATCTTACAGTGTTACATGACTTACATTGGGAATCATGTTCGTACAGTCTGACAAGCAACATTCGCTAAGGATTTTGAAACGTCGCACAGTGTGCAGGACCCATTAGAGTCATAGACTGGGACCCAGCTTTCCACCACATCCCAAATGTTGAGATCTGGTGACTGTGGAGGCCATATGAGTATAGTGAACTCATCTTGGATCCATGCTTACATGTTGTTCATGATAAATTATGACCCAACCATATGACTGTTGCAGCAGAAATAAAGACCAGCCAATGATTTTCCAATTTGATATTGTCCAATTCTGATGAGTCCGTGAAAAAGTTTCCTGCTCTTTGCTGACAGGAGTGTCACCTGGTGTGGTCTTCTGCTGCTGTAGCTCATCTGCCTCAAGGTTGGATGTGTTGTGTATTCAGAGATGCTCTCCTACAGACCTTGGTTGTAACAAGTTGTTATTTGAGTTACTGTTGCCTTTTTATCTGCTTAAAACAGTCTGGAAATTCTCCTCTGACCTCTGGCATCAACAAGTTCTTCCACTCGCAGGATATTTTTGGACCATTTTCTTTCAATTCTAGAGTTGGTTGTGTGTGAAAATCCAGGCGGATCTCACGAAAATGTGTATAAATAGTATGTGGAATGTATACGCCAAAACTCATTTTGGCGTGTTTATGCCACGCTGTTTTTGGCGTGCATGTGATACGCACTTTATGGCGTATTATACATACAAACCCCCCCTCACCACCACCCTAAACCTACCCAAGAGCATGTCATATACACGCCATAAAGTGCGTATCATATGCATGCCAAAAACAGCGTATCATATGCACGCCAAAATTAGTTTTGGCGTATACATTCCAAGACATTGCACACTTGTACTATTTATACGCATATCGACAGTTTCTGAAATACTCAGACCAGTCTGGCCCTAACAACCATGCCATGTTCAAATTCACTTAAATCTTCAGCAGACCATCTTGACCATGTCTACATGCCTAAATGCATTGAGGTGCTGCCATGTGATAGGCTGATTAGATATTTGCATTAAAGAACAGTTGAACAGGTGTGCCTAATAAAGTGGCTGGTAACTATATCATTCACTTAACAAAAGGTCATCCAAAAACGTAACAATTCTTCCTTCGGAGGACACATTCAAAGGTAGAAAGGCAATAAGGCACGTCGGAATCCAATGTTAGCTTCACTTCCGGTCTCCTGAGATACCTTCATCTAATCGTTTTATGAAGTCAGCATGTATCCTTTGCTACCTTTGAAATCTCACAATCCCGTGTGCTCCATTCCATCACAGCTGAGCTAGAAAAAGAAAGTCGTCTGAAAGTTGCAGTTACTGGTCAGTTTGTGTGTAAATGCTTCAAGCGTAAACGCTGCTTGCAGAGTCATTGCCTATAAGGCAGTGAGTCAACAAGTCACCTGCCTAAGTTTTCAGATGCAGCCAATGTGTACATTGTTCTTACATACTATAATTTTCTTCTCATTTCTCTCTTTTGACTTAACAGGTTTTGTGCAATTCACATATCCCTTAATGTCATCTTCTGAATGTGACAACACAATGATGATAATAATTTTACTCAGTCTTGTGAGGCACAAAACTGAAAACAGCCACACCTTTAAATGCTTCTCCTCTTTAATGAGCGAGTAAACAAATTACTCATCTAGCTTGAAGATCAGCTTAACCCATAAAACGCAGATGCCCTATAGGCAGCGAGAGAGCTGTAAATGTGTCATATTGTAAGCCCTAAGGTAAAGAGTGCTTCTTTGACAGGAACAAACATGAATATTCACAGCTTCCACCAAGAATCTTCTGTTCCCATTAAAGGATTAATTCACTTCAAAATGAAAATTTCCTGATATTTTATTCACCCCCACCTCATCTAAGATGTTCATGTCTTTCTTTCTTCAGCCGAAAAGAAATTACGCTTTTTGAGGAAAACAATCCAGGAATTTTCTTCACATAATGGTTTTCAATTTCAACCACCTGGTTGAAGGTCCAAATCAAGGCTTCGAATCTAGCGAAACCATTGGTCATCTTGCACTGCTCTGCAATGTGTCAGTGAATGTGCAATAATGTCGAAAAACGTCCCTCTAGACGTAGGCTGTATTACCGCCCCAGTGTTTACAAATCGCTAGGGCAAAGACTAATACAAATGCCCTTTATCAAAAAAAGGCAAAACAATGATGTCGGATGATTTTTGAAGTTGAAGATTGAGTGTTTTTTGGTAAAGGCTGTTTGTATTAGTCCTCACACGTTTGTTTGGGGAAGTACTTCCACCTATGTCTAGTGTGACGTTTTCAACATAATTGCGCAATACCTGGCGAGAGCAAAGCAGCGCAAAATGAGCAATTTAGGTTAAAAAGTACTGGTATATTCATTTTTAAAAACATTTTTCTTTTCAAATGACCTTTCCTTGTCCAGGATTGTGCAAAGCCTCTGAAGCCCTTCAAAGTCCTTTGAAACTGCATTGATTTGGACCTTCAACCAGTTGGTTGCCTTTGAAAACCAATGTGAAGAAAAATCCCTAAAGGGGTACTGGGAAGATGAATCTGCATTTAAACTGGGTCATTATGTAGTAGAAATGTGAAATTATTTTTGAATTTGGTGCCTTGATTTTTGTCTCATAGGGAAAGACAACAATTCCCAGAATGCTTCGCTGCCTTGTTAGGCCACTTGCAAAGCCACTGCTACTGGATTACTGTAACTGAGTTGGAGAACAGACACTACAATTAAATACTGAACATGTCTGTTCAATATAACGAGCTAGTCACCGCATGGGTGTCACAGCACAAATGCTGCAGGAGTCTGAATGAGCTGAATGAGTATTCAGTACACTCACAAAACATACATTTAACTCTTTACAGTAGAATTTTGCCAGCATTTTTGTCCTTGTCAGTTTGCAATAGAGTGCAATGTATTTGTGGACAAAAGCTGTTTAAAAAGCAATGTGTTTGGAAAATATATAAAAAGCTTTTTTACCAAAAAGTTATTAATTCAGGGCTGTGCCATAACAATGCCAGTGTGAGCGAAATTAAAATAAAATCCTGCCTGTCAGCGATGTGTGCCACAAGGACAGTTTAAATCCCAGATGGTGTGAGAAGATCTCATCTAGTATAAAAAACTAACTGCAAAGGCCAAGTGTACAAGTGCAACCAGACAAAAAAAGAAAATCATGAATCAGGTGATGATAATCTCCAAAAACATTACAGGAGAGGAAAACATCCACAAGCTATTAAGCAGGTAAGGGGTGAGGAGGTCTTACAGGGGCTTCATGGCCTGGGGAGGTACAATATGTTTAGGATGGAGGGTAACTTGCTGTTCATGATGACATGCTGTTCTATGTAGGAGTGACAGATGTAGGCTGTGCTGCTGAGCTGCTGCGCCTCAGGAAGAGTGCTGGCACAGTCACAAAACAAGAGGTTAAGAGGTCGAATTAGTAACAGAATATCCAGCAGGTGGCGGTGCAAGTACATTGTGTCATTATTTAATGACCATTTAATTATGTTGTTTAAAAAACACTTTCTTTATTCAGTAGAACAAACAAATATAGTGATATTTGGGGTGAACTTTCCCTTCAAAAATGTTTAACTTGATTTAACATTTGGGGTCAAGAAGATTTTTTTTATGTTTCTGAAAGAAATTAATAGATTTATTCAGCAAGGATGAAAGGCTTTTACATTGCTACAAAAAAATTATTCGTTTGAACATCTTTTCATCTTAAATACTGTGTATCACAGTTGAAGAAAAAAAGAAGAAGAAATGTTTCTGCAGCATATGAGCATATTAAAATGATTTTTGAAGGATCGTGTGACACTGACTGAAATAATGACATCACAGGAATAAATTACATTTTAACACATTAAAGTGTACTATGTACAAAAAAAACAACAACTGCATTTTACAGAAGTTTTTGTTGTGCTTTGCTCATAAACTATTAAAATATATACTTAGAAGTTTAGATGGAAAGGATCTCAGGCTGACTAGATGAAGACGTTACTGTAGCTATACCTATTAACAGACAGTGTACTTCCTTGAAAATAAACTTCAGGAGATGGAGAGGTTTTTTTTTAAACATTCAAAAAAAAATTTGGACCCACTTTATATTAGGTGGCCTTAACTACTATGTACTAACATTGTAATTAATCATTTGATACAATGCTCTTATTGTGTACATACATGTTTTTACATTGTACTTACATTTGAAAAAATACCTGCATGTAATTACGTCTGTAATTAATTTCTGTTAACTTACACCTAACCTTACCCTTAAACTTACCCATCCCACCACACCTGTCCCTAACTCTACCCGTATCCACCTACATTATCAGCAAAGGTGTTTTGCAATACAATTTGAACACAATAAGTACATTGTACTTATTTTTTGATGTAAGTACATAGTAATTAAGACCACCTAATATAAAGTGGGGCCAAATGTTTTTTCTCTGTGATTCCCTGGAGATTCGAGATTTAGCGTGCTCCATGTCAGCACTTGTTGTGGCAACTAACCTATATACCTTATTCAGAGCAGCACCATGACAGGTGAAAGCCAGCCTGTGAAGGATAGACGACTTATCCACTGTAAAAAGCTGTACAATTATCCGAGATCACTTAATTTTCCACAGCTCATATAGTCTGATATGCTCAAATAAATGCAGCCATTGAGATCAATATATTATTTATCAACCCTGTACCTTCTACCATCAACCCTGTACCTTCTACCAAATGTAGAAATGGAGCCGTTGGTTGGTTTTAATCATATCCTCAATCGCAGGTCTATACTTGTAAAGTGCAGCGGCCCCTGAAATAACATTTGAATCTTCGGGTGTGAATGAACTGCAAATTTTCCCAGGCATGAACTTAATTGACTGATTCTATATTAAATGGTCAGAGCATTAAGCTGCTGTTTGAAAGTTCTTAGTTTTTACACCATGAACTTAAGGTAATAATAATAAGTCATTACATTCATATAGCGCTTTTCGAGACACCCAAATCGCTTTACATTTAGAAGGGGGGAAACTCGTCAACCACCACCAATGTGCAGCATCCACCTGGATGATGCGACGGCAGCCATATTGCGCCAGAACGCTCACCACACACCAGCTGATTGGTGGAGAGGAGACACAATCATTATATTCGGGATCAAGTGATGAAGCCAATCATTATATGGGGATTATTAGGAGGCCATGATGGACAGGGGCCAGTGGGCAAATTTGGCCAGGATGCCGGGGTTACACCCCTACTCTTTATCGAAGGACATCCTGGAATTTTTAACAACCACAGAGAGTCAGGACCTCAGTTTAACATCTCATCCGAAGGACGGTGCTCATTGACAGTATAGTTTCCCCATCACTATACTGGGGCGTTAGGACCCACACAGACCACAGGGTGAGCGCCCCCTGCTTGCCTCACTAACACCTCTACCAGCAGCTACCTGGTTTTCCCATTTGGTCTCCCATCCAGGTACTGACCAGGCTCAGCCCTGCTTAGCTTCAGTGGGAAACCAGTCTTGGGCTACAGGGTGATATGGCTGCTGTATAATGCTCCGAGATGGTGCATTATGGTGCAGAAGGTGAATTGGCTGAAGCATTAACTGTTTACACCCTGGTAGATTAGATTAGATATGTTTTTGTTTGTTTCACTGCCAGTTTTATTAATGTTATAATGTGTTCATGCCTGCAGCTTGAGGTCCTGATATGTGTCTTTGACCCTCCAGCAAAATTGTACTCTCATTTTAACCTTTTCGATTTTTTCATACTTAAACTGTTAAAGTCCCCCTGTAGATAATATTATATATCCCTTAAATTATCCCTAATAAATTAATCTTTGATCACCAAAATTACATGTAAAAAAATCATGTCTTAAAATAGCTTGGATGTAACTCTACACCCCTGTTTCATTTAGTACTGATATATGAATATGATGATTAGCCCCGCCCCCACTCACACATCAGCTAAGAGATCCATTCTGTCAACTTACTAATGGTAATTAAAATGATTAGCCTTTTGCTTGACTACGTTATCAAAAAGCTAATAATGTGTTGCTAATGTTACACAAACCATGGGGCGCGTCTCAATCAGCTTCCTAGTCCACTAGTCAGGCCACTTATTAGGACATAAGGCAATGGGCTGACTCCCTAATCAGTGCCCTTACTACTGAAGTAGGAAGCTGGTTGAGACGCGCCTCATGTTCCAGTTTTGCTTTCCAACAATCAGTATCATTATTTAAACAACCCAGAATGCCAGTGGAGAAAGTCATATATAGTTCACCATAACATTGTAATACATTATACACCCGCTATATTGCTTCAAAGAATAGTACATTATATGCTAAAGCCCATATCTTTTTAAAGTTTGTGACGTCGGAAACACCAGCTATTTCAAACCGCGTTTTTGAGACTGTCTTGTTGCAGTTTTAAAGATTCCTCATATTCCACCTCATTCTTTAATTTATTTTAAATCTTTTTACAGTTTTGTTAAGCTGTATTGCATTTATATGCCTATAAGAATGCTCTAGTTTAGTGTAAAGAGGTTAGACGCCATATTTTATTGTATTTCTTTTGCAACTGTGCCTGACAGCCTCGTGTTATGCCCTCTGTCCATTACTGCAGTGTTTGTTTATAGGCCTAATATACTGAAAGCGAAGGCCACTCATGAAACAGACTCTGCTTATTTTTTCTGCTTGTAGCTGGTTTTTAAAAACATATCTGTAAAATGTATATTCATTTCTGCGTAAAAAGACGTTTAAAGATGATGCATGTGAAGGCTGACTGTTACAAATGCTTTGTGATAGTTTAGTCTGCAGTGACCTCTAGTGGATAAAGACAGAATTCAATACAATCGTGCGAGACTCAATCATAGACGAATTACATATTTCCTCATTCCAGTTGTTAGATTTCTCTATATTTGGCCGAGCGGTTGTTTGGGTGGCTCACCAATGTATTAGATTTCTCTAATACATAAAATAAGTAAGCTGACCAGAGTTCATGTTGGGAAAAGAATGTATTGAAGATAGTAGCCTAGTGTAGCACGGCCCTTCAGCAGCGATGTTAGCGGGACGGCCTTCAAAGAATCTTAACCCGAAATTCTGTTCTGTCAGAAATTAACACATGAGGACACAAGGACTACATACAATATAAATATGTTAGGTCGCACCTCCCTCAGGAGATCGATAGCGGCGGTGAATGACAAAGAAACGGCATTGCTCAGACAGAGAGAGTAGATTGCAGGCTGCTTGCAATCTACTCTGAGCAATGCGGTTTCTTTGTCATTCACACCCATCAGTTTGAATGGTTCACACCTTTACAGACACAGATAGAGGCACTGTCACAATATAAATGCATCTGACTAAAGATGGCTGAAAATACACATAATCTTTCCGTTTTAAAACCAAATGATCAGTTTCTTTCTTGTACAGTAATTAAGTGTATGCTTGTGTAATAGTTTTTTTACATTAAAAATGTATCGTCTTGTCATATCAGTAATTTTGTTTCATTTAAGCCATTAATACACTACAGATCAAAACTTTGTGACCTTTTTTCTAGAAATGTAAATTTTTATTTAGCAAGGATGTGTAGGCCTATCATATAAAAAAAAAGGCATTTAATTATTTGGCATATTATTATTTTAATAGAACGTGTTTATTGAGAAGCAAATAAGCACTGGCATGATTTCTGAAGGATCTTGTGACACTAAATACTGGAGTAATAAAGCCGAAAATCTTTGCCATCACAGGAATAAATTGCAAAATATATTTATTTAAATAGCCACAGCTGAGTCAGATTATTAAGGCTAATAAATTCACTCAACAATCTTGTGTCAAAAGGGATTTTTTTTTTTGTTGTACAAAAGTCCTATTCAGTTTCTAAAAATCTATCATTAAAGGGTTAGTTCACACAAAAATGAAAATCAGACCATGATTTACTCACCCTCAAGCCATCAAGTGTATATGACATTCTTCTTTTAAAAATGTCTTGGCTCTTTCAAACTTTATAATAGATCCATAAAAGTGCATCTATCCATCATATAACTGCTCCACATGGCTCCAGGAGTCATTCTGAAGTGAAGTGGCATGTTTATGTAAGAAAAATATCCATATTTAAAACTTTATAGACTAAAATAACTATCTTCCGGCAGTCAGCGGTACGCAAATGAAAGAGTAAAAAGTTACCGTGAAACAGTAACCCTTGACCCTTGATACATACGTATTGACTAAAGCAGAACCACAGAGTATAGAGCAAAACAAAACATGAAGAAGTCTAAAATAAATATTTTTTAAAAAGAAATGCCGGAGGATTTCGATATAATAGAAGAGGGGTTGCGTTTGTTGTCCAGCACTATCCGCGCCGTAACGTCGACTTGCATACCGCTGAATTCTCAACGAGAATACTTTTAGTGCAAAAAATAAATAAAAATAACAACTATTCACATTTTAAACACAAAGCCAGCATTTTGACGTTGAACCTGGCACTGTGTTTAAAATGCGAACAGCGTAGGAGTCAGAAAAGAAAAAAATAGTTGAATAAAGTGTTTATTTACATTAAGTGTTGATTACTTTACAGTCTATTGGGATCAGAAAGTTCTTGGATTTTGTCAAAAAATGTATGTTAAACAGATGAGAAAATAACAATACGTTTTCCAAAGATGAACAAAGGTCTTAAGGGTTTGGAAACATAAGGGTGAGTAAATTAATGACAGAATTTCATTTTTGGGAAAACTAATCTTTTAATGTTTTATTTTAGCAGGCTTTTAGCAGGTTATTTTCATGTGCATTTTTGTTTGCTTTAGTATGACCAAAACATTTTTTGTAATGCATGTGGATGTGCATTAACAGCCAAACAAGAAAAGGTGTGATCGTGTTGGATACTCAGGAAAACAAAAAACCTTTGGCTAAGGCCACATAACCTGACACACAGGGTGAGTTTGGGGGGATAGAATATAAAGTTTGTACAGTATAAAAATCCTTATGTCAATGGAATGACCCCATAAAACATGAAAACCCATCATGTTTGTGTGTGTTTATGTGTGTGTGTGTGTGTTTGTGTGTGTGTGTGTGTGTGTGTGTGTGTGTGTGTGTGTGTGTGTGTGTGTGTGTGTGTGTGTGTGTGTGTGTGTGTGTGTGTGTGTGTGTGTGTGTGTGTGTGTGTGTGCGTGTGTGTGTGTGCGTGTGTGTGTGTGTGTGTGTGTGTGTTAAACAGGACACCTGGTTCTCCTTCCATAAATGTGTTGTTTAATGTGACAGCCAAGAATATCAAAACTTTGTCTTTGTTTAAAGACTTTGGCCCTGTTTCTCACCATCTGTTGATCTTTGACTAATGGAACTGAGACAGTGGCCCAAACATCAAAAAACAAGTCACTCGCTGCATGGCTGAAAAACATCCATTGCAGCCGACTTAAAACTTGTAAAAGTAGACAATGTGAAAATGTGAATATAGGGGCAGGAATTTATGTGGTATGCGGTTTGAGGAGGAAAGAAACAGCCTTTGTATGTGTGTGTGTGTGTGTGTGTGTGTGTGTGTGTGTGTGTGTGTGTGTGTGTGTGTGTGTGTGTGTGTGTGTGTGTGTGTGTGTGTGTGTGTTTTTAAAGTCAGGTCAATGGCACTATTGTTTTCAAGACAATAGATCAAGGGTGGATGTTCATTGTTACTGCTGAGTTTATATGGGTTAAGGTGTGCAGCTGTTAACCTGTTTACTGAAGGCTTAACTGCAGCACTCAACCTCATTGAGATAATTGGAATAAAAAAGTAGTCTTAAACATACTGTATACCTTTCATTTACACCGATCAGGCATAACAGTAATATTGTGTTGGTGCCCCTTTTGCTGCCAAACCACCCCTGACCCGTCAAGGCATGGACTCCACTAGACGTGTGCTGTGGTATCTGGCACCAAGATGTTAGCAGCAGATCCTTTAAGTCCTGTAAGTTGCGAGGTGGGGCCTCATGTATCGGCTTGTTTGATCAGCACATCCCACAGATGTTCGATTGGATTAAGATTAGGGGAATTTGGAGGCCATGGTAAGCGAGGTGCACGCACCTGGCCATCCACATGATGTAAAACAAAACATTATTCATCAGAACAGGGGTCAGCATGGGCACCCTGACTGGTCTGCGGCTATGGAGCCCCATACGCAACAAACTGTGATGCACTGTGTGTATATTTTGACAACTTTTTATCAAAACCAGTATTATCTTCTTTAGCAATTTGAGCTACAGTAGCTTGTCTATTTGATCAGACCGCACAGGCCAGCTTTTGCTCCCCATGTGCATCAATGAGCACCAATGTTCCTTTGTTGGAGCACTTTTGATGGATACTGACCACTGCAGACCAGGAACACCCCACAAGAGCTGTAGTTTTGGAGATGCTCTGACCCAGTTGTCTAGCCATCACAATTTGGCCCTGGCTTGTCGAACTCACTCAAACCCTTATGCTTGCCAATTTTTCCTGCTTCTAACGCATCAACTTTGAGGACAAAATGTTCACTTGCTGCCTAATATATCCCACCAACTAGCAGTTGCCATAATGGTAATAATTTGGTAGCCTATTCAAAAAAAGATACAAAAATTCACCTAATAAAAAAAAAAGTACACTACAATTCAATAGGTTTAAAACCATTCAATTGATTCAAAATTATAGCAAAGGCATGTACAATGTTTAGAAATGTCTTTTCACATAAGTACTACTTCACACTTTCTGTATGTCAAATAATAATAACAACCATGTATTAATATAATCAGTTGAAGTTTCTTCACGTCTTTTCTGTAGCATTCTCCCAGACCTTATATGTTCCCATGTTTTTGTATTTTAGATGTGACTGTATATTCAAAGCACTTGCTAATTTTTTTTTTTTTTTTTTTGCTGTGACCTGTTCAGTAACTGGGGCTTTCACTTATCTCTATGTCACGCAGTATGCTTTCTTAATAAATTATAAATACAAGTAGCACGATGTTTTAGACAATGGCTGCTAAAATTACTAATAAATAATTTAAATGATTATTTATTCTAAACAGTAATAATTTGCATCTTTAATATAATGTATTATATATAGCCTATATATATTAAAATGTTCTTTCAAAAAACATATTTTAAGATTTTTAAAAGAAGTCCCTTGCTCACCAATGCTGCCTTTATTTGCTCAAAAATACAGCAAAACAGTAATACTTTGAAATATTATTGTAAGTTAAAATACATTTTTTCTTGTTTTCATATATTTTAAAATGTAATTTATTCCTGATGGCAAAGCAGAATTTTTAGTATCATTACTCCAGTTTTCAGTGTCATATGATCCTTTAGAAAAGTGATTTGTTGTTTATAAAGCATTTATTATTATTATAATTATCAATGTTTAATTATGAAATGAGTTCAAATCAGCCGTACAGAAGCGTCGTTGTTCATGTTCTGTCTTTGCATCTATGTCTTGGTCAGAAAATTATGCACATTTATGTTGAAGCACAGTTATATGGACATATGAACTCTTTTGCCTGGCCACACATCAACACAAAGTCTTGTCAAAAAATAGAACATCCTCCTGAGGTACAGCAAGAGAGCGATGGAGGGAAGATGGAGAGTGGGGCGATGGCCTCAGGCTTGGGATAGCCCTCCACAGGGACAGCAATAAGGACTGGTCCTGGATGTGGGCCCACCCTGAGCTCTGTATGACTGAAGATGCTGTCTGCGTAAGTACTCAGACACAGAGAGAGATAAACACAAACATGCACACTGAGATTGTAAATAAACATGTCCGTATCTGAGCTCGGTGGGGCGGTTAGGCCAACAAAGCCCTCTGTGAGAAATTGTACTCCAAACACCAGCCATGCCAAAACTAGACAGACAAAGTCATGGCCATCGTTTCACCCTCGAACCCAGCGAGGACAAAAGAATCATGAAGGACTCAAGCGTTATCCAAATGCTTCAATTGTGACAACAAAGTGTTTTTCTGCCTGTAATTGATGAAAGGGAACTGTCATCATCACTTTCACAACTTTCTCATTACATAAGCAGCATATTTTGGCATATGATGTAACTGTGTACTGCTACATAAAATCAATAAGCAAAATAAAGGCTGTGCACTGAATGAAACCACCTACATATATTTCAAGGAGGAAAACAAATATAACAACAATACTGTCATTTGAGTGTTAACATGGCGTAGAGGAAGCAGAGTAGCCTATCATTTAGGTTTTATCGTAAACAGTGCAAAGCTAATCTTTATTGCTTCCACGCGAATAAGATTAATTGGGCGATGGAAAAATCTTTGCATAGTTGATACACAATTGGGACGCAAAACAATATTTAATTTGGACTTTGCTCTATGAAATGACATCAATGAGCTAGGCCATAACATTTATGGACGCATTGTAGAGATTTTTATTTTAAGGAAACCATACTGATTCATAAAGATTAAAAGGTGTAAAGTCTAATTAAGGTAAGATTTTTTTTTTTCCATTAAAAAGCAGTTCTGTGGCCGGTTGCATAAACCACTTAGATTAGTCTTAAAAGTAAGTCATCTAATTTTTTTCTTTAAGACTGGTCCTAACTTTTTAAAATCAGTTACATAAAATGGTAGATCGGTTCAATTTGAATTAAAAAAGTAAGACATTTACATTTACATTTACAAGATTACATTTTGACTAATTGCTAGTTGGGCAAATTAGTGCTTAAGACACAGTCTTAACATAGTGGCTACGTTTATGCAACTAGCCCCTGGTACTTTTATTTTTATTTTCCATATGTATTTATTTTATGCTCCTAAATGATTTTAAAGAGACTTTTCTTCTCTCTTTCTTTATTTACTACTTTGAATAGCCATTATATAGCCATGTATGTAATGTGCAAAAATATTTTTAATAAAATATAAACTATTTGCTCACTTGCCTATTTGCTTGTCTGCTCTGTCGATACACCAAGCCCCCCGACAATTATAAATTAAAAATTTTAGTTTAATTATTTATCAATATTTTTGGGGGGCAGTTCTATTATACAAATTGTGAGTATATTTAATCGTTTATGTTTATTCTTTTTTTCCCTAACACGCAGATGCAGTATTTCTGCTCCTAAAATGTTTTTTGGGCGACTGTTTATTTATTTGTGTTAATTTTCATTCTGCCCACATAAAGTTGTGAGAAGCACATGTGAATCGTGCCCACAGTGTTGTCTAGCATGTCTCTAGTGCGCATGCGCACATGGTTGACGTGCGCTGAGCGCTGAAGAAAAAGAACAGCGGGCGCCATGCGCTTCCATCAAACTCACGGCTCGCGCCGAGACTTCACAAGTGTCAAATCATAGATGTCGCCGGAATGTGAGAGCGTCACGTTGCCCTCCGACAAATGGAATGAAATTGGCAGCGGGGGCCAAGGGACAGCGTTTCTTTCATTTTCGCTTGTGGATACTTGTGGTGAAGTTGCTGGCTGATACTGTAATACAGCACTGAAACATGGAGGGAAACTCAAAGGAAAGCGACCGTCTGGAGCGAGAGCGCCAGTACTGCGAGCTGTGCGGGAAAATGGAGAACCTGATGAAGTGCGGACGGTGCCGTAGCTCCTTCTACTGCAGCAAAGAGCACCAGAGACAGGACTGGAAGAAACACAAACGGGTGTGCAAGGAGGCCGACAAGCAGCAGCCGGTAGAAGAGCCCAGCGCCGTACAGTGCAACACTTCAGACCAGTCGAACACTTCTCAGAGTAACTCTGCTCTTACGTCACCCGGCGAAAGAATGCCAGATTTTATCAAGTCCGCCACGAGCTCAGACACCAAACCGACATCGGACAGTTCGAAACCCAACGGACAGACGCGGTCCACTCCTCAGAAACTGGCCACGGATTATATTGTGCCTTGTATGAACAAGCACGGTATCTGTGTGGTTGACAACTTCCTAGGTGACGAGGTCGGTTGCAGTATTTTGGAGGACGTGCAGGCGCTTTACCTGACCGGCGGCTTTACGGACGGACAGCTGGTCAGTCAGAGGAGCGACTCGTCTAAGGACATTCGGGGGGATAAGATCACCTGGGTGGAGGGTAAGGAGCCCGGCTGTGGGAGGATAGCGTTTCTCATGAGCCGCATGGACGATCTGATCCGACACTGTAACGGGAAACTGGGCAACTACAGGATCAATGGAAGGACGAAAGTAAGTTAAGTAGAGCTGTCATTAGAGGAGAACTGTCATGCCTTACACGTAAAAGGTGCGCTCAGTAATTCTGTGCTAGGTAAAAGTTGTATGCAAAAACATGAGAAATAGATCGGAGTAGGAGTAGATGCACAGAATAGAAACAATACAAAACTAAAACCATTTGTTGTGAATGGGCTGCAGTTAGTAGGCTACACAAACGTCAAGCCGAGGTGTCAGTATAGAGTCCAAAACTACTTTTTGGGGGGTTGATTGTACTTTTATTTACTTTTGTTCATAACGACGTTTGTGATCAACGATCACAAACTTTACATAGTTTGAAAGCTTAAACAATCAAGATTCGTGTTCTGAACTTGTTTATGCAATAAATACATCAGAGAGTAAAGGGATAAATGAAACGCTGAAGCGTTAGCTATTTAAACATTAGCATAATAAACGCAATAACGTTACTCATCTTTCATCTCCTATCGTTCAGATCAGTTTGGACGAATCTAACAATCAACAGCATACGTTACATGTCAGTGTAGGGTCCACTCTTCAAAATGCATTACACTTTTTAATCCAAAACAATGAAAAAATAGGGAAAAAATCCTCCTTTGTTTGCATGAGCGTTTTGAGTTAGAGTAATCAACCATGTCCTTTTTTAATGAAATATCGATTCTAACAGGTTTCTGCCCATCTCCCCTGTACTTTGGACTCTTCTTCTCAATTTAAACCCTCCTAGGTCTCTCATAGACTGTAAAAAAAAAAGAATCCTATGTTCGTGACCTCGCATAGGATTCTGAAGAGCAGTTTTGAAGCCTAGTAGACAGGAGCTATTGTCATCTTGGTTGCATTATCACGCTTCTTGCGTAGATAACAGAAAATGGGCAAAGAGGCGGGACGTGGGCGGAGCTGAGATGCTGCTATCACTAACAGGCAGGATAAATGGCTATCCACCTGCCACTCAAAAGTGGCCACGCTCTTAATTATGCAGAACTTTATATAATGTAAACGAATGTGTTATAACACACACACACAGTTGTCATAAAGGGCAACATTAGCTGTATACACCAGTGTTTTCCAACGTTTTTTCAGTCATGGCACCCTTCGAAAATGTTCGAAATTTTGTGGCACCCCCTCGCATAGACATTACGCTAGGGGTGTAACGGTACAGATTATTCTCTGAACATAGCAAATACCGAACCGTACTGAAACCGTGAACCTAAAATGTTATACAAACCAACCCGTGAGCAAAGGACTAATAAAAATAAAGAAAATAAGAACAAATAACTTAAATACAAGCAGCAGCACAAATAAATACTACTGAGCAAAGATACTGATAAAATGACAATGCTTTTCATGTTTTTTTCAGGTAGGTCTAACAGTTTTAGGTAGAGAAATTAAATAAATAATCAAATGTAAAATAACTGCATATTTAACTGTTTAAATTAAAGATTAATCCTTATTAAACTTACACAAGCTATTCAATCAAAAGCAGTGAGTGATGTCCTTATCTTTTCTTTGACATTAAAAAGAATAAAGGTTGCTGCCCCTTTAAGACCTAATATAGGGATACGAGTCGTCTTTCTCGATTGTATAAAAATCACTTAAGGCATATCAGACTATGTCTGGATGGATACTCATCAAGATGGACATGTTTACATACTTTTTGTGTGAGTTTGTCCGTTCAAGCGCAATACTTGAAAGAGAACTCAATATTTGCGCACTGTGAGACGTGTGCGCACTCTCGGATGAGTGCAGAGACAGATCTTCACAGCGCATGCGCGCTCTCATTCGCATCTTCTGGCGAATATATCCGGGTGATGACGGCGAAATGACTGGTCATACGGCAGCACTCGCATGCATTGAACACAGTTTACAAAGAGAGAACGTTTTGCCCGTTTTTCTTTTATTATTGCTGTTGTAGGCCTATCACTGAGGATCCAGCACGTGTATCCATCAACAAAAACATCCATAAAAGCATGTTTTTCAAGTTACATCCCATATTAAAGATGCGTCATCATCAGATGAACCGCGGTGCAAGTGCGTACTGGCACCTTTTACACGGCACCCCTGCTCACGTCAGACAAACGCGGCTCCCTGGTTAGGAAATGCTGGTATAGACCAATACTACAATTTGTTCCAGGCTGTAAACATGTTTTTTTGCTGTAAAGTTGGGCATTTTAACATAGAGCTCAATGAGATTCTGCTTCTTTCTGGAGCCTGTCCCTAGTGGTCAGTCGAGGAATTGCAGGTCAAGTTACTACCGTATAGAGTGCCGAAGTTATGACGTTACTTTATAGGCCAAAACGCGGAAGTGAGTTAGCATTTTAGCACTTCCGGTTCCCTCGCTCTAATGTCTATGGGTTTTTTGATTGGGTTTTTGCTAAATCGCCTGAAATAAGGTCTGTAGTTAACAAAGCCTCTAAATATTTTCCTGTTTTGATCTACAACATAAAACACACTAGCTATTACCTGTTTGTGAATTTTTAAACTTTATTGTGTCTTAAAAACGGTGGTTGCTAACAAGTTGCTAAAAGGGACTACATCCTATACATTTAGCCGGGACTTTAGACGTCATCGTAACAAACAGGAAATCTCTCACTAGGCCGCGGTTCATTCACTTTTGTATTCTGTAAGTAAATGTTTAATACAAAAATTAAAAAATAGCTAGCGTTTCAGCCTCACGTTCTTAGAAGTTTACCTTTCAGTTAATATACATGAAGGTTATATATTTAGTCCTTTCAAATTGTAGTATTTCCAAATATTGTTGTACACAGAGTTCTGCGATATTAAAGGGTTAGTTCACACAAAAATGAAACTTATTTCATCAATTACTTACCCTCATGTCGTTGGACACCTGTAAGACCTTCGTTCATTTTTGGAACACAAATGAAGATATTTTTGTTGAAAGCTGATGGCTGAGAAAGGCTTCAAAAAGGCCTCCATTGGCATTCAGTACATTACAAGACACATTATTATCTTAATAGACAAAACGTGTCTATTAAGATACATTATTATCTTAATAGACAAAATGTGTAAGGGTCATAACACTTTGTTGAACACAGATCTTATTTTTTGCAATTTTTCCAAAATTCTATGTATGGGGAAAATGCATCGGCTTTTGATCGAGGAAACGAATCCGCCGCTAACTTCCGGGTTGGCCTACAAGGTAACGTCATAACTTCGGCACTCTATTGGCTTCAAGAGAACCTAGGGCAGGTTGCTACTGGCTTATTCTATACAGGAAGCTCATTACTGACTCGCGAGCTGTCAATCAAAGCATGCATGGTTTTCGTTGGATAACACAGGTCCAAAAAAGGTTTGATTGATGGACATACTAACCAATCAAAAGGCATTATAATGTGCAGTGTTTGTAAGCATTATTGGTAGAGGTGTGACGAAGCGCTAATCTCACGAGACGAGACAAGATTGGGTTCACGAGAATGAGGCGAGATGAGATTTTTACTTAGTATATTTAAGAAATCATCAATGTTGAAATGCATGACTAGAACAATTGTTTGCGGGTGCATTTGAAACATTTTAACTCATCATCTTGTAATGAATGTCATTTCCGTTCTACTTTCTGAGTATGAATTATCAAATGCAGTAAAAGGCAACTATACAAAAGAATTGTAAAAAACAGTCAAAAACTGACTGGCTTCTTTCCTGTATGATTGTCTCTTCAGAGAACCTTAGAAATGCACATGAGCTTCTTTTGACCTTCTAACTGAACTCCTTCCCACAAATTGTTCATAGATAGGCTATTAAGTGCAAACAATAAACATAATAAAAGTACTCAATATTCAAAGTGCAAATAGAGACCAAATTTTTCTTCAAGCATACAGATAGAGAGCTAAAAGATTATTACAACTAAATAGTTGTCTTATTGGGAGATCTTCACATGCCTCGGGGAGCCGCTTTCAAAATGCGGTAACTTATTGAAATCGCTGGTTACTTTCACTTTAAATTTCACAATCGTTTGCATCTGTGAATACTGTGGTGCTGAACTTGCATTTAAAAAAATGTAAGTCTGGCGTTTCTGCTGTGCAATGAATTTGGGTATGTCATTTTTCAAATTCTCAAAAATAAGGGTGCAGGTAAAGAGGTTAATTAAATTATCAAGAAATTATCTGGGATGGGGAAACCTGAAAATATCAGGTCATTTTAAATTTAATACAGTTGTGAGAACATATGGCTGGGTAATCAAGTGAAAGCAGTTTACACATTAACATAACAACTTTTATGGAATTTGTTAAAAATCTTGTCACTTTAGATGAGAAGAGGCTTCACCTTTGATCCTCAGGTGATCCACATGCCTTTTAATTGAAAGCGAATCTTAAGAAATATTATGCAGACGCTATAATATAAATGAAAGCGCTTCCAGTTGTTTTTCTGATACAGATGGTGTAAATATGTTGCTATATATGATACTAGCGTAAATCACTACTTTCACACAACCTTCTTCACTGTCTTTGTAGCAAACTTGAAAATCTTCTACAATTAATAATTCTGGACTAAACATATTAAAGACCCTGAAAATATGCACCATTGGGTCTCTCCCCCAGATTCAATTGTTCTTGAATTTTCTACCCCCACAAAAATGTCAGGCTGACCGTTTTTTTAAACAGGAGCTTCCTGTGGAGCCACAGACTGTTACTGATAGTGCCTTTGTGAGTTATCCATGACCAGCATGGCTCTCATATTTCCCCAGGTCAGGGGAACGCCTGCGACCACCAGCTGCTATCAGGCGTACCCAACGCACGCACAATGTTTGGACAAACCTCCAACCTCTCAGGGTTTAGGGAAACCGTCACCTTTTCCCACTTGCTGTAAACACACGCACGCTTATTGTGACTTACAGGAAATTTGTAACACAGTTAGCCAACAATTTTCCAAAAGTTGGTGCCATTATGCAAGATTATGTATAAGTTAAGTTGAATGTCTCATTTTTATATCGCACTATGAATCATTCATATAATTTGAAAAGACAAAGACCTCAGTACTTCACTTACTGTCTGTGCCTTGGGGAGTATGTGTTTGTTTGTTTCTTTCTTTCTGGCTAAAATTCAATATCATTTATTAATTAAAAATGTCCTAAATTGCATAAAAAATTACTTTATTCGTTTGTGTTTAAAGCTAAGGCATTTGCTGTCCAGAGAATATTGTAGTGTGAATATCAGAAGGCTTGAAGGGAGGTGATAGCACTTCCTGCGACTGCATAGTTTTTTTAATGTCATTGTGAGTGTCGCAGATGTACAGCTGGACAATTCAGGATTCTCAGCAGGCGTATGAAAGAATCAGCCGAAGGGAAAGAGTCTGTTACATAAAACACAATGAGCGGATAATATGTTTATGTTTTATATTGATATTAAACTATAAACGAGCTTTGTGCTTGTTAAATCTTGGAGGATCAGAGGCAGAGTATATATTTCTGGACTTCAGTGAGGCTGGGCCGCGATTGTGGAAGGGAAGGAGATGAGCAGAGAAAGAAGTGAGAACAGGAACGAAAGCTAGATGTTTATTATGAAACAACAAAACAGTCATACATTACTTTTTTGAGTGGTTTTCATTTATTTAGAATAGATGCATAATATTTTGATGCATTAAAATTGCATATGTAATTATTATGATTCATCTTATGGCTCCTTTTCCACCGAGAAATATGGATCAGTACAGTATGCCATTTTTGTCATTTCAGTTTCCAAATTCACTTTTTTGGTATCCATCCGTTGGGGTACCTAGCACTGGTAATAAAGGGTAGAGCTAGACTCGCTGAAGAACGTTGATTGATTGACAGAATCGTCACATGCGCATGCTTTTTCGGCTGTGTTTTCCCTTGCAGCCTTAGCTTCTCCAACAAAAAGCATGCCTTCTTGTGACAAACAGCCACATGCCTAGAAGCAAAAACGAGATATTTTGTATGTCATCTATTGTTGTGTTGGAGGACAACAGTTTACAGTTCGTAAGCTGCGCTCTCCTTCTACCTTTTTTCGTACATACAATTTCTCAACAAATACTGTTTTCAAGGTCTAGTCACGTCATTACTGCAGGTTGAATGATTCTGATTGGCTAAGAGAAAATAGATAGTCATAGTAAATTTCCACACTTTGTCAGTTAATCAGATACATGTCTCCATAAATCACTTGTTGATGCTTTCACCCTGGAATTAGGCACGTAGTGACCTTACAGTTCTGAAGCAGGCACCAGCTTGCCCAGAAAACAAGTTCACCCATCTCCTAGGATGCCCGTAATCCACCTCCAATACTGATCTGTAACAAAGAATACTGGCGCACATAAACAGATACACAGTTTCTCTAAGGTTGGAGAAGCGTCAACTGAAAACACCATACAGATAACATGTCCTTCTCCTCAGAGAAAAGGCAATATTCATCTTTATTCTTTAGTGTTTTAGTAAAATGAAATAATATAAAATCAATAAAATATCATATAAAATAAATATAAATAAAAGCATATAATTCAGTCAAAAGGAATGAAACCAAACATTCAAGAGAACATTCAAACTAAAGAAATAAATCTTAAATTACTCTCTTAAAGGCAACTGCATTGTTGTATTGTTTTATGGTGTTTCCTGGGGTGCACTTATAATGTTAGTATGGTTTTTTAAATCATTTTTTATAAATAAAATGCACTTTCCTTGCCCTGATTTTAGCCTTCTGCTGTGAGAGTTCAGTTTAAACGCCCACTGTTGTGATTGGCTAACGTCTTTTCATTTGAAATAGTATTACTCTCTTTTTAGCGCATTTTTACTATTACAACTCTCATGGTTAACTAATCATAAAAAAGTGCTGCATTACATTTAGATATATGGCATTATATGTAGATAGTGGCATGAAATGTTGCAGCAGTGATGATCATTGTAGATCACAGACATGTTGAGCGAATGAAAGCAGTGATCTCGTCATTGCAACTCAGTTTCTGTACACTAACTAATGCTTTCATCTTCACTAACAGTGCAAACATGATATAGTTAAAAGATTCCTTGAATAAAACAGGAGTCACTGATAAATGCGTCACTGATAAATGTGTCTTGCTGTTTGATTGACAGCTGCAGCGTGTTCTGCTCAAACTCTGCAAAGGGAGTTTTCTTTGATGGCTTTCTTTGTAGAATTTCTTTAATTGGATTAACAAGGAAGATTTTATTTCTGAAACTTACTGGATATTCTTATAGTATGATGACCTCTTAAATGTCAAAAATTTCTTTCTCAGTTCATGACCCCTTTATTATGTAGGAGGATAGATATTGATTAAAGGGTTAGTTCACCCAAAAATTACAATTCTGTCATTAATTACTTACCCTCATGTCATTCGACACCTGTAAGACCTCCGTTCATCTTCGGAAAACAAATTAAGATATTTTTGTTGAAATCTAATTGTTTAGAAAGGCCTTCATTGACACCAGTGTCATTTCCTCTCTCAAGACCCATAAAAGGCACTAAAGAGGTCGTTAAAAGTCCATCTCACTACAGTGGCTCTACAATTTCATGATTCGGATCTGCAAAGTCACGTGATTTCAGCAGTTTGGAGGTTTGACACTAAATCCTGAATTTATACGCTGAATTATAACCATTCAAAGCTTTGTTTTGAAATCGGCCCATCACTATACAAATCGTTATTTCGTTTTTTTGCGGACAAAAACTATTCTCGTCGCTTCATAAATTTACTGTAGAGCCACTGTAGTGAGATGGACTTTGTAACGACGTCTTTAGTGCCTTTTATGGGTCTTGAGAGAGGAAATGACACTGGTGTCAATGAAGGTCTTTCTGAGCCATCGGATTTCACAAAAATATCTTAATTTGTGTTCCGAAAATGAACGGAGGTCTTATGGGTGTCAAACGACATTAGGGTAAGTAATTAATGATAGAATTTAAATTTTTGGGTGAACTAACCCTTTAAGGCTTTGGCTATGAATTTAAAGCTGGAGTCCGTAACCTTTTGCGTTCTAGCGGTTCATAAACAGAACTGCATGTGTCTTGCAGAAGAACATTGCAGCTGGAGCTACTTCTCTTTGTTAATGTCTATGGGCGAGTCACGCAGTGACTGTGCTCCTCCTCAGTGGTTCCTACCGATATTAGTCTCATTATAAACAGTAATTATAAGTGTATCATAATGTTTCAGGGCAAGACAAAAATTGTGTTTGGAAAAAGGATTCTATATATATATATTGAAGTGAGAGTGGATTTCAGAATCCACTCCTTCCGTTGTTTACTGTCGCATTCTTTTTTGCGCGAGGATGACGTTGATCGCTACACAGTACCTGTTTGTGGTAGAACCGCAAGCCGGATCAGGGTTTACGGTCCCGAATCGTACTGTAATGTACTGAACCATACCGCTTGGTGGAAACAAGCCATTAAAGGGATATTTCAACCAAAAATTTTAATTCTGTCATTTACTCACCTTTATGTTAGAGCTGCACAATTAATTAAAATTAAACTTGCAGGTTTTAAAAAAATGTATGGCTGCTTGTTAGTGAAGCACGGCTCTGTGATCAGTAGTATGCCACTTCAAATATGCACCTCAGATGTACGCTAACATAGCCTGACGTGGTCATACTCAATTCTAGTCAGAATATGAGTCTGAAACTGCTCCATTGGTCTGTGATTATAGGGCGTGTTTCAACCGAACCAGGAAAGACCTCAATTGGATAGACCTACAACTAGGCATGTGCCGATATCAATTTTTCATGTTGCGATTAATTGCTGAAGTTTTATCACGATATACGATATCACGATATTGAAAAAAGTTGCAAAAAAAAGTGTTTAAGAACAGCTTTAAGAACTATTTTTGTAATAACAAAAATAACTGAATGTTTAAATACAATAATGCACCAAAAATATATACGGCTCTGGAAAAAAATGAAGAGAAATCAATGAGAAATCAATGCTAAGTGGTCTATTGGTTTTTTTCAGAGCTGTAAATGTACAATTTTCAAACAGATTAAAGTGCAAAAGAATTAGGCTATAAAGAACAACAGGTAACAAATTACAATAAGGTCTCATTATTTAATGCATTAACTAAGAATGAATTAACATGTTGACTAATGAAGTCGTATGTCTCAAAGTTTTACTGAACAATAACAAATAATTAGAACAGTTCTAATTATTAGGGCATTTTGTAGTCCAGATTAAAACATAAAAATGTTTAAGTTTGAAAATAAATAACCTATTAAGTCTTTAAGTATTAAGTATTTGGTGCTGTGATGAACAACACTGAGATTACAAAAAACGAATGGCTGTTTTAAAAACTACACGCGGTTTTTGTTTTGTTTGCGGGTTTCCCGGGTAACCGCTGCATTCTGCAGTTCATCAGCGCCCTCTGCTGTCATTGAACACGCGCTTCATTCAGTCTCCTTCACTTGTTCATGTGCTTTTCACCTGAGCGCGTGTCCCTTTGATGCAGAATACAGCGGTGTTGAGCATTTATACGGTTGATGGGCAAAGTATTCTTGAGTGCATTATAAAAAAATTATTAATTGTAAAAAAAAATATTATTAACGGTATTTTAAAGTGCCCACGATAACAATATTGTGCATATTCATTATTATGATAAATCGCATTATCGAAATTTTATTAATTTATATTGCACCGTGTTGCCACGTCCGAGTTTCTTCCCGCAGGTTGTTTTCTATGTCCGCGGGTTGAAGCAAAAAAAAACACACATTTTACCCCCCAAACGCCATTTTTTCCCGGAGAACCCCCCCGAGAAGCTATTATTTTGGGCTAGTAGTTGGCGGGTTTTGTTGTAAAAACTTGACAACCGTCTGCACGAGCGCTGAGCGTTTAGGATTCTAACAAATATAATCTAAGCCCCTTTGATGACGTGCATGATTATGTTACTGTTTATCATCTGTCTGTCAATGGTAAAGCCCGCCCTGATGATTTCATTGGTCCGAACAGTTTCTGTTCGGAGATAATTACTCCTCCATGAAGCAAGGCCAGACCGAACCCCCCAAAAAATGTTGTGGGCGGGGCTAAGTTCGGCTGGCATCCAGGCAAACACTATCACGCATCCCTATGAAAAAACCCTTTGGGTCATCATACTATCGCTGTAGCTGAATAAACAGAAGATTGAAATGGTAGATTAAACATGACTAATAAATACACGACTACAACAATATATGGTTTATCGGAGTTCAAGCTTTCTCTGGTATTTTCATAAGTATATTTATACTTAAATGGTAATCGACATAGCCTTGTTGATGTTATTAAATATATTTTGGATAAGAGTTTCATAAATGATAAGTGACTCAAACTCACAGTGCTTTCAGATTGAACAGCATTTACTACTGATCATAAAGCCATGCTCCACTGACAAGCATGGCTTATGATTTTTTCATAATCCCTTCTTCATGTCGTCGCCAATTCAAACCTGTATAACGTTTTCTCATCTGTGGAACATAGAAGATATTTTGAGTTTGTTTTTGTTTTGTTTTTTGTCCTAAATGTTTTTTTTTTCCCTTAATAATTCCATTATTGGAATTATTAGTTCCTTAAGTTCCTTAATAATTCCATTATTGATTCTTGTTGTCCTTTTGAGGGAGTCTCTCAAAAAAAAAAATTGCAGTGTGGAGCCTGCTGGTAATATATAAAAAAAAACAATCATTCAGAAAGAATACTTTTTAGGGGCCAAGCACCGAAGGTGCGGAGGCACCTATTGAAATTGTTAGTGTTCCTATTATTAGGGGCCAAGCACCGAAGGTGCGGAGGCACCTATTGAAATCGTTAGTGTTCCTATTATTATTAGGGGCCAAGCACCGAAGGTGCGGAGGCACCTATTGAAATTGTTAGTGTTCCTATTATTAGGGGCCAAGCACCGAAGGTGCGGAGGCACCTATTGAAATCGTTAGTGTTCCTATTATTATTCTGCTTCTTCTTCTTCTTCCGCCATAGGAGTCTCTGGCAGCCCATAGAACCGTATGGTAAAAAGTTGTGAAATTTGGCACACTCATAGAGGCCAGTCTGAGCTGTCACTATAGCAAATTTGGTGCCTCTAACTCAATCCCTCTAGCGCCACCACCTGTCCAAAGTTTCACTCATATTTATGCTTATAACTTTTGACCCCTAAGGGCTAGAAACAAAATTCTTTTTTCATCGGATTCCTTGGCTCAAGCCGATTCGATTTCACCCTATGATGTCATTTTCCGGTATGCAAATTTTCCCGCCATTTTGAATTTTCTGAAAAACCTACTTTTTCGAACTCCTCCTAGGCCGTTGCTCCGATTTTCACGAAAATTGAAACAGATCATCTTCAGAGCATGTTGACAAAAAGTTATGGAATTCAAGTTGATTCGTCCAATCGTTTTCAATAAACGCACAAACAAATTTTACGTGGAGGTTGCAAAAACACACTAAAGGCTATATCTCCGCAACGCTTTATCGTATTCAAACCAACCTTGGTACATGTCATCACAAGCATGACTTGAAGCAACATGCAGCGTTTCGGCGCAGCGCCACCTACCTGTCCGGAGATACGAAAAATGCCTATTTTGGCTTATAACTTCTGAACCGTTTATCCAAAAATCATAAAATTGGTCTCATTAGATTCAGGGCGTCATGCCGAGTCGACTGATATCCAATTTTACCATGTCGGCCATTTTGGATGTCGGCCATTTTGAATTATGTGCAAAAATGCTGTATTTTATGAACGCATGAACAGATTGTTATGAAACTTGGTATGGGTCATCACCACGATGCCCTGAAGTAGCCTGAGAAGTTTCGAAACAGCGCCACCTAGTGGAGAATTTTTTTTTTCAAACGCTTATAACTTTGGGTGTGGTTGACATATTTTGATGGGAGTGTGTTTTTTGGTCTCCTGAATCCTTGCCGACTCCAACGATACCAGACTTGCCAGGTTTCGGCATATGGTTTGCGCAGAGTTGTAATTTAGTGCTTAAAAAACATTTGCTGATATCTTCGAAACCGCTAGTCCGATCGAGACGAAACCAGCCTCAGAAGTTCGGAAACATAGGTCGATAGCTATACGCTAATGCCCAAATCTCAAAATATTGATAGTAAGGGGTAGTAAAATCCAATCAAAGTCAGGTGTCAGTCATTTTTTACGTGTATTTTCATATAAATGTCTATAACTCCAAAACAAAATGAAATATTTTCACCAAACTTGACACACATATGTATGGGCTCACTACGAGGACACATAAAAAAATTGGTGGGATTGTGCCTCTTGGTGGCGCTATAATAAAACAAAACATGAAATTCCCATTGACTTCAATGCAGTATTACGGTTTAAAATGCTAATGCTATAATTTAAGAATGCACTAGTGTATCATTACAAAACTCGGTATGTGTCTTCCGCTCTATGTCCCGAAGATATTCAAAAAGTTTCGGGGCAGCGCCACCTTGTGGTCAAAAGTTGTAATAAAATGTACAAAAATGCTAATAACTTTTGATTAAATTAGCCTATTGTAATGAGACTGGTCATAATACATTCATTGGCTCATGCCGAGAAGATAGATACCAATTTTGCCATATTTTGCAAACATATCTGTGCTCCATCTTGTTATTTGTTAAAAATCTACTTTTTCAAACTCATCCTAGACCGTTTGTCCGATTTTCACCAAAATTGATCCGTATCGTCTTCAGACCATGCTGACAAATACTTATGGATTTCGGATTGATAGACAAAACAGTTTTCATATACCACTGCAACAGAGTTGAGCCATGATGCAAAAATTACTCTTGAGGCTGTATCTCTGCAATGCTTTGACATATTGACACCAAACTTTGCATGTGTCATTGTCATCTCAATCTGACTAAACCACATCAGTTTCGTAACAGTGACACCTATTGGTCGAAAGTGATAAACCATTAAACCATTATTATTGACTGTATTTAAAATTTGACTGCTATTTTGCCTAAAATCAACTTAATAGGTCCTTAATGGCTCATTGTTGCAGTTGGCTTGAGACTTCCAGCCATGCTGGCATGTCTTGTCTTCTTCTTTGCGCTTGGCCCCGATAATGGCTGCTTGCAGCTATATTTATTATTCTGCTTCTTCTTCTTCTTCTTCTTTTTCCGCCATAGGAGTCTCTGGCAGCCCATAGAACCGTATGGTAAAAAGTTGTGAAATTTGGCACACTCATAGAGGCCAGTCTGAGCTGTCACTATAGCAAATTTGGTGCCTCTAACTCAATCCCTCTAGCGCCACCACCTGTCCAAAGTTTCACTCATATTTATGCTTATAACTTTTGACCCCTAAGGGCTAGAAACAAAATTCTTTTTTCATCGGATTCCTTGGCTCAAGCCGATTCGATTTCACCCTATGATGTCATTTTCCGGTATGCAAATTTTCCCGCCATTTTGAATTTTCTGAAAAACCTACTTTTTCGAACTCCTCCTAGGCCGTTGCTCCGATTTTCACGAAAATTGAAACAGATCATCTTCAGAGCATGTTGACAAAAAGTTATGGAATTCAAGTTGATTCGTCCAATCGTTTTCAATAAACGCACTAACAAATTTTACGTGGAGGTTGCAAAAACACACTAAAGGCTATATCTCCGCAACGCTTTATCGTATTCAAACCAACCTTGGTACATGTCATCACAAGCATGACTTGAAGCAACATGCAGCGTTTCGGCGCAGCGCCACCTACCTGTCCGGAGATACGAAAAATGCCTATTTTGGCTTATAACTTCTGAACCGTTTATCCAAAAATCATAAAATTGGTCTCATTAGATTCAGGGCGTCATGCCGAGTCGACTGATATCCAATTTTACCATGTCGGCCATTTTGGATGTCGGCCATTTTGAATTATGTGCAAAAATGCTGTATTTTATGAACGCATGAACAGATTGTTATGAAACTTGGTATGGGTCATCACCACGATGCCCTGAAGTAGCCTGAGAAGTTTCGAAACAGCGCCACCTAGTGGAGAATTTTTTTTTTCAAACGCTTATAACTTTGGGTGTGGTTGACATATTTTGATGGGAGTGTGTTTTTTGGTCTCCTGAATCCTTGCCGACTCCAACGATACCAGACTTGCCAGGTTTCGGCATATGGTTTGCGCAGAGTTGTAATTTAGTGCTTAAAAAACATTTGCTGATATCTTCGAAACCGCTAGTCCGATCGAGACGAAACCAGCCTCAGAAGTTCGGAAACATAGCTCGATAGCTATACGCTAATGCCCAAATCTCAAAATATTGATAGTAAGGGGTAGTAAAATCCAATCAAAGTCAGGTGTCAGTCATTTTTTACGTGTTTTTTCATATAAATGTCTATAACTCCAAAACAAAATGAAATATTTTCACCAAACTTGACACACATATGTATGGGCTCACTACGAGGACACATAAAAAAATTGGTGGGATTGTGCCTCTTGGTGGCGCTATAATAAAACAAAACATGAAATTCCCATTGACTTCAATGCAGTATTACGGTTTAAAATGCTAATGCTATAATTTAAGAATGCACTAGTGTATCGTTACAAAACTCGGTATGTGTCTTCCGCTCTATGTCCCGAAGATATTCAAAAAGTTTCGGGGCAGCGCCACCTTGTGGTCAAAAGTTGTAATAAAATGTACAAAAATGCTAATAACTTTTGATTAAATTAGCCTATTGTAATGAGACTGGTCATAATACATTCACTGGCTCATGCCGAGAAAATAGATACCAATTTTGCCATATTTTGCAAACATATCTGTGCTCCATCTTGTTATTTGTTAAAAATCTACTTTTTCAAACTCATCCTAGACCGTTTGTCCGATTTTCACCAAAATTGATCCGTATCGTCTTCAGACCATGCTGACAAATACTTATGGATTTCGGATTGATAGACAAAACAGTTTTCATATACCACTGCAACAGAGTTGAGCCATGATGCAAAAATTACTCTTGAGGCTGTATCTCTGCAATGCTTTGACATATTGACACCAAACTTTGCATGTGTCATTGTCATCTCAATCTGACTAAACCACATCAGTTTCGTAACAGTGACACCTATTGGTCGAAAGTGATAAACCATTAAACCATTATTATTGACTGTATTTAAAATTTGACTGCTATTTTGCCTAAAATCAACTTAATAGGTCCTTAATGGCTCATTGTTGCAGTTGGCTTGAGACTAGTGACAGCTCAGACTGGCCTCTATGAGTGTGCCAAATTTCACAACTTTTTACCATACGGTTCTATGGGCTGCCAGAGACTCCTATGGCGGAAAAAGAAGAAGAAGAAGAAGAAGAAGAAGAAGCAGAATAATAATAATAATAAGTGTGTTTTTTGGTCTCCTGAATCCTTGCCGACTCCAACGATACCAGACTTGCCAGGTTTCGGCATATGGTTTGCGCAGAGTTGTAATTTAGTGCTTAAAAAACATTTGCTGATATCTTCGAAACCGCTAGTCCGATCGAGACGAAACCAGCCTCAGAAGTTCGGAAACATAGGTCGATAGCTATACGCTAATGCCCAAATCTCAAAATATTGATAGTAAGGGGTAGTAAAATCCAATCAAAGTCAGGTGTCAGTCATTTTTTACGTGTTTTTTCATATAAATGTCTATAACTCCAAAACAAAATGAAATATTTTCACCAAACTTGACACACATATGTATGGGCTCACTACGAGGACACATAAAAAAATTGGTGGGATTGTGCCTCTTGGTGGCGCTATAATAAAACAAAACATGAAATTCCCATTGACTTCAATGCAGTATTACGGTTTAAAATGCTAATGCTATAATTTAAGAATGCACTAGTGTATCATTACAAAACTCGGTATGTGTCTTCCGCTCTATGTCCCGAAGATATTCAAAAAGTTTCGGGGCAGCGCCACCTTGTGGTCAAAAGTTGTAATAAAATGTACAAAAATGCTAATAACTTTTGATTAAATTAGCCTATTGTAATGAGACTGGTCATAATACATTCATTGGCTCATGCCGAGAAGATAGATACCAATTTTGCCATATTTTGCAAACATATCTGTGCTCCATCTTGTTATTTGTTAAAAATCTACTTTTTCAAACTCATCCTAGACCGTTTGTCCGATTTTCACCAAAATTGATCCGTATCGTCTTCAGACCATGCTGACAAATACTTATGGATTTCGGATTGATAGACAAAACAGTTTTCATATACCACTGCAACAGAGTTGAGCCATGATGCAAAAATTACTCTTGAGGCTGTATCTCTGCAATGCTTTGACATATTGACACCAAACTTTGCATGTGTCATTGTCATCTCAGTCTGACTAAACCACATCAGTTTCGTAACAGTGACACCTATTGGTCGAAAGTGATAAACCATTAAACCATTATTATTGACTGTATTTAAAATTTGACTGCTATTTTGCCTAAAATCAACTTAATAGGTCCTTAATGGCTCATTGTTGCAGTTGGCTTGAGACTTCCAGCCATGCTGGCATGTCTTGTCTTCTTCTTTGCGCTTGGCCCCGATAATGGCTGCTTGTTATTATTCTGCTTCTTCTTCTTCTTCTTCTTCTTCTTCTTCTTCCGCCATAGGAGTCTCTGGCAGCCCATAGAACCGTATGGTAAAAAGTTGTGAAATTTGGCACACTCATAGAGGCCAGTCTGAGCTGTCACTATAGCAAATTTGGTGCCTCTAACTCAATCCCTCTAGCGCCACCACCTGTCCAAAGTTTCACTCATATTTATGCTTATAACTTTTGACCCCTAAGGGCTAGAAACAAAATTCTTTTTTCATCGGATTCCTTGGCTCAAGCCGATTCGATTTCACCCTATGATGTCATTTTCCGGTATGCAAATTTTCCCGCCATTTTGAATTTTCTGAAAAACCTACTTTTTCGAACTCCTCCTAGGCCGTTGCTCCGATTTTCACGAAAATTGAAACAGATCATCTTCAGAGCATGTTGACAAAAAGTTATGGAATTCAAGTTGATTCGTCCAATCCTTTTCAATAAACGCACAAACAAATTTTACGTGGAGGTTGCAAAAACACACTAAAGGCTATATCTCCGCAACGCTTTATCGTATTCAAACCAACCTTGGTACATGTCATCACAAGCATGACTTGAAGCAACATGCAGCGTTTCGGCGCAGCGCCACCTACCTGTCCGGAGATACGAAAAATGCCTATTTTGGCTTATAACTTCTGAACCGTTTATCCAAAAATCATAAAATTGGTCTCATTAGATTCAGGGCGTCATGCCGAGTCGACTGATATCCAATTTTACCATGTCGGCCATTTTGGATGTCGGCCATTTTGAATTATGTGCAAAAATGCTGTATTTTATGAACGCATGAACAGATTGTTATGAAACTTGGTATGGGTCATCACCACGATGCCCTGAAGTAGCCTGAGAAGTTTCGAAACAGCGCCACCTAGTGGAGAATTTTTTTTTTCAAACGCTTATAACTTTGGGTGTGGTTGACATATTTTGATGGGAGTGTGTTTTTTGGTCTCCTGAATCCTTGCCGACTCCAACGATACCAGACTTGCCAGGTTTCGGCATATGGTTTGCGCAGAGTTGTAATTTAGTGCTTAAAAAACATTTGCTGATATCTTCGAAACCGCTAGTCCGATCGAGACGAAACCAGCCTCAGAAGTTCGGAAACATAGGTCGATAGCTATACGCTAATGCCCAAATCTCAAAATATTGATAGTAAGGGGTAGTAAAATCCAATCAAAGTCAGGTGTCAGTCATTTTTTACGTGTTTTTTCATATAAATGTCTATAACTCCAAAACAAAATGAAATATTTTCACCAAACTTGACACACATATGTATGGGCTCATTACGAGGACACATAAAAAAATTGGTGGGATTGTGCCTCTTGGTGGCGCTATAATAAAACAAAACATGAAATTCCCATTGACTTCAATGCAGTATTACGGTTTAAAATGCTAATGCTATAATTTAAGAATGCACTAGTGTATCGTTACAAAACTCGGTATGTGTCTTCCGCTCTATGTCCCGAAGATATTCAAAAAGTTTCGGGGCAGCGCCACCTTGTGGTCAAAAGTTGTAATAAAATGTACAAAAATGCTAATAACTTTTGATTAAATTAGCCTATTGTAATGAGACTGGTCATAATACATTCATTGGCTCATGCCGAGAAGATAGATACCAATTTTGCCATATTTTGCAAACATATCTGTGCTCCATCTTGTTATTTGTTAAAAATCTACTTTTTCAAACTCATCCTAGACCGTTTGTCCGATTTTCACCAAAATTGATCCGTATCGTCTTCAGACCATGCTGACAAATACTTATGGATTTCGGATTGATATACAAAACAGTTTTCATATACCACTGCAACAGAGTTGAGCCATGATGCAAAAATTACTCTTGAGGCTGTATCTCTGCAATGCTTTGACATATTGACACCAAACTTTGCATGTGTCATTGTCATCTCAATCTGACTAAACCACATCAGTTTCGTAACAGTGACACCTATTGGTCGAAAGTGATAAACCATTAAACCATTATTATTGACTGTATTTAAAATTTGACTGCTATTTTGCCTAAAATCAACTTAATAGGTCCTTAATGGCTCATTGTTGCAGTTGGCTTGAGACTTCCAGCCATGCTGGCATGTCTTGTCTTCTTCTTTGCGCTTGGCCCCGATAATGGCTGCTTGCAGCTATATTTATTCTTCTTCTTTTTCCGCCATAGGAGTCTCTGGCAGCCCATAGAACCGTATGGTAAAAAGTTGTGAAATTTGGCACACTCATAGAGGCCAGTCTGAGCTGTCACTATAGCAAATTTGGTGCCTCTAACTCAATCCCTCTAGCGCCACCACCTGTCCAAAGTTTCACTCATATTTATGCTTATAACTTTTGACCCCTAAGGGCTAGAAACAAAATTCTTTTTTCATCGGATTCCTTGGCTCAAGCCGATTCGATTTCACCCTATGATGTCATTTTCCGGTATGCAAATTTTCCCGCCATTTTGAATTTTCTGAAAAACCTACTTTTTCGAACTCCTCCTAGGCCGTTGCTCCGATTTTCACGAAAATTGAAACAGATCATCTTCAGAGCATGTTGACAAAAAGTTATGGAATTCAAGTTGATTCGTCCAATCGTTTTCAATAAACGCACAAACAAATTTTACGTGGAGGTTGCAAAAACACACTAAAGGCTATATCTCCGCAACGCTTTATCGTATTCAAACCAACCTTGGTACATGTCATCACAAGCATGACTTGAAGCAACATGCAGCGTTTCGGCGCAGCGCCACCTACCTGTCCGGAGATACGAAAAATGCCTATTTTGGCTTATAACTTCTGAACCGTTTATCCAAAAATCATAAAATTGGTCTCATTAGATTCAGGGCGTCATGCCGAGTCGACTGATATCCAATTTTACCATGTCGGCCATTTTGGATGTCGGCCATTTTGAATTATGTGCAAAAATGCTGTATTTTATGAACGCATGAACAGATTGTTATGAAACTTGGTATGGGTCATCACCACGATGCCCTGAAGTAGCCTGAGAAGTTTCGAAACAGCGCCACCTAGTGGAGAATTTTTTTTTTCAAACGCTTATAACTTTGGGTGTGGTTGACATATTTTGATGGGAGTGTGTTTTTTGGTCTCCTGAATCCTTGCCGACTCCAACGATACCAGACTTGCCAGGTTTCGGCATATGGTTTGCGCAGAGTTGTAATTTAGTGCTTAAAAAACATTTGCTGATATCTTCGAAACCGCTAGTCCGATCGAGACGAAACCAGCCTCAGAAGTTCGGAAACATAGGTCGATAGCTATACGCTAATGCCCAAATCTCAAAATATTGATAGTAAGGGGTAGTAAAATCCAATCAAAGTCAGGTGTCAGTCCTTTTTTACGTGTTTTTTCATATAAATGTCTATAACTCCAAAACAAAATGAGATATTTTCACCAAACTTGACACACATATGTATGGGCTCACTACGAGGACACATAAAAAAATTGGTGGGATTGTGCCTCTTGGTGGCGCTATAATAAAACAAAACATGAAATTCCCATTGACTTCAATGCAGTATTACGGTTTAAAATGCTAATGTTATAATTTAAGAATGCACTAGTGTATCGTTACAAAACTCGGTATGTGTCTTCCGCTCTATGTCCCGAAGATATTCAAAAAGTTTCGGGCCAGCGCCACCTTGTGGTCAAAAGTTGTAATAAAATGTACAAAAATGCTAATAACTTTTGATTAAATTAGCCTATTGTAATGAGACTGGTCATAATACATTCATTGGCTCATGCCGAGAAGATAGATACCAATTTTGCCATATTTTGCAAACATATCTGTGCTCCATCTTGTTATTTGTTAAAAATCTACTTTTTCAAACTCATCCTAGACCGTTTGTCCGATTTTCACCAAAATTGATCCATATCGTCTTCAGACCATGCTGACAAATACTTATGGATTTCGGATTGATAGACAAAACAGTTTTCATATACCACTGCAACAGAGTTGAGCCATGATGCAAAAATTACTCTTGAGGCTGTATCTCTGCAATGCTTTGACATATTGACACCAAACTTTGCATGTGTCATTGTCATCTCAATCTGACTAAACCACATCAGTTTCGTAACAGTGACACCTATTGGTCGAAAGTGATAAACCATTAAACCATTATTATTGACTGTATTTAAAATTTGACTGCTATTTTGCCTAAAATCAACTTAATAGGTCCTTAATGGCTCATTGTTGCAGTTGGCTTGAGACTTCCAGCCATGCTGGCATGTCTTGTCTTCTTCTTTGCGCTTGGCCCCGATAATGGCTGCTTGCAGCTATATTTAGGGGCCAAGCACCGAAGGTGCGGAGGCACCTATTGAAATTGTTAGTGTTCCTATTATTATTCTGCTTCTTCTTCTTTTTCCGCCATAGGAGTCTCTGGCAGCCCATAGAACCGTATGGTAAAAAGTTGTGAAATTTGGCACACTCATAGAGGCCAGTCTGAGCTGTCACTATAGCAAATTTGGTGCCTCTAACTCAATCCCTCTAGCGCCACCACCTGTCCAAAGTTTCACTCATATTTATGCTTATAACTTTTGACCCCTAAGGGCTAGAAACAAAATTCTTTTTTCATCGGATTCCTTGGCTCAAGCCGATTCGATTTCACCCTATGATGTCATTTTCCGGTATGCAAATTTTCCCGCCATTTTGAATTTTCTGAAAAACCTACTTTTTCGAACTCCTCCTAGGCCGTTGCTCCGATTTTCACGAAAATTGAAACAGATCATCTTCAGAGCATGTTGACAAAAAGTTATGGAATTCAAGTTGATTCGTCCAATCGTTTTCAATAAACGCACAAACAAATTTTACGTGGAGGTTGCAAAAACACACTAAAGGCTATATCTCCGCAACGCTTTATCGTATTCAAACCAACCTTGGTACATGTCATCACAAGCATGACTTGAAGCAACATGCAGCGTTTCGGCGCAGCGCCACCTACCTGTCCGGAGATACGAAAAATGCCTATTTTGGCTTATAACTTCTGAACCGTTTATCCAAAAATCATAAAATTGGTCTCATTAGATTCAGGGCGTCATGCCGAGTCGACTGATATCCAATTTTACCATGTCGGCCATTTTGGATGTCGGCCATTTTGAATTATGTGCAAAAATGCTGTATTTTATGAACGCATGAACAGATTGTTATGAAACTTGGTATGGGTCATCACCACGATGCCCTGAAGTAGCCTGAGAAGTTTCGAAACAGCGCCACCTAGTGGAGAATTTTTTTTTCAAACGCTTATAACTTTGGGTGTGGTTGACATATTTTGATGGGAGTGTGTTTTTTGGTCTCCTGAATCCTTGCCGACTCCAACGATACCAGACTTGCCAGGTTTCGGCATATGGTTTGCGCAGAGTTGTAATTTAGTGCTTAAAAAACATTTGCTGATATCTTCGAAACCGCTAGTCCGATCGAGACGAAACCAGCCTCAGAAGTTCGGAAACATAGGTCGATAGCTATACGCTAATGCCCAAATCTCAAAATATTGATAGTAAGGGGTAGTAAAATCCAATCAAAGTCAGGTGTCAGTCCTTTTTTACGTGTTTTTTCATATAAATGTCTATAACTCCAAAACAAAATGAGATATTTTCACCAAACTTGACACACATATGTATGGGCTCACTACGAGGACACATAAAAAAATTGGTGGGATTGTGCCTCTTGGTGGCGCTATAATAAAACAAAACATGAAATTCCCATTGACTTCAATGCAGTATTACGGTTTAAAATGCTAATGCTATAATTTAAGAATGCACTAGTGTATCATTACAAAACTCGGTATGTGTCTTCCGCTCTATGTCCCGAAGATATTCAAAAAGTTTCGGGGCAGCGCCACCTTGTGGTCAAAAGTTGTAATAAAATGTACAAAAATGCTAATAACTTTTGATTAAATTAGCCTATTGTAATGAGACTGGTCATAATACATTCATTGGCTCATGCCGAGAAGATAGATACCAATTTTGCCATATTTTGCAAACATATCTGTGCTCCATCTTGTTATTTGTTAAAAATCTACTTTTTCAAACTCATCCTAGACCGTTTGTCCGATTTTCACCAAAATTGATCCGTATCGTCTTCAGACCATGCTGACAAATAGTTATGGATTTCGGATTGATAGACAAAACAGTTTTCATATACCACTGCAACAGAGTTGAGCCATGATGCAAAAATTACTCTTGAGGCTGTATCTCTGCAATGCTTTGACATATTGACACCAAACTTTGCATGTGTCATTGTCATCTCAATCTGACTAAACCACATCAGTTTCGTAACAGTGACACCTATTGGTCGAAAGTGATAAACCATTAAACCATTATTATTGACTGTATTTAAAATTTGACTGCTATTTTGCCTAAAATCAACTTAATAGGTCCTTAATGGCTCATTGTTGCAGTTGGCTTGAGACTTCCAGCCATGCTGGCATGTCTTGTCTTCTTCTTTGCGCTTGGCCCCGATAATGGCTGCTTGCAGCTATATTTCTGCTTCTTCTTCTTCTTCCGCCATAGGAGTCTCTGGCAGCCCATAGAACCGTATGGTAAAAAGTTGTGAAATTTGGCACACTCATAGAGGCCAGTCTGAGCTGTCACTATAGCAAATTTGGTGCCTCTAACTCAATCCCTCTAGCGCCACCACCTGTCCAAAGTTTCACTCATATTTATGCTTATAACTTTTGACCCCTAAGGGCTAGAAACAAAATTCTTTTTTCATCGGATTCCTTGGCTCAAGCCGATTCGATTTCACCCTATGATGTCATTTTCCGGTATGCAAATTTTCCCGCCATTTTGAATTTTCTGAAAAACCTACTTTTTCGAACTCCTGCTAGGCCGTTGCTCCGATTTTCACGAAAATTGAAACAGATCATCTTCAGAGCATGTTGACAAAAAGTTATGGAATTCAAGTTGATTCGTCCAATCGTTTTCAATAAACGCACAAACAAATTTTACGTGGAGGTTGCAAAAACACACTAAAGGCTATATCTCCGCAACGCTTTATCGTATTCAAACCAACCTTGGTACATGTCATCACAAGCATGACTTGAAGCAACATGCAGCGTTTCGGCGCAGCGCCACCTACCTGTCCGGAGATACGAAAAATGCCTATTTTGGCTTATAACTTCTGAACCGTTTATCCAAAAATCATAAAATTGGTCTCATTAGATTCAGGGCGTCATGCCGAGTCGACTGATATCCAATTTTACCATGTCGGCCATTTTGGATGTCGGCCATTTTGAATTATGTGCAAAAATGCTGTATTTTATGAACGCATGAACAGATTGTTATGAAACTTGGTATGGGTCATCACCACGATGCCCTGAAGTAGCCTGAGAAGTTTCGAAACAGCGCCACCTAGTGGAGAATTTTTTTTTCCAAACGCTTATAACTTTGGGTGTGGTTGACATATTTTGATGGGAGTGTGTTTTTTGGTCTCCTGAATCCTTGCCGACTCCAACGATACCAGACTTGCCAGGTTTCGGCATATGGTTTGCGCAGAGTTGTAATTTAGTGCTTAAAAAACATTTGCTGATATCTTCGAAACCGCTAGTCCGATCGAGACGAAACCAGCCTCAGAAGTTCGGAAACATAGGTCGATAGCTATACGCTAATGCCCAAATCTCAAAATATTGATAGTAAGGGGTAGTAAAATCCAATCAAAGTCAGGTGTCAGTCATTTTTTACGTGTTTTTTCATATAAATGTCTATAACTCCAAAACAAAATGAAATATTTTCACCAAACTTGACACACATATGTATGGGCTCACTATGAGGACACATAAAAAAATTGGTGGGATTGTGCCTCTTGGTGGCGCTATAATAAAACAAAACATGAAATTCCCATTGACTTCAATGCAGTATTACGGTTTAAAATGCTAATGCTATAATTTAAGAATGCACTAGTGTATCGTTACAAAACTCGGTATGTGTCTTCCGCTCCATGTCCTGAAGATACTCAAAAAGTTTCGGGGTAGCGCCACCTTGTGGTCAAAAGTTGTAATAAAATGTACAAAAATGCTAATAACTTTTGATTAAATTAGCCTATTGTAATGAGACTGGTCATAATACATTCATTGGCTCATGCCGAGAAGATAGATACCAATTTTGCCATATTTTGCAAACATATCTGTGCTCCATCTTGTTATTTGTTAAAAATCTACTTTTTCAAACTCATCCTAGACCGTTTGTCCGATTTTCACCAAAATTGATCCGTATCGTCTTCAGACCATGCTGACAAATAGTTATGGATTTCGGATTGATAGACAAAACAGTTTTCATATACCACTGCAACAGAGTTGTGCCATGATGCAAAAATTACTCTTGAGGCTGTATCTCTGCAATGCTTTGACATATTGACACCAAACTTTGCATGTGTCATTGTCATCTCAATCTGACTAAACCACATCAGTTTCGTAACAGTGACACCTATTGGTCGAAAGTGATAAACCATTAAACCATTATTATTGACTGTATTTAAAATTTGACTGCTATTTTGCCTAAAATCAACTTAATAGGTCCTTAATGGCTCATTGTTGCAGTTGGCTTGAGACTTCCAGCCATGCTGGCATGTCTTGTCTTCTTCTTTGCGCTTGGCCCCGATAATGGCTGCTTGTTCTGCTTCTTCTTCTTCTTCTTCTTTTTCTTCCGCCATAGGAGTCTCTGGCAGCCCATAGAACCGTATGGTAAAAAGTTGTGAAATTTGGCACACTCATAGAGGCCAGTCTGAGCTGTCACTATAGCAAATTTGGTGCCTCTAACTCAATCCCTCTAGCGCCACCACCTGTCCAAAGTTTCACTCATATTTATGCTTATAACTTTTGACCCCTAAGGGCTAGAAACAAAATTCTTTTTTCATCGGATTCCTTGGCTCAAGCCGATTCGATTTCACCCTATGATGTCATTTTCCGGTATGCAAATTTTCCCGCCATTTTGAATTTTCTGAAAAACCTACTTTTTCGAACTCCTCCTAGGCCGTTGCTCCGATTTTCACGAAAATTGAAACAGATCATCTTCAGAGCATGTTGACAAAAAGTTATGGAATTCAAGTTGATTCGTCCAATCGTTTTCAATAAACGCACAAACAAATTTTACGTGGAGGTTGCAAAAACACACTAAAGGCTATATCTCCGCAACGCTTTATCGTATTCAAACCAACCTTGGTACATGTCATCACAAGCATGACTTGAAGCAACATGCAGCGTTTCGGCGCAGCGCCACCTACCTGTCCGGAGATACGAAAAATGCCTATTTTGGCTTATAACTTCTGAACCGTTTATCCAAAAATCATACAATTGGTCTCATTAGATTCAGGGCGTCATGCCGAGTCGACTGATATCCAATTTTACCATGTCGGCCATTTTGGATGTCGGCCATTTTGAATTATGTGCAAAAATGCTGTATTTTATGAACGCATGAACAGATTGTTATGAAACTTGGTATGGGTCATCACCACGATGCCCTGAAGTAGCCTGAGAAGTTTCGAAACAGCGCCACCTAGTGGAGAATTTTTTTTTTCAAACGCTTATAACTTTGGGTGTGGTTGACATATTTTGATGGGAGTGTGTTTTTTGGTCTCCTGAATCCTTGCCGACTCCAACGATACCAGACTTGCCAGGTTTCGGCATATGGTTTGCGCAGAGTTGTAATTTAGTGCTTAAAAAACATTTGCTGATATCTTCGAAACCGCTAGTCCGATCGAGACGAAACCAGCCTCAGAAGTTCGGAAACATAGGTCGATAGCTATACGCTAATGCCCAAATCTCAAAATATTGATAGTAAGGGGTAGTAAAATCCAATCAAAGTCAGGTGTCAGTCATTTTTTACGTGTTTTTTCATATAAATGTCTATAACTCCAAAACAAAATGAAATATTTTCACCAAACTTGACACACATATGTATGGGCTCACTACGAGGACACATAAAAAAATTGGTGGGATTGTGCCTCTTGGTGGCGCTATAATAAAACAAAACATGAAATTCCCATTGACTTCAATGCAGTATTATGGTTTAAAATGCTAATGCTATAATTTACGAATGCATTAGCGTATCGTTACAAAACTCGGTATGTGTCTTCCGCTCTATGTCCCGAAGATATTCAAAAAGTTTCGGGGCAGCGCCACCTTGTGGTCAAAAGTTGTAATAAAATGTACAAAAATGCTAATAACTTTTGATTAAATTAGCCTATTGTAATGAGACTGGTCATAATACATTCATTGGCTCATGCCGAGAAGATAGATACCAATTTTGCCATATTTTGCAAACATATCTGTGCTCCATCTTGTTATTTGTTAAAAATCTACTTTTTCAAACTCATCCTAGACCGTTTGTCCGATTTTCACCAAAATTGATCCGTATCGTCTTCAGACCATGCTGACAAATACTTATGGATTTCGGATTGATAGACAAAACAGTTTTCATATACCACTGCAACAGAGTTGAGCCATGATGCAAAAATTACTCTTGAGGCTGTATCTCTGCAATGCTTTGACATATTGACACCAAACTTTGCATGTGTCATTGTCATCTCAATCTGACTAAACCACATCAGTTTCGTAACAGTGACACCTATTGGTCGAAAGTGATAAACCATTAAACCATTATTATTGACTGTATTTAAAATTTGACTGCTATTTTGCCTAAAATCAACTTAATAGGTCCTTAATGGCTCATTGTTGCAGTTGGCTTGAGACTTCCAGCCATGCTGGCATGTCTTGTCTTCTTCTTTGCGCTTGGCCCCGATAATGGCTGCTTGTTATTATTCTGCTTCTTCTTCCGCCATAGGAGTCTCTGGCAGCCCATAGAACCGTATGGTAAAAAGTTGTGAAATTTGGCACACTCATAGAGGCCAGTCTGAGCTGTCACTATAGCAAATTTGGTGCCTCTAACTCAATCCCTCTAGCGCCACCACCTGTCCAAAGTTTCACTCATATTTATGCTTATAACTTTTGACCCCTAAGGGCTAGAAACAAAATTCTTTTTTCATCGGATTCCTTGGCTCAAGCCGATTCGATTTCACCCTATGATGTCATTTTCCGGTATGCAAATTTTCCCGCCATTTTGAATTTTCTGAAAAACCTACTTTTTCAAACTCCTCCTAGGCCGTTGCTCCGATTTTCACGAAAATTGAAACAGATCATCTTCAGAGCATGTTGACAAAAAGTTATGGAATTCAAGTTGATTCGTCCAATCGTTTTCAATAAACGCACAAACAAATTTTACGTGGAGGTTGCAAAAACACACTAAAGGCTATATCTCCGCAACGCTTTATCGTATTCAAACCAACCTTGGTACATGTCATCACAAGCATGACTTGAAGCAACATGCAGCGTTTCGGCGCAGCGCCACCTACCTGTCCGGAGATACGAAAAATGCCTATTTTGGCTTATAACTTCTGAACCGTTTATCCAAAAATCATAAAATTGGTCTCATTAGATTCAGGGCGTCATGCCGAGTCGACTGATATCCAATTTTACCATGTCGGCCATTTTGGATGTCGGCCATTTTGAATTATGTGCAAAAATGCTGTATTTTATGAACGCATGAACAGATTGTTATGAAACTTGGTATGGGTCATCACCACGATGCCCTGAAGTAGCCTGAGAAGTTTCGAAACAGCGCCACCTAGTGGAGAATTTTTTTTTTCAAACGCTTATAACTTTGGGTGTGGTTGACATATTTTGATGGGAGTGTGTTTTTTGGTCTCCTGAATCCTTGCCGACTCCAACGATACCAGACTTGCCAGGTTTCGGCATATGGTTTGCGCAGAGTTGTAATTTAGTGCTTAAAAAACATTTGCTGATATCTTCGAAACCGCTAGTCCGATCGAGACGAAACCAGCCTCAGAAGTTCGGAAACATAGGTCGATAGCTATACGCTAATGCCCAAATCTCAAAATATTGATAGTAAGGGGTAGTAAAATCCAATCAAAGTCAGGTGTCAGTCATTTTTTACGTGTTTTTTCATATAAATGTCTATAACTCCAAAACAAAATGAAATATTTTCACCAAACTTGACACACATATGTATGGGCTCACTACGAGGACACATAAAAAAATTGGTGGGATTGTGCCTCTTGGTGGCGCTATAATAAAACAAAACATGAAATTCCCATTGACTTCAATGCAGTATTACGGTTTAAAATGCTAATGCTATAATTTAAGAATGCACTAGTGTATCGTTACAAAACTCGGTATGTGTCTTCCGCTCTATGTCCCGAAGATATTCAAAAAGTTTCGGGGCAGCGCCACCTTGTGGTCAAAAGTTGTAATAAAATGTACAAAAATGCTAATAACTTTTGATTAAATTAGCCTATTGTAATGAGACTGGTCATAATACATTCATTGGCTCATGCCGAGAAGATAGATACCAATTTTGCCATATTTTGCAAACATATCTGTGCTCCATCTTGTTATTTGTTAAAAATCTACTTTTTCAAACTCATCCTAGACCGTTTGTCCGATTTTCACCAAAATTGATCCGTATCGTCTTCAGACCATGCTGACAAATACTTATGGATTTCGGATTGATAGACAAAACAGTTTTCATATACCACTGCAACAGAGTTGAGCCATGATGCAAAAATTACTCTTGAGGCTGTATCTCTGCAATGCTTTGACATATTGACACCAAACTTTGCATGTGTCATTGTCATCTCAATCTGACTAAACCACATCAGTTTCGTAACAGTGACACCTATTGGTCGAAAGTGATAAACCATTAAACCATTATTATTGACTGTATTTAAAATTTGACTGCTATTTTGCCTAAAATCAACTTAATAGGTCCTTAATGGCTCATTGTTGCAGTTGGCTTGAGACTTCCAGCCATGCTGGCATGTCTTGTCTTCTTCTTTGCGCTTGGCCCCGATAATGGCTGCTTGCAGCTATATTTATTATTCTGCTTCTTCTTCTTCTTCCGCCATAGGAGTCTCTGGCAGCCCATAGAACCGTATGGTAAAAAGTTGTGAAATTTGGCACACTCATAGAGGCCAGTCTGAGCTGTCACTATAGCAAATTTGGTGCCTCTAACTCAATCCCTCTAGCGCCACCACCTGTCCAAAGTTTCACTCATATTTATGCTTATAACTTTTGACCCCTAAGGGCTAGAAACAAAATTCTTTTTTCATCGGATTCCTTGGCTCAAGCCGATTCGATTTCACCCTATGATGTCATTTTCCGGTATGCAAATTTTCCCGCCATTTTGAATTTTCTGAAAAACCTACTTTTTCGAACTCCTCCTAGGCCGTTGCTCCGATTTTCACGAAAATTGAAACAGATCATCTTCAGAGCATGTTGACAAAAAGTTATGGAATTCAAGTTGATTCGTCCAATCGTTTTCAATAAACGCACAAACAAATTTTACGTGGAGGTTGCAAAAACACACTAAAGGCTATATCTCCGCAACGCTTTATCGTATTCAAACCAACCTTGGTACATGTCATCACAAGCATGACTTGAAGCAACATGCAGCGTTTCGGCGCAGCGCCACCTACCTGTCCGGAGATACGAAAAATGCCTATTTTGGCTTATAACTTCTGAACCGTTTATCCAAAAATCATAAAATTGGTCTCATTAGATTCAGGGCGTCATGCCGAGTCGACTGATATCCAATTTTACCATGTCGGCCATTTTGGATGTCGGCCATTTTGAATTATGTGCAAAAATGCTGTATTTTATGAACGCATGAACAGATTGTTATGAAACTTGGTATGGGTCATCACCACGATGCCCTGAAGTAGCCTGAGAAGTTTCGAAACAGCGCCACCTAGTGGAGAATTTTTTTTTTCAAACGCTTATAACTTTGGGTGTGGTTGACATATTTTGATGGGAGTGTGTTTTTTGGTCTCCTGAATCCTTGCCGACTCCAACGATACCAGACTTGCCAGGTTTCGGCATATGGTTTGCGCAGAGTTGTAATTTAGTGCTTAAAAAACATTTGCTGATATCTTCGAAACCGCTAGTCCGATCGAGACGAAACCAGCCTCAGAAGTTCGGAAACATAGGTCGATAGCTATACGCTAATGCCCAAATCTCAAAATATTGATAGTAAGGGGTAGTAAAATCCAATCAAAGTCAGGTGTCAGTCATTTTTTACGTGTTTTTTCATATAAATGTCTATAACTCCAAAACAAAATGAAATATTTTCACCAAACTTGACACACATATGTATGGGCTCACTACGAGGACACATAAAAAAATTGGTGGGATTGTGCCTCTTGGTGGCGCTATAATAAAACAAAACATGAAATTCCCATTGACTTCAATGCAGTATTACGGTTTAAAATGCTAATGCTATAATTTAAGAATGCACTAGTGTATCGTTACAAAACTCGGTATGTGTCTTCCGCTCTATGTCCCGAAGATATTCAAAAAGTTTCGGGGCAGCGCCACCTTGTGGTCAAAAGTTGTAATAAAATGTACAAAAATGCTAATAACTTTTGATTAAATTAGCCTATTGTAATGAGACTGGTCATAATACATTCATTGGCTCATGCCGAGAAGATAGATACCAATTTTGCAAACATATCTGTGCTCCATCTTGTTATTTGTTAAAAATCTACTTTTTCAAACTCATCCTAGACCGTTTGTCCGATTTTCACCAAAATTGATCCGTATCGTCTTCAGACCATGCTGACAAATACTTATGGATTTCGGATTGATAGACAAAACAGTTTTCATATACCACTGCAACAGAGTTGAGCCATGATGCAAAAATTACTCTTGAGGCTGTATCTCTGCAATGCTTTGACATATTGACACCAAACTTTGCATGTGTCATTGTCATCTCAATCTGACTAAACCACATCAGTTTCGTAACAGTGACACCTATTGGTCGAAAGTGATAAACCATTAAACCATTATTATTGACTGTATTTAAAATTTGACTGCTATTTTGCCTAAAATCAACTTAATAGGTCCTTAATGGCTCATTGTTGCAGTTGGCTTGAGACTTCCAGCCATGCTGGCATGTCTTGTCTTCTTCTTTGCGCTTGGCCCCGATAATGGCTGCTTGCAGCTATATTTTTTTTTTTTTTTTTACTGTTTTTTATTTATTTTTATAAATGCATAGTTAATTTTTGCCACTTTTTAAAATGAATATTTTTGTAATGAACCATATTATGTGATTTCTTGTATCCACTCCCTGGTTCATGAATCGTCTTTCAGCAGCAATTATATCCGAGTTGTGAATGTGCGTGTACAGTCTGTGCTAATGCAATAAAAAAGACTGCTTAACACAAAACAATGACAGGAGTTGTCTTCAAACACACAAACAAGCAAACGACGTGACCAGTGTAGTCCAATTCACAAACAAATGACTTATGATCCAAATCTTTTTAGTAAATCAAAAACATGCAGCATGGAAAGTGAAGCTCGATTTCTAAACCAAATTACTCTTATAAGCAAGTTCTTTTTTGCAAATGATAATTCACTATGATGCAGTCTGAAACCCCTGTATAATTTACATCATTAGCTGAGAGAGAATTTCTTCCATATCCCAGCAGAATGCACATATATAGCCAAAATGCACTCAACATAAAGGGTATGCAATGATGTCACTTTCCCACAGGAACACTCCCCTCTCAGCCAGACTGAGTGGCAAAAGAATCTGCTGCCTGACAGGAAAAATGAGTAATAAACTGCAAATAGATATTGACATGGATATTTGTCTGATTTTGACGGCAGGGAAATGCATAAAGAAAATTTACCTTTGAACATTTTATATAAGTACAATATAGTTATGTCGAAATCCGGGTGATCACTTACATCAGTTTAACTATTTAAAACATCATCATCATCTTTCGGCTGTTCACTTCAGGGGTCACCACAGCAAATCATCTGCCTCCATCTAGTCCTATCCTGTGTATCCTCTTCTCTCTTAGACCGACTACCTTCATGTCCTCCTTCACGACATCCACAAACCTCCTCTTTGGTCTTCCTCTTGACCTCCTGCCTAGTAGCTCTAACCTCAGCATCCTTTTACCAATATATTCACGCTCCCTCCTCTAAACATGTCCAAACCATCTCAAACTGGCCTTTCTAACTTTGTCTCCAAAACATCTCGCATGTGCTGTCCCTCTGATGTACCCATTCCTGATCCTATCCATCCTCGTCACTCCCAAAGAGAACCTCAACATCTTCAGCTCTGCTACCTCTAGCTCTTCCTCCTGTCTTTTCCTCAGTGCAACTGTCTCCAAACCATACAACATCGCTGGTCTCACTACTGTCCTGTAAACCTTTCCTTTCATTCTTGCTGGTACTCTTTTATCACACAACAGACCTGACACTTTTCTCCACCCATTCCAACCTGCCTGCACACACTTAATAATTTTGGGTTATTTAAATCTACATACTGACACAAAATGCTAACTGCAAATCAACGTTTCGCTGCAAGTCCAGTTGTTGAGTTGCAGCGATCCATTTGGTTCTCTTCTTTGTAGCTTTCGACAGTCAGTAATAAACCTCGGATTTCTTGTCAAATCTATTGGTCCAGTCAGTGTCAACGCTTTTTCCATTTTTAGATGCGTTTTGTGTTTTTCGTGGCATTGAAGCTGAAAATAAGGTCAGAGTGGCCGTGTAACCGCAGTCACTCTGGCTGACGGTGACGTCACGCTCGTACCCTCTATAATCTAAATTTAACAGAGAGTTTGTGGATCGGAACACAAATCAAAAATTTAAAAAAAATGTTTGTTTGTGTGTGCCATTTTTAATATTTATAATAGTCTGCGTGGTATTTTTTTTCTTCTCATTGGTTTGTCAGCTTCCAGGTGTCAGTGTGAAAAGTTTGCAGCAGTATAACACAATGAATTGCTCATGTTTACTTTACATGACCAGAGATGCTGGCACTGGATCAGAATGGGCTGTTTTTGAGCATATTCGTTAGCGCATTTCATTCCCTTTGGAAAGTCCCACCTCACCAGGAAGGATGTATAATATTTAGTTGCGTCTGCATCAACGTTTAGTTACGTGATTTTTTGTTTTTTTACCCTTATGTCAGGAAACCTTGCGTGCAACCAACAGGAGACTTGAGGTTGTTTTTTGAAAGTGGAAAGCTGATGTGTAAAACACCTGCAGACTTCATAATGAACCATAATGAAGCCTGCTTTTATATTTCTGTGCGTGCTGTTAGGCTGTGTTCACAGTAGGAGTTCACACTTCCGATTTTTTATATGATGAAAGTCGAGTCGACGTTGACTAGTTGCTGATGATTTCGCTAATGAACAAATAACCCTGATTCATTCTGTCGCTCACAGATTTCTGCTTGTCTCGTTTTGAATCAAACACAGATAAGTAGCGTTGTGACGCACTGAACACTGACACTGAACACCTTAGCTCTCAAATTGCCATTTCACTTCTGCATTCATGTTTGGAACAATTTTACGAGTACATTCTACATTTTTGGGTGAACTTCACCTTAACATCAAGTCTAGTAGACAAAAGGAAATAAATACGAACAATGACAAAAGGAAAATTAATTTAAAATGTCCTAAATCGGCCTAAAATAAACTAATGAATCCCTAAATGATCAGACTGTCTTTGATTCTTCTTAATCTACACAGACTATGTCCAGATAAAATTATAATACGTTTTTTTTTTTTAGATAAAGACATACTGATTTCAAATCAACAAAGTTTTAGCTAACCTCTCATGAACTGATTTCATTGTCTATCAAGTCTTTAATGATTTCTAACTAAAAACATTCCCTTGATATGTTAATCATGCCTGGGGGTCATCATTTAACAGTGATTTGTTTTCCTGGAGTCCGGGGTTTTCCTGTAAGAGGCCCTCTTTTACAACATGTCCTTTCTCCTTTATGTAATACTGCATCTGTTCCAGTGAGCAATGCAGAGCTGATATAAACCTCAGCTGCTGGACTTTAGCCAGACAGACAGTTCTAATAGTCCAGCTACGTGCAGAGCGTGCAGCTGCACTGCTGTTCCAGGGCTGACACCCTGGCAGACTGACACCACACACTGCACCATTAATAAACATGTTGAGGAAAAAGCAGTGACAGCGCACGTCCAAGAGATAAGTCATACATATAAGCTTTTGCTCGTAAAAAATGGCCACAACATGAAACAAAGGGTGTGTTTATGCTTGCAGTTTGGTTTGTTTGTTTGTTCCAGACCAAAAAATAAATACATTTAGTGCTGAGCATTCAGATTTTTATCACCGATTCACAACCCGATTGGTCGCTTTTTATGACGGAACTTGCCGAACATCCAAAACAATGCTGTGTTCTGGGCTAAATGCACAGGTTTTGTTGGTGCGTAACCTGCATATGATGGTATTTTGAACGTCTGAAGACCTCCATCACACAACACATTATGCTGCTAGGAGATGCGGCTCTGATGCCTGTACCGAACTGTGATGGCAACATCACGACTATGACGTGAAAAAACAGGTATGCATCCTGTCCTTTTTAGGGTCTCATCTTCCTGTGGTTTTGGTCCGTGTTGCGGTCATATATCATTTGAACAAGCCAGATTTCATTTGGTAGCGGAGTGAGACCCATTTTTCCAATGATCTTGATTCACTTGTTTGGTGCGCTCCTGGGTTTGAAATCGCAGCATTCACACTTATTCAAATGAACGCACTAACAGAGCAAATCGCACCAGATTTAATTTTAATTGAACCAAACACGCCATGTGTGAACTAGGGGTTGCGCCAACTAGTCGACTTTAATAGTCTGCTATGACGCTTTAAGCTTGACGTCGACTAGTCGTTGGCCTATAGAGGGCGCAACATTGCCATTTTCTGACACACAGGCTCCAACAGTTAAAAATTATACATACTCTGAGAGCTCTCCACAAGACATATTTGATTATACTGTCTGGATGCATTTGCATGCTTAAGTTAATGCAAGTTTACGCAAGAATGCAAGTTAATCACCGTTCTAAACTCAAGCGGTGGTGCATTGTAACGCACACACAAAACTTGCACATCACACAGAGATCACAAGCACTGCACACAAAACCATTCAATAGTGCGGAAATGTATAGTTTGGTTTTGTTTCGTTTATTGAATTATAAAGCACATTTAAAACAACAAAAATTGAAATCAAAGTGCTTTACAAGAACATTAAAACAAAATAAAAACAGGTTTACACATTAGATATAAAAATTGAGGGCACATGGGAAAACATTTACACCATCAGTTAAAACATAAAGAATACAAAGGAGTTTTTAAGGATGCTTTAAAAGTAGCAACAGAGGGGGAAGATCTAATATTAAGAGGAAGACAGTTCTAGAGTCGAGGAGCTGCCACAGAGAAAGCCTGGTCACCTTTAGTTTTATAACCTGAGTGAGGGATAGAAAAAAGACGTTGATTAGAAGAGCATAGGGATCTTGAGTCATTGTACATAACAATATCACTAATATACTGAGGTGCAAGCCCATGCAGGGCTTTAAAAACAAAAAGCTAAATTTTAAAATCAATCTGGGACTCATTGAGCCAATGGAGAGAGGCACAGGAGTGATGTGCTGATGCTTTTTAGTGCCAGTCAGTAGTCTGGCTGCTGCGTTCTGAACCATTTGCAAACGATTTACAGCTGAATTAGGTAAACCCAGGTACAACGAATTACAGTAGTCCAACTTCGAGGTGATAAATGCATGAAGGACATTTTGAAGGTCTCTCTTTGAAAGCATCATCTTAATTTTAGCAATACTAAGTTGAAAGAAACTGCTTTTTACCACAGCGCTAATCTGCTTATCAAAACGCAGGCAGGAATCAAAAATTACACCAAGATTCTTGACACAGTCATGAACATTTGAAGATAGAGAACCAAGCTGATAGACTATGTTAGAAGTCAGATCTGATGGGGCAAAGATAATTATTTCAGTTTTGTCATTGTTTAGCTGTAAGAAATTCATATCTATCCAAAATTTTATGTCACACAGACAGTCAAACATTGAGCATTTGTTGTTTTTGACAGGAAGATAGAGCTGAGTATCATCTGCATAACAGGGGTAAGATAAATTGTGTCTCTGAAAAATTTGTCCAAGTGGAAGCATGTATTGTCAACACTGTTTTGTGATTTATCAATAAAATAGCGTGGAAACTGAAGTTATAGCATATATTTCTTACTAACTAAAACTCACAGCTTTACTATTATTAGAGAGACGCTGGCAGGTAGAATTAATTCACACACAATCCCTCTCTCACTAATGCATTCATATACATGTAATCTTTATTGTGCCTTCAGAAATAATTTTAATATTCTGATTTGGTGTTCAAGAAACATTTCTTATTATTATCAATGATGAAACATTTGTGCCACTTAATATTTTTCTGGAATCAATGATACATATTTTTAGGATTCTAAAATGAGATTTGTTTTTAGGGTTATTAATAGAAAGTTCAAACAGCATTTAATTGAAATATAAAATGTTTTGTAACATGAATGTCTTTAAGGTCCCCTGTACTGTAAACCCCTAATTACAAAAAAAAAAAAAAAAAAAAAATACACTTTCATTTGCAGCGTTTCCATTACAGATTTGCCCAAAACCTATTTTCGATATTTTCTAAATGTCGATGAAAACTATTGCAAAATTACAGCATTTCCATTAACTGCTGTCATGAGACCAATTTTTTTTAATAAAACGTAACTTCCATTGGGCGTATTTTCTATTTAAATTTGCGCAAATTAAACGGTAATGGAAACGCGGCTAACTATTATCGACTAATGGAATCGTTATGCTTTTGCCATGAATATTGGGGGAAATTGACAATATTAAATATATAGATGGCAGGCACAGCTAGTTGTGTTCACAGGTTCACATCCAGGTGTGTCTGAGACATTGAAACTGGAATACACGCACACTGAAGCTCTGATTGAAATGCTCTTTGTTTTGTGGGACTATGGCATCCCCTCAATCTCCGTCAGCCTCCTCCACGGTTATGGATCTTTGCAGGTGATGATGGGAGAGTGGCGGCATCCTGACGCAAAAGCCACTGCTTGATGTTGATGAGTTCCATCCGCACCCACCCCTCCTCACCCGCTTGTTTTCTCAGCCCAGCATGCCCTGCTTACTTTCTGACGCAGTTGGCTCTCACACTTACCCCCAGCTGAATGATTGAAGCGCCATTGAGTGTTTTTACCCTTATCTGCTCTGGCCCATTCACGTGGGGGGCTCCCGGATTGCGTCAATGCCCTCAGCTCTCTTTTTTGTCCTGGCTTGTCTTTCTTTCCTTCTTCCACTATATATTCTTCTCCTACTGGTTAAAGCGCTCACTCACTCACTCTCTTTGCCTTTATTTTCGTTGTCCTTCACTTTTGCACCTGCCGCCAGGAAAAACAGTTCAGCTGAAATGTTGTCACGTATTGTGATCCGCCGTGCATTGCGTGCCATTGCAGGCTGCATGTCTTGGCTGGAAAGGTCCCTATTAAACTATAAAAGAAGTTGATGTGCGAAGATTATTAAAAACTAGGGGTGGGCGATGACCAAAGTCTTATATCGTGTTACTAATGAGACCATTTCACTATAATAATATATCACAGTATGGTTATTTTTGCGTTAAATAAAGTTATGATAACATTTTTGATGCCATCGAATTATACACATTTGTTCTTATTAAAGGTACAAAAGCAATAGGGGTGTAACAATATATCGTTAAACAATATATATTGCCTTTATTTACGTTGTCAACAGCATTTCAAACAGCATTTAATTTAAACGATATATCGTTAAACGATATATCGCGATATACAAATGTGAGGATGTGTATTGTTGATGGAAACGATATGATTTGTGATATAGAGTTATTTTAGGTTGAATTGCCTTAGTACTGTGCTGAAACTTCATTGTTATGATAAAGGGTGTGACATTTCCAAAACCTGCTCGAAGTTCTTGACCAATGACAACACACTAATTCAGCCAACCAATCATATATATACACTCTTAGAAGAAAAGGTTCTATATAGAACCTTAAAAGGTTCTATCGGTTGGAACCCCTAAAAGGTTCACTGCAAAAAATGCTTTTCTTACTTAGTATTTTTGTCTTGTTTCTAGTCCAAACATCTAAACATTCTTAAAACAAGAAGTATTTACTAGTTTTTGCTAAGATAAGAAATGCATTTTTTTTGCAGTGTTCTATTTAGAACCCTTTTTAAGTGCCAAAAGGGTTCTTTCTTGTCATTATAAAACCCTTTTAGTATAAAAGGGTCTTTGGAGTATACTCAACTATACTTCTATGTATAACCTTTTAAGGGTTCCAAATACATAGCGCTGTATGTATATATATATATATATATATATATATATATATATATATATATATATATATATATATATATATATATATATATATATATATATAAAGAGGAAATAACACTAATAACAAAACAAACTGTCCCATACCAGATCTGTTTACATTTAAATGAAAAATATGAAGAAATGTTAAAACATGCATTCACATGGTTTCCATCAAGATAACAAATAAAAGGGTGCCAGATTTAGTCAAACTGCTCAGATTTGTCCTTCAAAAAGCATATAATTTGTTCCAAATGTGAAGTAGAAGTCATCTCTTCAAACCATAATTTGATTGTAGGACTCGGAGCCTCCTTTTTCTTCCAGAACAAAAAATAAAGTGTTTTTGAACATTTAAGCCTTTATGACATATTCCAGTAGATCCCAAAAACCAAATCAAGACTTCATAAAAATGGCCTCTTTAATTGTAAAATTATAACAATAGTCACCGTCTTGCTGACTGGCCCTAGTTTGGCCTTTCAGTGACTCTTGCATTCCCTGTCTTCCACTTGAAATAAGTGATTTACAGTCAGCCACACCCCATCACCGCTAACGGTTATGTTGCTGGAAAAAAGGTCCTCATGTACAGTTGCTTTTAGATTTGTTCCCTGCATGCTTTCCTCAGCTGTTGTCTTTTCTCCTGGAAATGATGACGCTCTTTCACTGGAAATCTAATATCAAATTATAGGCCTCAGGAAGCTGGGAGAGATGATAAGGGGGGACATGTACTTCTGTTAGCACCTATGTGTGCTTGTGTTCCTGTGTGTGAAAGGGTTTGTATGTTTTTGGGTGTAATGATATTTCTTTACTGCTCTGTTTGTATCACGGTTCTGTGGTTACCGTTTCAGTAAATACTTGCCGCTTTGCTTTTCGGGAGGTACATTTCGAATACCGATATTTTAACACTATGATTGGCTGAAACCAATATAATTGCTGATTTTTTTCTTCTTCAAATAATAGCAAAAAATATATGCTGCAAAATAATGCACTGTAAATTACTGCCAAAAGTTTGACAAATTGGCATCATAGTGGTTATAGGGCTGATATTTGTATGTAATGTACGGCATGTATGTATGCATGTATGTTATGTATGTTTATTTTATTTTAAAATATGATATACTTTCCATTGTCCATCACCAAGCTCTAATAGATAACTATTAAACCAGTACCCCTGATGAAGTTCAAGGATCAGTATCAGGACAGATTAAGATTTTTCTTAATTCTCTGTGTGTTTTTGTGAAATATCAGGATAATGATGTGTATAATGACATGGGTATGACATGGGTATGACATGGGTATTACAAGGAGAGGGTGAAATATGAGGATATTACCCATGTCCCCACTTTTCAAAAGGCTTATAAAAAGAGTAAAAAAAAAAAAAGTCAAAATGCAGAATGTTTCCTATGTTGGGTAGTTTTAAGGGTAGGGGCAGTTTGTACAGTATAAAAACCATTATCCCTATGGAATGTCCCCACATTTCACAAAAACAAATGTGCGTGTGTGACGTTCAAGAACCAATGCCCGTTTTACAATACTAAGTGCGCGAAATTCGGACTTGCGTCCTTGGTAGTTCAAACTTACCATGTTTAAGTCGGAAGAATGAACTCCCGAGGACTGGAAGAAAAAAGAAAAAATACTATTTATTTTTATCTGCCATCAGACTGAGACGCCACGGCATTGCCATAATGCAAGTCTCCGGATTTGACTTTCATTGTGACACCGCAAGCTTCATGCTTTCTAACCTTAACTTCTCTTTTTGTTGCAATTATTCTGCTTCTTGTACATATAAATTTAGTGTTGGGAATCATAAGAAGTTTCCAGTTCTTTGGAAACTTGATTTGAGTGATTTCAGTTCCGATCACAGTTCTTACACATTTATGTTATATATAGATTTTATCTTTTGCTATGTAAATGTGTCTTAAATATATTTAAATATTTATACTGTTTCCTTCTACATAGGTTTATTGTGTTTTTAATGTTCTTGCCATGACAATAGACTTTAATGCTGACATGGCATAAAACAAGTAAATAAATAAAAAAAATTATATTGTCAAAGCACCACATGATCAAATTATCACACCAAACCATAAAGATTTTATTTTTTATTTTTTTCATGAGAACCATTTCACCTCAAGTATGTTTGCAAGTAAGGCAAAGAATGTTGGAAGAGATGTTTGTTTTTCAGCCATAAAAACACCCTCCCTCCTTGCCTTCCTCAGACAGGCCTAACACACACACACACACACACACACACATGCTGAGAGTCAGTGGAAAACATGCTGATGTCGTGTCCCTGGGGAGAACGTCTCTGTCTCTTTGACATTATGCTGTAGGGTTAGGGTTAGAGGGTTAAGTTAAGGCCTAAAAATTCCCTGCTGGGCTAGTGCTGCTTATAAATAGAGTGCTGGGTCACAAACTATCAGTAAAGTGATCAGATTCATGAGCCTACGTGCAGAAGTGGGTGAAAAAGAAGGCAAAAGGTGAGTTCCCGGAGGGGATCGATATCAGAGAGCTGTCTTTTTCTTTTTCCAGTTCACAGAAACAGGCTCACAGTATTAGCCTGTTTCTTGGGTTCTTGTTTGAAACGATTTGTTAAAAAAGGTAAACATTGGCATTAGTGATGGTTTTGCTTAAAGTTTGACATGTTTTTTTTACTACTTTAAGAGGAATATTCTTCAACCTTTTAAGTTATTTTTAAGCTTATAATTATAATATTTTAAAGCTTCCATGGTCACTTGAGCAGACATTTTTATGAGCTTGTTTTGACTAATTTAGCTTTTTTTTAACACTGTCCTGATAGCTCATAACGGATGTGTCCTTGAGCACAAATACATTTACACTGCTATTTTCTTCTTTGTGATTAATTAACACTTTTCATGTAAACTCGAGACCAAAATAAAAGGGGCAAAGGAAGAGCAGGAAAGGAAAAACCTCAGCAAAGGAAAGACTCCAGCAATGGCTTCATTGTTCCCTCAGCCTCATAACCCAGATTCAACAAGATTAAAAGATATAATCATCACAGGGCTGAGAATATCACAGTTATCACCTTATTTCTTTCACTTTGATTCATGTAGTTGTGAATCTGAATGGAATTCAGTTGTCTGAACTGCATTACACAAATACAGGGTAACAGTGAGTCTCATGAAGAATATATCTTGGTCATATTTCACTTCAAAAGTAAAAAAATACATGATCATTTGCATAAGCCATTTTAATGACCTTTTAATTTTAATAATTCTCATTCTCAATGTAAATGTAAAATCAACCTGTCTGAGTACGATTTATTTTATTTTATTAAAATTACACCAAATACTATGTTGAATAAACACTTTACAATCGATAATTTTTCATAGTTTATATAAAAAGTTGGATGCCTTAAGACATGATTAAATTTTTTTTAATTGTTCATAAAGTGGTTTCCATACATAGCCATTTTAATAATACTACATAGATTTTTTCATTACAGTAATAAAGCTTTTTTTTTTTTTTTTACTGTTGGCTAAGGTCAGCTTATGACATTTGTGTGGTTTTTATATTTAAACACATCATAATGAATAATTAATATGCTATTTTCTACCCTGGTTTTGAGTCTCTCTCACGGAACGCTCAGTTTTTATGGGCGTGACGCACTGAAGACATGGAAGTAAACGCCTATGGCTAGGATTGGATAAGATTTGCATATTTAATGAGCTTCAGCTTCTCTGTCAGTACACGTGAGGAATTGTTTTGAAAGTGTGTGGGGAAACGGCAACTGGAATGATGATTCGCCCACAGGTTCGCAAAATGTCTTTATCAAACAAACGTAATGATTCATCTCTCATCCACTCGCAATTAATTGGAATGTATTTTTTATTACTTGCCCTGTCCGATCGGTGGATATAGCCACAAACCGTCCATCATTAACACACGTGCACACAAGCCTCACTGCATTGTCAGACAAATCTGCATGATCAAAACATCCACGATTGTATTTTTCCTTCAAATACCAAGTCAAGAGAGAGAACAACACATATCAAGAAAGGAATGCGATTTCACTTTTTAAGATAAACTGGCCTGTCGACGTTCCTACGTTCTGGTAGCCCGTCTGGAAAATGTATAGCCCCGGGAAGTCTGGCTTTGTGAGCCCCGGCCCATATAGTCTGATCATGAATTGCAGCACAATGAACCAACAACACCTCAAATAAAGGATCACAAAGCCTGTGACAGCGTGCCAAGTTATGTTAAGTTAATCAATAGATATCAAACAATCTGTAACCATGCAATACTATAACATACATTTTTTATTTTACTCACATAAGTGTGTTGCTTCATTCATTCATGTCATGTCAATTGTCATTACAAGCAAATCCGTGGTGAACTGAACAAACAAACACGCAATGCTGGATGTTCATTAAAAATAAAGTTCAAACACACATTCCTAATATTAGAATCTGAAGGAAGCTTATGCAGCAGCTGTGTTCTTCCACAACCAGGAAAGAAATACCACCAGGAACCACAATACTCCACTACCTTCGGCATGTTTATTGCTTGGTAGCAAGATCTGTTTAGCTCCACGTAGGCCCATGTTACATTTCTTGTGAGTCGGTGGTTGGGGCTACAGAATCAGGGGTACTTCTTCTGTTGAGGCCACATATCATCACATTCTGCCGTCACAGCTTGGCACATTCTAGGATTGAGTGTTTGCTGGGCCTGGAGTCAATAAAAGCTTTTCTTTGACTAACAAGGACGTTTTCAGCTCTGAAACTTCTCTGTATTTCACGATTAACTTATGTCAAAGGCTGAATGAAAAAATGATTTCTCATTTCATGACCCCATTTAATTTGCCATGAAAATGCCATAATGGAAAATTGCCCTAAAAATATGGTTGAAATATTATCAGGACATTTTCATGACAGTTTCTGGAGATTTTTGTTAAAAACATTTTTTATATAAATACGACTTAGCAAAATATGATAGAAACCCTCAAAATGGAAATCTTCATTGTCTAGATAGAGTGAGCTTCATCCAAACTCTGTGTCTCTCATGCGTTCTTTTGATTGAATTACTAAAACAACCCGTGTTTCCTTTCAGGCAATGGTGGCATGTTACCCTGCCAAAGGGACAGGATATGTACGGCATGTGGATAACCCTAACGGAGATGGGAGATGTGTCACATGCATATATTACCTGAATAAAGACTGGGATTCAAAGGTAGGATTTTTTCAGTCAGTGAACTTGCATATATTCTGTAGCATGTAAAGCTGCATGAGATTTGTTTAAGCTCTTCTGTTTATTTAGGTATCTTATCTGATGTAGACTGCTCATACTTGCATCTGAGCTTGCATTCAATTCAATGGAAGTTCAAAACCAACCTTGTGTGTAAAGAGTTTGCTGTTAGTAATTTATATAAATAGGCCACACAAGAGACTGTTCATGTGCTGTTGTTAAAGGTCTGATAGAACAGTGGAACATTGCTTTATGTTGGGTTTGTGAATAATAGAAAAAATAATTTAAGCAAATATTTAGTGTTTAAACTTACTTTACTTATTTGTACAATGTACTGTAAAGTAATGGTAAGCTAACCCCCCTTGTGTGGGCACCATGTTTTTAATTCACCCAAAAAAATTGATTTATTAAAATAATTTGAAAAGTGCAGTAAATTAGAAGCACTCACTTCCTGATGGCTGAGCGTACTGCGCAGCCTCAGATTGAGCTTGATGACGAAGATGTGACGTGAACGACCTGTCTGACAGTTGTGGAAAGTCTTCTAGTAGTTGTGGAAAGTGAAATCTGAATCATGTTGTTTAAATGTTTTGTCCTTTTGCTTTTGGCTCACTATGAGCTTTTCCCCATGCTTCTCCCTTGACTTTATCGGACTTTGTCTCCACGTCCCCCCGACTGTCTCATAGACAGTAAAAGATTGTCTGCGAGCGTCTCCTCCTGTCAATACAGTAATTTCTTTACTGTGCTACAGAGTCGCGTTGGTTATGACGCAGTCGTTAGCCTATTTTTTTTTACAAAAACAGCTTTTAAGGTTAAGGAGCCATTTATACATTGTCATGTTTCTTTTGAAATAAACAATGGACAAATTAAGTCTTTAAATGCCTCAGATGTAAAGTTATTTGCTAACAGCAGGTGATGGCTTGATTAGCAATGGCCGCCCCTATGGGAGGTACGCTTTTTATATATATATATATATATATATATATATATATATATATATATATATATATATATATATATATATATATATATATATATATATATATATGAAATGGTCTTTTGGGCTTGAATGTACTTGAATGTACTAAAAATGTTATTGTTAAATAAATCAAATTAAATCAAAAATTCCGGGTGCTAGATTACCCCCTTGACTGTGACCAGTGTAGCCAGACATCCATACTAAGCAAAAATGATTCAAACGTCACATTTAATTTATTTATTGCAGAAGTAAGAGTATTGAATTTTCCTGCATCCTATTACTCATCAGCTAAAATGTTTGTTTGAGCTGCGCCTAGGGATGCACTCTGAATGTTTGGCAACCAAAAATAAGAAAAAATTAGAATTTATTAGAATACATTTTAATGAACAATGGCGTTTTCGATGACAAAATTAAATAGCAACCAGCACAGAGTGAGATGCGTGCATGATTTTATAAATGCAACAAATATGTCAGCAATGTAAAAGCTTTTAAGGGTGCTTTCACACGATTGCTTTTCGATTGCCTGGACTGAACCCGAGTTCGATTGCTCATCAAGCAGCTGTTTGTTTACCCCCTAGCTTGGTAACGACAGCGAACGAGAAGGTGGCAAAATGAATAGTATTGGTCACCTCGTGTTCCAAAAGCTTCTGTACGTAATGGCACTTGTGTCTATCTGCCGCAAATGTACTGCAAATCTCTGCTTGCACTATGTCAGTCACACTCATCACGGAAACGAGTGAAACGCACACAAAATACACATTTTTATCAAATCACATGTCATTAATAGCTGTTCACTTCCGTGATTTAGTACGAGTGTGTTAGCAACAAATCGTACCAGAGTTCACATGAACCGAACCCCAGACCACAAAGCACATTTGGACTATTTAATTTATGCAATGTTGAAAAAGAGGCTAAATGAAAAACTTTCAGTATTCGGCCAAGTGTTTTATAATATTCGGTTTCACCCATAGACTGTAAAAAAATATGGACGTAGTGTCCGTGACGTCACCCATAGGATTCTGATAAGCCGTTCTGAGGCTTAAAGTATGGTCGAGCTGGGCGTTGCCATCTTGTGAGCGAGTCATCTCGTGTCACTCCCGGATAACAGAAAATGGGCAAAAAGGCGGGATGTGCGCGGAGCTGAGGTGACGCAATGGCTATAGACGGCAGATAAATGGCTATCCACTTGTAACCACGCCCTTAATTATGCAGAACCTTAAGGCTTTATATAACGTAAACGAATGAGTTATAAAAAAATTCACCCCCCTCACAGTTGTCATGAAGATCAAAATTAGCCTTATAAGCCAAAACCACAATTTGTACCAGGCTGTAAACATGTTTTTTCTGCTTTAAAGTTGAGAATTTTAACATGGGGCTCAATGAGATTCTGCTCCCTTCTGGAGCCTGTCCCTAGTGGCCAGTTGAGGAATTGCAGTTTACATTACTTTCGTATTGGCTTCAAGAGAGATCGCGAGGCTGCCGCTTGGTTTCACCAAGATTTTTCATTCAGTTCATCCCTAGCTGCGCCCTCTACTGTACAGGAGTGAATTTGCATTTCCGTCAGCCTGAGGCTTATTCATTTAGCTTTTGTTGTGAAAGGGCCTTTCAAAAATAGAAATTTCTTGTTTTTTTGTTATTAAAAAACAAACAATAGAGCCCACCCGAGGAAAATCATGCAAAACTAACGTGTAACATTACTTTCCATGAAAACTAATGCATTTCACTTTAAAAAGTAACTTTCCACAACCATGGTGAAAAGTATAGCCAGATTCCTGAAACACAAATTACTCTTGTGAACTGATGATTTTTAGTGATTCTATGGCATGACCTAGCCTGGCTCCGTCCTCCTACGTACTTCTGCTCAATTTTCATTTTCCTTCAGTACTTCGTCTGGGACTACGGTGTATTCTTAGGTTTTCTCTGAACAAATTTTTACAGGTCCAATCAGCGAACAGAGGGAGTGGCTGAGAACGATGATGTTGATGTAGGCCTGTTGCGATTAGTCAATAAATCCATTAATTGCACGATAAAAATGATACAAACAAAAAAAACATTTTTCCTGCCATGATAATTTCCATTTGCATGCTTGTTTGTTTTCCTCATCTCTCTCACTGACTGTGCGCGCTTTGTCTGTTTGGGGAGGTATATACTCGACACGCGGATTCGCCTGGAACTTGTGCTTCTACTACACTGAAGGTACACTGATTTTGAGCAGATTTTGAGCCCCATTGACTACCATAGTAAGGAAAAAAACTATGGTAGTCAATGGGGCTCAAAATCTGCTTATATATAAACATTCTTCCAAATATCTTCCTTTGTGTTCAGCAGAAGAAAGAAATTCATGCTGGTTTAAAACAACTTGAGGGAGAGTAAATGATGACAGAATTTTCATTATTGGGTAAACTAACCCTTTAAAGCCAGAGCAAGAACAATCTTTGCTGAGGTTTGTTGGTGGCCCTCCTCCCCAACAGGGTGCATTAGGGAAAAATTTGATTTTCCAGCTCGCTCCGTTAGTGGTGAAGGAGTTAGCTGAAGCCCTATTGCGACGGTATTGTTCCTCATGGGGTCGGAAGGTATTGCCATCATTTACTGGGGCTAATCAGTTATTTTATTGCCGTCCGTCTCCCACCACCCGCGTAAAAATCCCCGGCCGAGTTACCTACTGCTTTTGACAAACACCAAGGTCGTGTGGTGATGTAATAATTGTCCGAATCCACATATTTGAGTTTTCAAGGATATATCACTTCAAAATGCACTGTTTATAATCATTTTTTATCACTGCAGAGCACCGTACACTTGCGCTTTGCTGTTGTTTGGATGCATTTCTAGACTTGTATTTCTTTAAAATGCTGGCAAGTATTTACAAGAGCAATATATTTCATCATCACTCAAACAAATTAAAATAAAAGCATATAAACATTTGAATTGGTCTGTTATTTATAGCAGCATTTACAGCATTATCATAAGCATATGACATTTTATTTACAGCATACAATCATGTTACGGACCACATCCGTCCACCGTGAATAAATCAAATCCGAATGCACGAGTTTTAGGTTATCACTGAGGTGGCCTGCAGATTTATTTTGACGGATTTCCATGTGTGAAACAGGCGAAGGGCGGATGACAAACATCACGACCAAATGCTAGCGATTGGTTAATGGCTTGTCAATGGAGAGTGGCCAGACTCTCTTTACAAATGAAATGTGCGAGAGTCTGGTAAGACCAGGCTAGCCATGACCAGTGTGTATCTGTGAGTGAATCGTACTATCGTTTTTTTGAGTCACAGATTCACAAAATGTGTCTGAATCGGGCTGCACAAATGAATCTTACGGACCAGTTCTTTTCAGTAAATCAGAAACAGTGTAGCCTGATTCCTAAAGCAAATGACTGGTTCATGAGACCCGAACCATTACAAACTTCATTTAATGATTTGAATCTGTTTTAAGCATGGCCCTGGATACTGTAGTGGTAACTGAATTACACCTAAATGAGTCGTAATCCAATCAAAATTGAATTTGGAAATCTGTATCGGTTCAGTAACTTGTGAAATTTCTGCCTCCTTTCTTAAGGTTGTTAATAGGGCTGGGATAAACGACTATTTTTTAAACGATTAATCTAGCGATTATTTTTTCGATGCATCTATTAATCTAACGATTTATTTTCCCTGTCCGATTCGATTTTGATTCAATTATCTCCCTATTAATTGTCTAATTGCAATTTATACACGATCATTTTATTATCTGAATGAAAAAACAAATTCCTTAACATTGCAATATATTTATTGCTCTTAAAATTCCAAAGTAAAAGACTATACAAGAGCAATGCATTCAATAAAACCTTGAAAACATAAAGTACACACACACACACAAACACACACAAATAAATAAATAAATAAGTATAAACCAACAACAAAGAAACACAATATACGATTTTTCTATGTATGCAACTCAGCCTACAGGCTATGCCCATCGATTAAATACCAACAAGTTGGCTAATCAAATCCGGGGACACACTGCAAGCATGCCGTGAGCGTCTTGGCTGCGTGGCGTGTCCGTTTTTGTTTTTGTTTCGGCTCCCATGTCAACAGGCTAGAGTTTGCACACTGCCTGCGTGACGTGCGGAAAACGCGTGCATGCTAGAAATAGAAGAGCGCCAATTTCTCAGGTGACACGCGAGCGTGTTGAGCGTCTCCAGGCAAAATAGAATAGGAAAAGATGTTTATATATCATTTTGACATGAATACATATTAATAAATGACATTTTCATGTTTGAAAGTCTATAGGTTAACATAAATGCAGATATAGGCCTAATTGTAATAATAAAAAATGACAATTATCGATTAATACAGAATGAAATATTCTTTAGCCTATTTTGCCATCAATGCCATAGATATGTGGTCAATAGGCTACTGCCGACGTTGTCTTTGGTGTATCAGTAGGCTATTTATGTTTAACATTAAGTATAGGGCTTCCCTCCGCATCAATAGCAGGACCAGTGCCCCGTCAGACACGCTTCTAGTGTGCAAAGGCAGGAAAACGTCACGCGCATCCGCGGCATGACAGTGAAAACATTTACATGTAGAGTGCATTATGGGCGCCAATATTCCGTTTAAAACCGGAATAGTCCTGGGATAAAACTGTGCTCACTTAGAGGATGGATGCCCTCGGTCACATCAGCGCGATAAGACATTGAACATTTTAAATTTAAAACAGCTTATTATGTAGGTAGCCAATGTGCCCGACGCTTCCACTTAATGCAAACGTTTGTTTTTGTGATTAAAATACATAAAAAACGACCAAAACATCTGTCTTCCTGTGTGCAGAAATTTGTTTATGTAGCCGTGACAACAAAACGCGTGCGTGTGCGTCTGTGTTAAGAGCGCTAGTTGCTCCATGTGCGGCACTAACCTGCAAGCCTTGCACTTCTGAGGAGCCACTCGTGTTGCTACAATAAATAAACATAATAAATAATATAATTATATATTAATTACATAATATACTTAATTATGTATATCTATGGTTGCTACTACTCTCCGGCGCCGCCATCTTTGTTTTGGGTCTGACGAATCAACGTGCATATTTTGCGTCGACGTATTTTTTGCGCCGACTCCCAGCCCTAGTTGTTAAACATTTACTCTTTACGTACTCTTGCCCACTTGCTGTGATAGCAGCCCTGACATTTTCAACCACTGACTCTACCCGCCATCCAGCTCTTAAATCCAGCACGTCAGAGAGGGCTTCTGGTCTAGAACATTCCAAACGGCCATGGAAACTATCCAGAGTGTTGATCAGATGTTCGTGTATGAAGTAAATGTCAAAGAGAGAGTTGGCCAGTTTCACAGGCAAGATACAGGGGTGGTAGAAGGGTTTGTCTGTAGTGTTTAGCCTACATTAAACACTCTTATCTAGATGATGTTTAGGCTGAACTCACGCTTTGCTTGAGGTTCGCAGAGAATGCAGGACAGTCTGTAAACGCTGTTTTCTTCCAGTCCTCTGTTTCTGTGCGTATCACAGTACGCACAGAAACAGTACAAGTGATGTAAGGATTGGTCACACTTACACAAATACCACCCTTATATTTTCCATCCTTCTCAAGTGTAATACAGTAATGCCAGTAATGCATGGTATAAACTCTTTAAACATCTATAAACTGTCCCTCTCTCATATAGCTCACCCTCTTCACTGAATGGAGAGGAAAATAACCGTCTCACTCTCAAGCAAACCTGCTTGTTCCCTCGCTCCCTGTGTGTCAGATATTTTTTTTCTTAAAGCTAAATTTAGCAACAGGTCATCCTGGGGCAGGAAAAAAGGCATTCCCTTCCAGAGTTTTCCCATTCACAACATTCTGTTTTGTGTTAAAGGACAACTCCGGCGAATTTTTAAGTTTATCTTGATCGTTATATCTTTGTGAGTACAGTCTATAGAAAAAAAAAATGAACCGGATTGGTGCTTGCAACACCAACCAGAGCCCCCCATCCCCCAATCAATCAATCATCTCCGTGCATCCCATAACTCTCCTACATAACACTCCCGCTAGCCTAGCTTAGCACAAAGACTGAAGCTATATGGCTTCAGCTAGCCTACTGCTCAATAAGTGACAAAATAACGCCAACATTTTCATATTTACATGTTGCCTTGTGTATAGTCACAGCGTGTACAAATAACAAGGTTAGATGAGACACAGCCATCTTATAAACATATACTGTGGACTATATTCTCAGAAGGCGCAGCACTGCTCCACTTCTGCGGAGTGCGGAGTGATTTGCTCGCAGCACCTGAGAAGCCCCGCGGTGAGAAGCAGAGAGTTCGCTCAGAGTTGGAGTGATTGCTAGATAGTTTACAATCATGGGTGTTCGCTGTATTGTGAAGGCCTGCGACAATAAACAGGGGAGACCAGATAATACAATGATATTCCACAGAATTCCAACCCAAAACGCTGACCTGATGAATCGATGGCTACTTGCTCTGGATATAGACCCAAACACACCTGTAGCCATCATCAAGTGCTATCGGGTGCAAGTCAAGTGCATCATCAAGTGCTATATAACCACATCATGAAGATTAAATCCAACAATGTTATTTGTGCCGATTGTTTTAGGCTATATACATCTAGTAAAATCCAAACGCAATTCAAAATGTATTTCAAAAAAATATATAATAATAATCAGCGCTGCCTTACAGTCACATTGTCCTCAACGGGAGCGCAGGAGGAGATGGCACGACTACATGTGATACAGAATAGCATGAAATACCCTTTTATTAGAGAACTGCACAACACAGTGTAAAAATGAAATATTTACCTTAAAGGAGGGGTGAAACACTCAGTTTCAGTCAATCTCATGTCAATCTTGAGTGCCTATAGAGTAGTATTGCATCCTTCATATCTCCGAAAAGTCTTTAGTTTTATCATATTTATAAAAGAAATATGGGCTGTACCGAGTCTTTCCGGAAAAAACAGAGCGCCTGGAGGCGTATCGTGTGGGCGGAGCTAAAGAATGACGAATGTGCACAAAGCGGTGATGTCCTCAAGCGTGGAGAAACCCATCTCAGCTATCTCAGCTAATACCATAGGCTAATACAGATAATGATCCACAATCAAATCTGAGGCTGAAATAAATTGAACAGGAGAAACGGCAACATCAGGATGTCCGTCTCTGTGGTATGTACTGTATTTAGGGGCCTTTGTGTGCAGTGTATGAGGACATGATTCGGTTTATGGACTATTGTATGTGACTAGACCTAAGAGGTAGCAAGCAAAACGGTTTTTCACGTCAGAGTCAGACTAGTGTTATACAGAACAACAATGGAGTAACCGTTAACGCATTTGAATGACGAAGCACGCGATCGTATCGTTTACTGATGTTTACTCATGCGACGGTAGCCAATAGCAGACATTTGAAGTTGATTTACTCACCGGCTGCTTCCAAAGCAGGACCGAATCTTTATCGCTGGGACCGCTCTGTCAAAAACACACTTCTTTGGTATGATTTGGTGAAGTCCTGTGACTGCAGTGACCGTGGAAATCCACTTTGCGACGCGACTGAAGCGAAGCCTTGAAGCTTCCCGTCATTTCTGCGTTCAAATCGGTTCAAATGCAGCGCTGCCTTCCCGGAATGCTGTGCTGAAGCGTTGAAAGTCGCTCGACGTCACCCATAGGAATAAAGTGGAGCGCGGCGCGTCATAAGTGTTCACGGACGACTGGATCTGCACCTGAGAGAGTGTTTACGGCGTGCATTTCCTCTCTCTCCCTCTAGTCATGCGCGCGCGCACCCTTCCGGGAGAAGAGCCCGTACAGCCCATACAAGGACCTTCCGATCTATTTAACGTCAAGTAGACCCATACTCGAAAAAAACTCGCCGAAACTTGTGAGAAACCGGAAGGAGTATTTTTAACACAGAAATACTCCATCAAATGTCCAACATTAGTTTTTGAAACTTTGTCTATGTTTAGGATGGGAATCCAAGTCTTTAACAGTGTAAAAAGCTCAGTATGCATGAAACAGCATTTCACCCCCCCTTTAATGTACATATATCATAAAATGTCAAAGTCTGCAAATACAATCATGAAGCACAATCGCTACTCATCATCAGTCCTAACTATTACGGTGTTCATTACAAAACTGTCATGAAGAAGCATGTGTTCACTATTACATTTTTTTCGTCTTAAATTTTCGCCTACAAATTAATTCTGTGATTTTGTCAAGGTGTTAACGATCAGTCTATTTGTTATAAACATAAATCCTCCACTGGAGGCTGGCACTGTTAGAGGATTACGCCAATGGCAGAATAAGGAGAGAACGAGTTCATTCAGGGACATTATCAGCAAAACTGCATGAATTTTATTTGATTTGAAGTGTTTAAAATTAACGAAATATTTGTAATTAAAATAACACTGTTTTAAAAAAATACCTGAGAAGTATTTTATACAATTTTGTTTTAATGGATATTTTGATATATTTATTCTACAACATAAAAAGGATATTGAATGATTTTCAGCAATGTAATGTGTAAGGCACAAATGGGATTTATAGTCCCTATCTAATATTTTTCGATGTCTTTTACCTTTGACAGAGTTAAACATGGTGTCACGTGGATGGGAATATGCATGCAAATGATATGCAGATGAGGTCATGCACAATAAAACAAGGCGTTGTAAGCTCCATATATGGGGATTTCAGGGAGGAGTCAGGGTGGAGATGCACATACGCACAATCTGCTGCTGGCTGTGATTTATAAAGGGATTTTTGCGCAGGTTCTGGCAAAATCTTGCTTTTGTACGTATGTACACTTTTAGGATGAAATCTACGCAAAGTTTTATAAATGAGACCCTTGGACTGTTGTGTGTCTACAGTGAAGCACAGGGATGGGTCAGTGATGGTTTGGGCTGCAATATCTCAATCTCTACTGTGCTTGATAGACGTGTCACTGCCAAGGACTTTTATTATTATTATTATTTCCTCCAAACCATTCTGAAGGACCATGTGCAGGTTGTGACCATGTTGTGTGGTTCAATCATGATAGTCCATGATTATGCACCAATAAACACAGCAAGACTGATGACAGTAGTTTGATGAACATCTCCCATGGCCTGCAGATCTAAATCTCCAGATCAAACTATTTTTCTAGTCTAAGCCAAGTGTTTCACTGTTTAACCTCTGTATACACCATAATTCTCATCTGCTTACTCTATAGGAACACGGTGGCCTTTTGCGGATCTTTCCAGAGGGAACCGCACAGTTTGCAGATATTGAGCCCAAGTTTGACAGACTTCTGCTTTTTTGGTCAGACAGACGGAACCCACATGAGGTTCAGCCAGCTTATGCCACGAGGTCAGTAATAATGACACATTTCATTTTCTAAAATAGTCCCGTAAGGTATTTATGTCTTTATACAATTCTATGTGAATTTATGTGCAGGTATGCTATAACGGTGTGGTATTTTGACGCTGATGAGCGAGCTCGAGCTAAGGAGAAATATCTAACAGGTGAGATCTTCTCAAACATGACCAGGCACTTGCATTGATCCTAAACAACATTTGTGTGTTATCATCTATAGATTACTCTGCTGTATCTATGGGATTATGGCCAGATTGCTTTGCTGGAATACGATTTAAAGGAGAAGCGCAGCCAAAATTAACATTTACTCACCCTTATCACTCTTCTTTTTTTTTCTAATACAAAAGTAAAAGTTTAATAGGTTATTGTTAAAAAACATTTTCACTGGTGAAAAAACTTTGCTCTCCCACTTGCCACACAAAAAGTGAGGCACGCACCTTCAGGCACGGTCTTAATATGTACACCGATCTGCTTTTGCTCTGTGCTTCATTTAATCCATATTATTTGATTTTATTTCAATCAAATCAATTGTTTAAGGATTTTTATATATTTTTATATTGACGCTTTCACAAAATATGATGAAAGATGTATAAAGTGTCATTCTAAAGCCTCAATGGAAGCTTCAAATAAATATGACATGACAAAAATGACATTTGGTGCTGTCTATTACGATAGGTCAGAATGACACTATGGCCATTCTAGTAGCTATTAAATTTTAGTAGTCTAGTGTTAAAAATATGCTTTGAATGCTACATTCTGCTTGTATGACATAAGGGTGAGTAAATAATGACAGTATTTTCATTTAAGGATGAAGTATCCCTTTAATATCATATATGGATTGTCGGAGAGAGCGCAGAGCAGGTCCGTATTGAACTTTGACATTTTTCTCATGATGACTTTTTTTAGGTGCAGGTGAACGGGGCGTAAAAGTGGAGCTAAACAAGCCGTCAGAGCCCAGCTAGTGAACAAGGGATGAATGAATAGGAGTGTACAGGGTTGGACCTCCGGAGTGCTGCTGAGAGGTGATGAGCAGAGGCCAGAAGAAAGTCAGGAAGTGACTTTCTCTCTCATTCACCTCATCCATCATCTATAAGGGGCTTCTCATAGGGACTCAGAATGTGATAGGGCTGTGAAGACAGGCGTGAATTAACATGCTTTATGTTTTCATTATGAAGAATGCTGGCTTACATGAGCATAGGATGGACGTAATGCTCAAGGGTCTGTGTGTGCGCGCGCACGATTATTTTGAGCTATGACCCCCTACAGTTTCCTTCCTCTGTCCCCCTTGTCAGCTTTGTTATTGCACATGATAATAAAGGTACAGTTTTGTTTGGCAGTGGATACGTAAAAGAAAAACACAGAAATCCCCTTTTAAAGGTTACAAGCTTTGTGCAATGTCCTATATGTGTTATTCTGCTCATAAGCCACTGTAATTAATGGATTTGTGTTTTGTATGGCTCGTAATTCCGCTTCCCAAGCTCTCGCAACTGGAGCCACAAGGAACCTTTATCATGGCTTCCACCTGTTGCTTAGTAACCGGGTGCATTGCTGGATTGTCTTTGCCAGTCATCAGCGATATGTCTGTTGTTGCAGACGTCATGTCTCTCCTGTTTTAAGCCAAACTTGACACCTCATGTCTGTCTAACAGCTCTGAGTTTTAAATAAAAAAGCAGTTTTCCTAAATCTTTTTGGACTGTGTGCACGTGTTTTAATGCTTCCACCTTATGTCTCATGGGAATAACCTTGTTGTCACTAAAAGTCATGTGACTTTTTCTGTGTGTTTGAAGTCCTGCGGCACCCCCTAGCTGTTAGTAGTAGCAAATACAAATCCTCTACATTAGAAATATTCCAACTGGAAGAGCATGAAGAATGAAGGCTTCCACATGAATGGAAGAAAATAATGCACATTGTCAATATTGTATAATGTCAATATTGATTTTTCAGGACAATTTCTGCATGTTTTGAAAATAAGATTTTATGCCTAAAATGTGACACAAATGAATAAAATTTCATACGCATAAATTGTTCCCCTGTAAAATATTTAATCAGCCAGATGCGGGACTAGAAAAACCACACACATACACTATTAGTTTGGGGAAAATGTATGTTCAAAAATGCTGTTTGTTTGACTTTTCTATTCATCAGAGAACAAAAACATAAAAACGGTTGTATATGCCTGAACAAAAACATAAAAACGGTTGTATATGCCTAAAATACAACTAGAATTTGAAATGGTATCTCAGAAGCATTACCACAACGGCCAGAATCGGAGCTGTAGAATTCATGTAGCCTGCTGCTTTTACCACAGAACTCTCTCAAAAGACATCAAGGGATAAAGTGAAAACAGGCCTAAAGGTCTTTCGATAATCTGACATGGCTCTGGTAATTGAGGATTTTATCCAAGTGAGAGAGGAGGGATTAGTGTTAATGACTACAAGCCTTAATTATCCATTTTATTAACTTACTTAGTAATCCACTTTAATGAGTAACAAAAAGTTCATCTGGGACATTAGATTAGACATTTAGTGGTTACTACACATCCAGCCAAACCAGTGCTATACGTGGAGATATTTTAAAGATCTATCATCTGCATCATGATGATCATGGGTCTGAATGTGGGGTTTGTTCAGATGAAGTCTATAATTTGATGCAATATAATACAATTATTGCTGTTAAATTAATCACATCCAAAATAAAATTTGTGTTTGCATATGTGTCTACTGCATAATTATGATGTATATATAAATACACATTCATGTATATATTTAAGAAATATTTGCATGTATGTGTATTATATATATAATTTATATTATATATACACAAATATATTTTATATATAATAGTTTGAAAGGGACGAGGATAAAGCAATACAATCTATCATTTAAATATTTGTAAACAAAATGAATAAAGGATAATGTAAAAACACGTAGAAATCTGTTAGTTAAAATTAATAAACCATTTGGATATAATCTTTTCCTTACATTTTGCCAGGAGCTTTTAGTTTGAAAATTTCAGTTTTTCATATATTGCGTCGATTCTGGCTTCACACTATCGCTCTCGTTGATCAGAACTTGAGACGCGCTTTATGGTGAGTGAATCAAAAGCTGTGATTTTAAAGTGTATCATCAGTTTCAGGTTATCATCACTGTTTGACACGTGTCACTTTGACCACACAATCCAATGTAAAGTTTACTCGACCTTTTACTTATTATATATATTTTTTTTTAGAGTTGAAACTATGATTTAAAAAAATGTTACATTTATGTTTTCTGCACTATCCTGTAGGCTATAAGTTACAGGTCTGCAGGGCTTCCATTTCGCTTAAAATGTGTTATTGTAATTTATTTGTTTTAGCTATTGGATAATGGCCAGTGTTGAGTTCGTCAAAGACCTTTGTACTCCAGCGCTGATTATTGACCTGGATAAAGTGAAAAGAAATGCTGAAGGCATGCGGGAGCGCTTCCAGAAACTGGGCGTCCAGCTCAGACCTCACATGAAAACACACAAAACACTGTAAGATTCTCCTGTCGGCACCAGCCTGTTTATCTACTGTTTCATCTCTGTATGACTGCACTTGTTGGACAGCTTGCTTGTTGTAAAATAGGTATAATTCACTTTAGTCATTTTTTTAAATTATTATTTGGACACGTGACGTGAAGCACTCTCATTCGCCCTCAAGCTATCCTAGGTGTATATGACTTTCTTCATTCAGCCGAACACATTTAGAGTGATACTAAATATCCTGGCTCTTTCCAGTTTTGTAATGGCAGTGATTTGACGCGGCACGTTTTTGAAGCTCCAAAAAACTCATTAAGTTCATCATAAAAGTAACCCACACGTCTTAAGTGGGTTAATAAATGCAATCTGAAGTGGAGTGATGGGGGTTTTGTAATAAAAATATCCACATTTAAAGCTTTATAAATGATACTCACAGGAGTCGGGTTGTGGTGGAAGCGTGACCTCTGACCCGACGTAGCTACATTTAAACTTCTCTTTTTAAACTTATAATTTGTGAATTTGTTTTGCTCTCGGCTCGTTTTGAACGCTCATACGTTGCCTATGGAAGCCCGAGACTTTTTATCTCAGAATTCTGACTTTTTTTCCTCACATGTGAGTTATAAAGTCAGAATTCTGAGATATTAACTCGCAATTGCGTGATATAAAGTCACAATTCAGATTCTCTTCCGCTTTGAAGAGATTTTTCGCTTGAAAGAAGAATGTCATATACACCTAGGATGCCTTGAGGGTAAGTAAATCATGGGCTAATTTTCATTTTGGGTGAAATTGTTATTATAAAACATTTGAATAACTTTTATTATAATGAAATATCAAACCAAACAAAATTTATTTGAAAGAAAAATAGTACAAACCCTTTTTAAACAACAAACCTTTTACCTCAAAAAAAAAAAAAAAATCAGATTTCATCATTACCTATAAATTCAATTGTGTCTTTTCCACTTGTAATTTTGATTGGTGTCTTCCAAGTATTTGGATATTTAAGACTCTTAAAACATTTGAATATCTTTTATTATAAAAAGTATCAAACATTTTTCCAAACAAACATATTTAAAAAAATAAGTTTTGAAGGTAACACTTTAAAATAAGGTTCCATTTATAAATTCATTAGTTAACAATAACTAACAATAAAATACTTCTAAAGCCTTTTTTCATTGAATCATTGTTTATTCACCATGAATGTTCCGTGTCTGTTGTGTTCAGGGAATGTGCAGACATCATGACAGGAGGCTCTCGCCGTTGTATCGTGGTTTCTACTTTAGTCGAGGCGTCGTTCTATGCTGATAATGGCTATGATGATATACTGTACGCATACCCACTGCCATTTGATAAAGTGGAGCGCTGTGCTGAGCTATCTGAGAGACTATCTCTATTCCACATCATAGTGGACAACCGCCTTGCCCTACAGGAACTAGAGAGGAGACCTCTGAAGCAGGGAAAAGTCTGGAAGGTGTGGATGAAACTGGATTGTGACAACGGGAGAGGTAACGCTTGAAGAGGGAGTTCACCAGCGTGACGTGTGAAGCATGGTTTTGGGTGTACTGCAGTAAGACACATTTGTTTGTTTTGTGTTTTGACAGCGGGAGTTCCTCATTTTGACCCAGCTGCACTGAAACTTGCCCAGGAGGTCTCGGATACTGAGGGGGTGGAGCTGACGGGAATTTACGCCCACTGTGGGAATACCTACACCTGCCAGGGGGAGGAGCAAATCAAAGCCATAGCTCAGGAAACCACTACCATCACGCTGCAGTTCATGGAGAAGTATGCAGACATCGTCTAACGTTCACTTTAAATTCATCTTTGAAAGCATTGATCATTTAGCAATAATAATTGTAAATCTAATAAATGTAAATGTTTTTTTTTTTCACACCCCCCCATTATTTATTTTTTTACATTTTAGATGTAAATTGTTACATTTAAAATAATTGATTTTAGTTTTAGTGTTTTATTTTTAAATTTATTTAGACAAAAAATAAATTTATTAGACAATAAACATTTTAAATACTAATAATTTAACAACACAAATATTTGGAACCTTTAGAATAAAATTATAAAAATAAATATTTAATATTGTACATCATAATATTGTGATGTCAAAATTCACTTGTAGCTAGTAATTAAAAATGACTTATGCTTTTATTTAGCATTTATTTATTTTTATTCAGACACCAAAGTATATAATTTTAAGCACTGATCGTTTTACTATGCTAGTAAATGCAACAATTTTTATCTTATTTTAATAATCATTTTTTTTATACTATGCATTATAATATTGTGATCCCTAAATTCACATTTAGTATTTAAGATCATTAATGTAAAAAAGGTTTTCCCCATTCATCTAGACAACAAAGCATGATCATTTTCAATGCTGGTAACAACATTAATAAGTGTAATATTTCGCAGAAAACATAAAAATTAATATTTTGTTATAATTTTTGTTCAATTATAATATTGTGATGCTTAATTTCACTTTACCGTTTTGTTTTTAATTTATTTAACAAAGCATATCATTGTAAGCAATGATAATTTAAGAACACTAATAAATGTAATATTTTTATACTTTCTTCTTTTCCTTTCGGCTGTTCTCTTCAGGGGTCGCCACAGCGACTCATCTGCCTCCATCTAGTCCTATCCCCTGTATCCTCTTCTCTCAGACCGACTACCTTCATGTCCTCCTTCACTAAATATATATATTTTTTAAACTATGCATTGTAATATTTGCCACCTAAATTCACTTGTAGCATTTAAAATAATTGAGTTTAATTTATAGTGTTTTATTTGAATTAGACAACACAGCATAATAATCTACCAGCACTAATAAATGTAATAAATGTTTTCTTTTGCAGAAAAGATGAAGGAAAATCTTCTTTTTATACTATTTACTATAATATTGTGATTTTTAATTTGTAGTGTTTTATTTTTAATCTATATAGATGGCAAACATAAGTAAATCTAATAATAATTTTATATATATATATATATATATATATATATATATATATATATATATATATATATATATATATATATATATATATATATAATATTATGATGCCAAAATGGATGTGTAGCATTAAAAAATAATAACAAATTTATTTTTCATTTATTTAGAAAATAAAGCATACAGGAATTTAATATAGGCATAAAATGAACATTATCATCCTGTAGCAAAGTTTGTATGTTCAGGGAAGGAGGAGGCTGGAACCGGCGAACGTTCAACAAAAGACTTTAATAAATAAATAAACAAAATGAAAATAACGCAGACAGGTCCTCGGGGACGACTTCCCGCACACACATAATAAAACACAACATAAATTCCAGGCCTGGTCCTCTCTCGTCTTGCACTGTCGTCGTCACTCCTCTGTGAGACTAGGCCGGTGTGGCGCTCAGCTGGCACTCATTATCACTCATCCAACATGTTTCAACCAACAATGGTCTTCATCAGGGCTGCTTTGCCCTAATGAAGACCATTGTTGTTTGAAACATGTTGGCACTTGTCATTTTAAAAACGACTTAAGCCATACCTAATATAGGCTTTTTAATTATTTTCTTCTCCTTCGTTTCCATCTGACTGAGTGCCTTGGACCTGCTTTTTTTGTGTCACTGGACTTTCCCTTTCCCAAGAGCACCTATTACGGACTATTTAACTCTACCTGAGTGCTGGGTTGAACCTCTTGCATCCCTACTATTATTTCTACTGTCCATATAGGCTGAAGGCTGCTGGAATACACACTCCCAAATCCAGCATTGGCTCCACCCCTTCCTGTAGCCACCCAGTTCCAGACATGGCCATGTTGAGTGAGGTGCATCCTGGGAACTACGTATTTTATGGTGTGTTTTGCCATGTTCTTCTGTTTAATCATAAGCAGTAATGTTCTCAGTTTGTTTTGAATAATAATATTATTGGTTGCACATCCAGATGTGCAGCAGTCCCTCATTGGGTCCTGTAGACTTGAGGATGTTGCAGTGCGGGTACTGACGCGGGTCATAGGTCACTATCCACACAGGAACCAGTTACTTGTAGACTGTGGGTGGGCAGCACTCAGTCATGATGGTGGGGGGCGCTTACCCACAGGATATGCCATCATCGAAGGACACCCGGAACTCAAGTAAGAGAACATAATGTGGATTTATACAGTCATGGCCAGAATTATTGACACCCTTGGTAAATATGAATTCTAGTAAATACCAACAGATAAAAAATAAATACCTGATGGCCTCTGCTAGAAATCTTATAATGAGCCGTGGCTGGGTCTCCCATCAGGACAGTGATCCAAAACAGAATTCAAAATCAACACGACAATGTATCACTGAGCACAAAATGAAGCTTTTGCCATGGCCGTCCCAGTCCCTGACCTGAACCCTATAGAAAATGACTGGGGTTAACTGAAGAAACGCACCAATTTAGCTAAATTTTGGAATGAAAGATGAAGGGAATAAACAGTGCACATTTATTTTTTACAGCCATCTATGATCATTTTTTCCAGAGGTGCCAGTAATTTTGGCCATGACTGAGGACTTGAGGACTGAATTTATTTGTTCTTCTAGGGAATATTCTCCCTTCACTAGGGATGCTCAATTGGTACCTTATCTGTTATTGGTAGATATTAAGATTTTTTTAGCTGCTCATTTTCCCTATTTTTACTACATATATACTACTGTTCAAAAGTTTGGGGTCATGGACGATTAAGGTTCATTGATACACGCAGGGTGCGAAGGCTGGCCCGTGTGGTCATAATGTTATGCCTGATCTGTGTAGATGACAGTTACATAGACAGTATAGAATTTTAATAGCAACCATTTATCAGTTATCAGCCATAACATAATTATCAAATAAACTGTTATTGGTATGAATTTTAATATTGGAGCATCCCTAGATCCCGGTCTACATTGGATTAAATCCATTCTCAAATATTAAAAACTAAGCAGTGACATTGCATAATAATTTTTAGCACATGTTTAGATGTTATTGTTTTACTTCACAACAGTGGGAGGTTTTGTGAGTCAGATGATATAAATAGCATGAAGGGTGTCGTCTGTTTTGCAGACTACTGTCTATGACTCAGGAACACGGCAGGGTGGAGCCCATCTCTGGAAAACTGGACTTCAAGCAGTTCCCGCTGGGGTCACTCCTCACTCTCATGCCTTACCACGTGAGTTACTAACCTTCTTACTGCAGCCAAGCACACAGAAACACACTGTATTCAACTGTTTGGAAAGACATTCTCCATTTGACTAAATCGTTACTGTTAGTCTATAAATTAAATCCATGTGCTGTGCATTTAAAGTCCCCCTAGTGCACGATAAATGGAGTCGATGTCTCCTAAAAGAAAACCGATTCGGAAATACTTGAAATGAGTTGTCAGTAATTTCAGTCTTACTTCTTGCATGAACCTACATGTCGAGAAGACGCTGTGTCCTGCGCAGCAAAAAGCAACTTTTGCATGCGTTTTCAAAGGATGAGGACTCCTGCTCGAATTGATACAATAAAACCGATCACTGTGTGTGCAAGTGATGAGGAAGCCTCCGGAGCTGAAATTCATATATGATAATGTGTTTAATTTCCAACACTTGTGGTGAGCTGTAGACCAATCACAACAGACTAAGCCCTTTGACCAATCAGAGCAGAGTAGGCTCTGAGAAAGGAGGGTTTAGAGAGAGCCAATCCTTTATCAAACCATTTCAGACACTGCCATATTAATGTACATCACCCCTCACAATGTATATTATAAGAATAAGGTTTTTTTTTTTACCTTGAATGCATGTAAACCTTTTGTAGGAGACCTCCAAAACAAAATTAGGAACCTTTACAATAGCATAATAGGGGAACTTTAAAATTCAGTTCTTGTAGATTTTATATTGGACAAACATGGTACCAAAAATGTTTAATTTAAAATGAATGCAATTCATTGAAATCAATTGAATTTAAAATTAAGAGCAGGTTGAAGAATAGAAAACCTAAACACTTGTATGTTTTGTTGACAGGCTTGTGCTACAGCTATGATGCATCCAACCTATTTTGTCCATTCTAATGGGAAGTTAATGGACACATGGAAACCCGTTCGAGGCTGGTAACAATCTCAAAGGCTGCATTTACACTGCAGGTCTTGATGCACAATTCCGATTTGGTGACTATATCCGTTTTTTTTTTTTTTTTTTTTTTTTGACGACCCCTTACATCATCTTTTCAAAAGCAACCTGTATCCGATATTTGCATTTACACTGTACACTGGGAAAACAGCCCAAGACGTTCTTAACTAGTGAAAGGAAGTAAAATATGCAATGGACGCAGACAAAATGATCGCACAATGTTTTGCTGTCTGCACTGTTCCACACATCTTTAAAGTCGGCAAAACATTTCTCTCTTTAAGGCGGAGATCCCTTGACGGGGTTGCCAGGTTTTCACAACAAAACCCGTCCAATTGCAACTCAAAACTGTGTTAAAGTAGCCCAATTCCGCATGAAAACCGCAGACTTGGCAACACTGGATCGCAGTTTGTGTCCACCTGAGCTGACGTCATTCGCCTCCGTCCTTTTTTCAATGACGTACGACTCTCATTTACTGGGGGATATCCGATCTGACCGCTTACATGACAGACGCTAATGCACTCATCTGAATCATATCGGATTTATTACCACATATGAGTGAGGCCTGAATCCGAACTGAGGATATCGGAATTCATGCGTTTTTTTTTACTGCTTACACATTCACATGTCATATCCGATCTGTGCCACATGAGAGGAAAAAATCGGAATTGGGTCACTTGAACCATGCAGTGTAAATGGGGCCTAACAGAGGGACTGCGGTTAGACATATTTATGACCTTGAGCAACTAATTTGCTGTCTAAGGCAGGTGTCTATTAGAAACCCTTATCAAGAGATTGTTGATCAGGAGCTTACTGCATTATGGGTTGGAAGCATGGCAGTTCTGTCCATGAGGAGCACTCGTTGTTGAAAACATAATATTCCCCAGCAAAATGCCCTTTGTGTAAACTGGAAGGCTTACATTGGATTTACAATATTTTCTGCAGATTTATGAAAGATTGTGAAAACTGTGATTTCTTCTTTGTATCTGACTGAACGTGCATGCAGTATGTGCTGAAAAAGAGTTTTGGAGAGATCTGAAATGTCTGAATTTCTGCTTTTTACAAAATGTTAACATGTACCTCAGTTTGTAATAAAATAAATCTACAAGTCCCACTGGTATATTCAGATGCTTTAATTGTCTTTTATTATCTTATTTTGCTTTAATGTTCCAAATTGAAGTATTCTCTTTAAAAGTGCTATAAAGCAATAGTGGGTAATTGAGTTAATAATAATACAAGCTAATAAAAGCTAATAAAAACAAGTTAATAATAAAACAAGTGTCCAATCTTTGGACACTTTTGGTCCAGTGGACTTTAAGAAAATAATCTCTATTAAAACATTTCCCAAAGTCACATATACAGCCAATTGAGAATTGTCAATTCTTTATGTATACTGATCTGATTAAATAAAATACTCACGTTTGCATAATTCAACAAATACACCTCAAATATTTATGTGGGTATATAACATATTTTTATGATTACATGCACTATATTGCCAAAAGTATTGGGACACCGCTCCATATCATTGAGTTCTGGTGTTTTAATCAATTCCATGGCCACATGTTTAAAATCAAGCACCTCAGCATGCAGACGCTTCTACAAAGATTTGTGAACTAATGAGTCGCTCTCAGGAGCTCAGGGAAGTCAAGTGTGGTACTGTAAGTCAATTTGTGAAATTTCACTACTAAATATTCTATGGTCAACTTTAAGTGGTATTATAACAAAGTGGAAGCAATTGGGAACAAAATAAACTCAGCAGACGAAGTGTCAGGCCACGTAAAATCACAGAGCGGGGTCAGCACATGCCAAGGCGCACAGTATGCAGAAGTCGGCAACTTTCTGCAGAGTCAATAGCTACAGAGACAGACCTCCAAACAGCTGCATCCAAGCCCTACATCACCAAGTGCAATACAAAGCGTTGGATGCAGTGGTGGAAAACAAGCCGCCACTGGACTCTGGAGTGACGAATCACACTTCTGTCTGACAATCCGAAGGACGAGTCTGCATTTGGCAGCTGCCAGGAGAACAGTACTTGCCTGACTGCATTGTGCCAAGTCTAAAGTTGGGTGTGGGGTTTGTTTTTTAGGGGTTAGGCCCCTTAGTTCCAGTAAAAGGAACTCTAAATGCTTCAGAGACTGCAAGCCAGGCCTTCTTGCCCAACATCAGTGCCTGACCTCACAAATGCACTTCTAAAAGAATGGTCAAAAATTCCCAGAAACACACTTCTTAAACTTGTGGAAAGCCATTAAAATGTAATTTGAAATGTTGCAAAAATGCTGATGTTGATATGACCTTCACATAACAAAAATACACAAAAGTAACTTTCCAATTCTATTAATCGCATGATCTTGTACAAAGTAAGTTAGGTCCCATCCGTTACAAAAACTGCAGAGCAACAATGCCCAGACTGTTGGTTGTAGTAGCGCGCGCACACACACACATACATTTTACCACAAGATAATTGCACAAATGCAAATTAATATATACCGCCGTAGTTTTGTCTCTTTGATAGGAGCTCAAAGTCCAGTGCACTTCCCTGAGAGCGCTTTTACTGAGTTCTGTGTTCACCTATTTACCTGACCAATTGAGTCGCTCTGATCGAGCCCACCACACGGCTGGCCAATAGCCGCGAGTGCGATGAGCACCGCTCAGCTCAGAAATCATCGCGCCTCGCAGCTATTGGCCAGCCCCCGCGAGGGCTCGATCAGAGCGACTCAATTGGTCAGGTAAATAGCTGCAAGTTGGCAGGAAGAGCTAGGGAGAGGAGATACATGATGATGTCAACACGGCAGTGAACCTTTCGGTCTGGCAAACGCAAGGCCTTTTTTTAACCCATCGATTCCTTGATATTAATAGTAAAGGTCCGGTGGGATTGTACGAGTAATGTTCTACTTGATCTCAGAGGTGGTCGTTGTGTCGGGTCTGTCCTTTAAGGCGCATTGCAGCTTTGCTCAAGGACTCTAGCGATCATCTGCAGCATCCGGAGGAGTCCAGATCCCACTGGTATGTAATTCAGAACCCATACCATTGATAAAAAATCTGTGTGCGTAAGCATAGATGAGGCTATTTTTAATGGGCTACATTTGAGCCACATACGTTGGAAGACGACGCTGATTCGGTTAAATTTTAGGCCGAATGATTATTAACGTAATGTATTAAATTACATGGTCACTAAAAAGTTAACAACAGCATGTCATGTATGATTGCATAACATTGTTTTGTGTAACCCGTTCAGACTTGAATCTATGTTCCAAGGACACATCAAACATGATCATGCTTGTTTCTGCTCTAAACACATCGCGTAATATATATATAATTGTCTGTTAAACGGTTAAATTAAAATGTTAATGCTACAATAAGTTAAAAAAGCCTAAAGAAAACTATCGATTTTTTTAATATATATTTTTATTTCAGTTTATATTGCAGTATTGGGTTTGAGCAGCATTCGGATAATTATAGCCTATAAATGGATTTAATTCGAGAAAACTTAAGTTTTGTAAACTAAAATATTAAATGACTTTTAGTGCTGCATTGTAAAAATAAAAGAGTTCAAATTATGCAATATTTTTCAGCCTTGTGTTTATCACAGGCTGACATGCTTTTATTTTCAGAGTGCTATTATTTGTCTGATGTTGTTGACAAAGTCATAAATTGATTTAACTGATATTAATGACACATTATTGGTATTATACAATATTGGTTAATATGTTAAAAAGAACATAATTCTGCATATCTGTTTTGATGGCTTTTAAAGAAACATGCACCCTAAAGGATCAACATAATGGCTTCAGCTAATTTTTAAAGCTTTTTTTCAATAAGCATTGTCTGTTCTTTGGATATCTTTGCGCCAAACACACACATTGGCCCAATTCCACCTTCTGGCATAACATCAGTTTTAACTCCTGCACAACGTGAACAGATGCCAGCGAGGCACACCTATAAACCAGCAGTATATGAAGTGTGCAATCTCGACCTCTCCAAACACAGATGCACCAGTGTTGAGATCAGGAAGCGAGCGTTCACTAAAAAAACCACAGTCAAATGGCACAGGAAGGATGGCGGTAATAATAGGGCTTGATTTGCCACTGATGTAACCCTAGAGTAATTCATTAAACCAACTCGGGTCTTTTTTGCCCTAGACAAGGAGCTGTTTTCATCTCAGAGGAGCTGGATTGTGACCCTTGCCAAGGACTTGTATTCTGTGCAGCACAGAGATTTGCCCGGGCGAGATTAGACACCATCTGGCTAATTTGACAGGATTGAGAGTAATGAGACTCATCTCGCACTGTCAGAACAAAATAATGCTTGGTGCGTTTGAACGAACGCTGGTGCATGTACTCGTATACTTGTCCATATGTTTGCCCTCACTATGGGAACAGCGTGATATATGCGCGCCCTGGCGTTTAATGAGACTTTGAGTGTCGGCGCAGGTAAAATTGTGTCTGGTGAGTGTGACAGTTTGGAGTCCGTTTTCAGTCGAGTGTGTGGAGTGCGTTGCGCAACCTGTTTAACAATGACCTTTCTGTTGTGTCCCGCTGCAGTCGACAGGCCGATCATAGTCTTGTTAATGCTCGTTGAACGTGTACTACTTTGATCTCCGTTCAGTGAAATCACCTCTTCCTCTCTCTTTGTACTAAGCTCTTTTCACAATGGCTATTTTAGGCCTGGCTGTGCGTCCCTCTTCGGGGGGACTGTATACACTTAATTATCTGGCACTGAATCTTGTAAGCTTCTTACCCGTTGGCAATGGTTGGAGAGCATGCGTGTTAACCGTGTTGCGTCCAGCAAGCCGAAGAATGTTTTGGTCAGGCAGATTGTCCTCGTCTTGAGGTAAGGCGTTAATATCACTGCTATTTTGTTGCAGCCACATTGCATTTTTCAAATATTTTAGTAAAAGTGTTGCAGAGCCTCAGGATAAACCTTTGAACGGGTAGTTGACGTAACATGTCCATGAGCTTTTGTTACAACATCAAGATGTTTGGTTAAAATTCATGTTTAAAGGTAAAAGTCAATGACTATTTAATAATACTGCTTTTCCTTTACTGTCCGGCCTAGCTCCTGCTAAACAAACACACACTTTCTATTTGCTTTTAGGTGAAGTACAGCATGAGGACATTTCTGATATCCACTGCCCAAATTTAAAGAAAAAAAACAATGTAGGCCTACTTCTTGAATAGAGGAATGTACTAACATTACTAAAAAATATTATCCAAACCTACCAAGTTGCATTTTTTGACATTTAGCCAATACATATATTCTTAAAGAGATAGTTCACCCAAAAATGTAAGTTTCTGACTTTCTTTCTTCTGTTGAACACAAATTATGTTTTAAAGAATGTTGGTAACCAGACAGTTGTTGACGGTAGCCATTGACTTAAATAGTATTTTTTTTTTCCTACTATGGAAGTCAGTGGCTACCATCAATTGTTTGGTTACCAACATTCTTCAAAATATCCGATTTGGAACAACATAACTATCCCTATTAAGTCAGGTCATTCTATATTTTAGGGTTTCATTTCATGTTCATTTAATGATAATATTTTTTTCTAATAATTTTCTTCTAAATATCATATTTTTTCAATTAAGAGAATGCATACTGTAATCTCACCTCAATATTGTATGCACCCTGCTGTTTTTCAGTTTGCTAAAAATTTCCTTTATGTCCCTTGGGTTATTTTCAGTTTCTGCTTTTTGGAGTGAGTAGGTCTTCACTCAACTTTCACTCCAACTTTGTTCAAAATAATAAAAAATGAAATAAGTCAAGGTTATCTTTATTAATTTTTTTTCCCTGAAACCTAAATATACCTTAGAAAAATTCAATAAATGTAGTTTTCTTTCAAATAAGAAAATGTTTAATTAATGGCAGCAAACATTCTGTCAATTATTTTACTAGCTGAACACCCCTTTAAAAAACAAAACCATGTGACCAGCATCATGTGATGTCATTTTGAACACATGGTAAATATCCTTTTAATTTTTTCTAAATGTTTTCTGAAATGACCTATTGTAAAGGAGTATATTAATTGCCTATCAACTATTTTAGGTGCAATGCTCTTGTTTACAATTTTTCTATGATTTTATTTCAAATATATATTCAACTGTGAGGTTACCTGAGCAATAAAATAACATTTGGTTGGCCAGACAAGGCCTGCCATTAAAATTGAGGCAAAAATGGTGACATTTTCAACTGTTACTTGCATTACATCCGTCAGCGTCAACTATGTTACTGTCATGGTCGACTGTTTTCTTTTTTTGAAATATTTTTTGAAATATATATATATATTTTTTATACATTTTAAGTATTTAGACTGCTGCTTTTGATATATAATCTATTATTTATTTATTTATTTTTGATCTACATAAAAATTGTGACTTTTTCACCTCTGTCCGTCAACTATGTTACTTGCATGTTAGTGTCATGGTCAACTATGTTTTGACAGTTTTTGTTTTTGTTGGTTTTTTACGTTTTAAATATCTAGACTGCTGCTTTTGATATTATTTCAGAGTGTAATTCCACATGGACTGGAGTTTAAAACTATCAAAAGGATCTCTGAGGTAGATTTATGATAAAAATTAGAGCTTGTTGATTAATCGTTAAAAGATTATCGGAAAATTCAAATCTGTGTTCATGTTGCTGCTGCCACAGTAAAGTAGTTATCTAGGTATGAAACCACACATTTTAACCACACAGAATTGCTATTTCCATTGAAATAGTCTCAGATGTGCTGGGGTAAAAGTTTATAGTTCAGTAACACTGATGGTTATGGAATCAATCAAAATAGAGCATATGATAAAATAGGCCTTGTCCTTAGTGACCGTGCTAATAATTTTACACACATATCTGCACAATTTTAATTCTTAGAAGTCTTTCAAAAATGTACATATGGCGGAATAGCCATAAAAAACAACAACACATTGAATGTTTGAGTTCCATGAACTCCGCCACTATCACTTAATCAGTGTGTGTAGTGGGATATTGTTTGTCTGTAACACAGTTGACATACACCAAGGAATTTCTTTTGTAATATTAAAAGGGTGTTTAATGATTAAGCTTTTCAGATACGTTACACTGCCTTCGTTACAGTTGATAAACATTTGCTGATGTGAAATACATTTAAATTGACTCATTCTATACTTTAGGGTGTATGACTAAATTTATATTTGATGTTAGTTCAGGCATGAACAGTGCCTGTATACATGTGCAAATCTTTAAATGGAGTGAAAAACACAACAATAGCTGTACAGTAAGTGCAGTTAGCGCTGCTTCCTCTAGGCTATCTTAGGTCATGTCTTGACAGCACAAGTAGGATTTGGGATGTTGGCAGATTTCGTTTAGCGTGTAAAGCATCTGCTCAATTCACCTCAGATTCACTCCCATACCAACAGTATGCTGCTTTCTAATCAGAGCAGAGCACACTCCCCCTCACCATCACACTGCCATATGCAGAGCCTGCCATTTTAAGAGCTGCACACAAACATGCATATCCAAACACAGACGTCCTGTATTAGGACAGAATGGGGCAACACCTGCGTGTTTTTGCACTGTTAAGCTTTCAGTTTGGAACATGAGCCCACAGTTGTTGTAGTAACTGTGATGTTCTGTGTGTTGGGCAGGTGTGAGCTTTAATGGAGTTTTTGAGCGGGATGTGCGTGTCGTCTTTTTATCTGCCGGCTGTTTGACCAGAGATCAAGAGACATGGAGAATCTGAGCCACATCTCTCCTTGTCTACACTTGTGAGCTGGGTTTGAGTCAGGTGAGCCACAATGAATGCTAAAATGGTTTTGTGGAGTAAAAAAAATGTGCACATTTTAAAACTGATAATAATACAATAACACACATGAAAAAGTGGGAATTGTGTAGTGAATCAAATTATCTTATATTTCCAGGGAATCTTTGAAGAAGCTCTGCCTTGTTGAATAAACACTTAAACCAGATGTTTTTTCTGGTCTTAGCTGGTTTACGCTGGTCTTAACTGGTTTAATCTAACCAGATGGTCTCCTAGCCCAGTATGAAAAAGTGACCAAAATTATCACAGTTATCAGTATTTTCAATAAAATGTGCTGGAAATGTTCAGAAAGTACATATACACGTACTGTATTCATTTCACCAAGTTTTGTGAAACAAAAAACCCCCACAAATAACAATTAGCAGAGCTGTTAATTAGCACTACCAATTAAGACAGAGCAAAATGGGTAAAATTGCTCCGAGAACTACGCCTACTGGAGGGGAATGTAATCGGCAACAGGATATGCTAAAATATAATGTATAAGGCTGAAATCTGGATATTTGACTTGCATGTGACTATTTGCTGTACATGTGGGCATACTGAGTGTCAGGATCCTGCAAATTACCCATTCTTCCTGCTGTTGCTTCACGTCTTATTGCCTATATCCACTTTTGTCTCCTTAAACACTCGTTATTTAGGGTTGACAGCTTATAAAGACTTTGTTCTGGGTTTTTTAGCTTGTTTCCTATACACCCTGTCACTTATCAGCTTTTAGACATTGTTCTGTTTTGTTATAAGTCAAAAATGACAAGGAGGCCGCTTCGCGCAATACAAAGTGGTGTGGGCGTGGCCCTCTATCTCTATGCTGGACAGTAGATTTACCACAAGTTTTTCAGTTAATGCTAATCAAATAAAGTTTTAATAGTTAAAATGTAATACTGTAATACTTATTGTACTATGGTTTATCAAGTCAGGAACTGATTCATCCCTACTAAAAGTGACCAAAAACCTACGAAAACCAGGCGACTGACCAGCGTAACCAAGAAGGGAGACCAACTAAGACCAGCAAACCAGATTAAGCTGGTTTAAATCATGTATATTTACTGTATTTTTCTGTTGGGCCTAAATCATTCACTAAAAAAAGAGAAAAAACAAACATTTTGTAAAGAAACTAGTGTCCAAAAGTTTGGAGTTGGTTAGTCTCTCATGCTCAGCAAGATGTCCATGTCTTTCTTTCTTCAGTCGCTAAGAAAGTTTTTCGAGGAAAACATTCCAGGATTTTTCTCTACATAATGGACTTCAATGGCAACTAAAATGGTAAAGGTCCAAATCAATGCAGTTTCAAAGGGCTTTGAAGGATCTGCGCGATCCCAGATGAGGATAGGGTCTTATCTAGTAAAACCATCAGCCATTTTCAACAACAAAAAATATATACTTTTTAACCTAAATTGCTCATCCTGGAATGTTTAAAATATGTTCATTCAAGTGAACCAATCCTTAATTTCTTTAAAAACAAAATTATCTTACTGACTCCAAACTATTGAAAGGTAGTGTAATGTAGTTTATATTTACATTTAACAAATTTTAGGTATTTAAGCATAAACTTTTACATTTAAAAGTTTAAGATAATGTTGATAAACACAAATTCACTCCAAGTTTGTCCAAACTTCTGAATGGTAGTATATATATGTAAAACCTGAACCTGTCATGAAACAGTTTACCATGCCTTCTGTTTTGCATAATACTTAAAGGGTTAGTTCACCCAAAAATGTAATTTCTTTCATTAATGACTCGCCTCAATGTCGTTTCACACCTGTAAGACCTCCGTTCATCCTCGTAACACAGTTTAAGATATTTTAGATTTAGTCCGAGGGCTTTCTGTCCATTGAATGTAAGTGTATGCCCATTTGCTGCCCACGTCCAGAAGGTAATGAAAACATCATCAGAGTTGTCCATGTGTGGCATCAGTTGGTTAGTTAGACTCTTTTGAAGCATTGGAAATACATTTTGCTCCAAAAAAACAAAAACTACGACTTCATTCAGCATTGTCTTCTCTTCTGTGTTCCTCAAATAAAGAATCAAACGGTCATGATTCAGCATATTGATTCGGGTCGTGTGTCAAACTGCTGAAATCACATGAGACTAGCGATCCGAATCATGAATCAAAATGCTGATTCATGACCGTTTGATTCTTTATCACATATATTGCACATATGGACAACTTTGATGATGTTTTCATTACCTTTCTGGACGTGGACAGCAAAGTGAGCATTCAAAGGACAGAAAGCCCTCGGATTAAATCTAAAATATCTTACCGTGTTCCGAGGATGAACGGAGATCTTATGAGTGTGGAACTACATTGGGGTGAGTCATTAATGAAAGAAATTTCATTTTTGGGTGAACTAACCCTTTAATGGGATACTGCAAAATATATTCATGGTAGATGAGAGAATTTGCCAGGCAATTTTCTTCTCATTTCAGTGAAATTGACAGGTGTGTCAAATTTAATTTTGGTGCAAGTATGGTACTAATATTCATTTTCTTTCTTTCTTGCTTAATATTTCCATTATTTGCTCTGTCAGGAGGACCATGCTCTGCTCAGAGCGTGGGGTGGTGGAGGAATGGCTCTCAGAGTTTAAGGTGAGAAATTTGACATCATGCAGACTTTAATATGGTGTTTTTATATAGCTCCGTCAAATTAAGCCCTCGCTTCCCAAGTGATCTGAGTGCAATGTCCCATTAACCACATTTGGAGTCGGAATCTCAGAACATATTGGAGGAATATTTCAGCCTCTAAGTATTCAGTTCCAGGGTGATTCAGGTCGAGCCTGCTTAGTCATACCAACCACCGTCTCTCCTCTTTAGACCTTACCTGAAGAGCAAATCCGCAGCTATTCTGGCAGCCTGCGCCTGAAGAAAGCTCTGATACCTGCTCTTTATGCCGTTATTCAGGAGCAGCCCTGCAGTGAGGTACGATGATGTGTTTGAAACGATTTGTTTTATTTAAAAATGTTATTGATAATTTCTTCATCAAAAGGGTCTGTGTTGGGTGATGATTTCTTCTGAAAGCACATGTTAATATAAGCTTACAAAGGTTACTTAAAATGACATGACTTCAGATTATTCACTGCTGTTATTGGTAATTAAAAATTAATAAAATAAAATGCAAATTTTAGCCATAACACTTAAAACTTGGACATTTTTCCCTTGAGCTTTTGATATATATAAAAGGTCATGGTGATATAAGAATATCCTGTAAGTTTCAGAGCTGAAAACTTTCTTTTTAGTCAAAGAAAAGCTTTTATAGACACCAGGCCCAAAAAGCAATTGTGTGCTTCATTCCTACGGTCATTGGCGACGCAACACCACCTCTACAGAAGGTGTAATTCAATTTTAGACAAAATTGTGAATTTAAATAGCAGTAAAATGTTTAAGGAAATAAATTAGATTCTTATTGAATCCATTTGGATAGTAGTATTGTCTTTTAAAATGCTATTTCCTTATGCTGGTGTTTTGTTTTTTTCATGTTGCAAAAAAAGATTCCTTTTAGTGCCTACTGTCTCTTTGACTTTATATCACTCTCTCTTTCTTTTCTTCCTTCCTCTCTAGCTGCTGGCTCCGGTGTGTCATCAGTTGTTTGAGTTGTACCGGAGCTCAGAGGAGGGTTTGCGTCGGTTTACCCTGCAGTTCCTGCCTGAACTCATCTGGGTGTACTTGCGGCATTCAGCCAGCAGAGAGCGCAATCGCAATGGCTGTGTGGAAGCCCTGCTACTGGGGATCTATAACCTGGTGAAATTGGTCATTGTGCTAGCATTTCCTGTAATTTCCTGAAATTGAATTGGCTAACGATGACGTATGGTATGTGTACATCTTCTGTTACAGGAAATTGTAGACAGTAAAGGAAATGGCAAGCTGCTGTCATTCACCATACCAACTCTCTCTAAGCCTTCAATATACCATGAGGTATAAAGTGAAGTTAAATACAAACTTTTTAATCAGACCTTTATCGGATGTCTGAGCTACAGGAGGTATCAGTGTCAGATCAATGACGATTATGCACACAAAATGCATATCTGGTTACATTTATCTTGGAATGGGAAACCAGAGAGTAATGCCACAACCAACAAAGAGCCAGGAATCCTTGATTTTTACAAAGCTTGTTAGTCAAAACCATCTGGTTTGCAGGAATGAGCTGGTTTAATCTAGCTCTTGTAATAGGTTACGAATCTAGGTATGATTGTTATGGTTAGGGTAAGTGGATTCAGTACAATTCACCAAATATCATATGAAAGATTGAAAAAAATCTGTTAAAACAGCAAATTTCCACATAAATAATTCTCTCACACTACCAAAAAAGAAAACTGTGTGAAATATTATAAAATTATATAAGTTTTATAACCATTTTAAAAACATTTTAAACAAGAAGTGTGGAAAAGACCAGCATCCTTTTCTGAAGTTTAAACAGTAGAGGGTGGCTTTAACAATGGCAAAATCATGGGTTTGATTTCCATAGAGCTGAACATGCATGAACTGGTAAAAGTGTGTGCCTTCGATGCAGCGGAATTTCTTTGCAAACCTTTAGAGATGCACTGGGTGACCGGCCATATATAGGAACCGGAAATTGCTCGAATTGACCCACAACATATAGATTTTAATTATATAATAATATCTTAGCTGGTTTAAGAGGATCTCCCACCCTTGCCAGACTTGTTCATCTGAAAAGTAAAAAAAAACCAAGCAAACCAGCTTAGACTGGTTTAAGATGCATTTCAGCAGGTTAAACTTGTTTACATGTGAAATTCAATTCCACAAGTAATATCATATAGAATGTTTCCTTTGAACTTAATAAGGCTGTGAAGGCATAATTGAATTAAATATTTTATAACTTTTTGTAGTTATTATTTGTAGGTCTTAAAGGGATAGTTCACCCCAAAGTGAAAATTAGCCCATGATCGCCATCCTAGTAGTATATGACTTTATTCTTTCAGACAAATACAATCTGAGTTATGTAAAAAAAAAAAAAAATGTCCTGGCTCTTCCAAGCATTATAATGGCAGTGTGGCAGTCCAAAATTTGAAGGCCAAAAAAGTGCATCCATCCATTATAAAAGTAATCCAAATGGCTCCGGCGGTAAATAAAGAATTTATGAAGTGAATCGATGTGTTTAAGAAAAATATCCATATTTAACATGGTATAAAATAAAATATCTAGCTTCCAGTCTTCCATATTCAACTTATGGAAAAAGCGTAATTGGCGCGACGATGACGTTGCACATAGCATAAGCATTTTGAACTGTGTAGTAAGGTGTTAGACTTTCTGCTTATTTTGAATACAGAAAGCATGGTAAGGCACAGGTAAAGGTCTGCTGGAAGCTAGATATTTTACTTTTATAAAGTTTTAAATATGGATGTTTTTCTTGCACAAACCCATCGATTCAAAGAAGGCCTTTATTAACCCCCCGGATCGTGTGTGGATTACTTTTATAATGGATGGATAATTTTTGTGTGTGGCTTTTTTCAAATTTTGGGCTGCCATTCACATGCTTGGGTGAACTATCCATTTAAAACAATGAATGATTAAAGCTGAATACTTTTATGTTTAACGCAGCCATCCAGCCTGGGGTCAATGGCGTTAACTGAGGGAGCCCTGAACCAGCACGACCTCATCCGGGTGGTGTACAGCGGTCTGCTCTCTCAGAGAGAGACGTTCACCTCACAGAACAGGTGCTTTTTTTTTCTTGTCAGACTGAGGTTTTGTACTTCTTCTTTCTTGTGGAGAAAGTAGGTTTGATGTGTGGAATATTTCTGGGCATTTCATTAATCACGCTATCGCTGCTGTATTTTCGTGACTCAGCTGTTACTTTTTCCTGCAGGCTGTAATGGGTATCTCAGCATTTTTATTTCATTAAACCTCTGCTGGAGCTTTCTGACAGTGAGATCCGTACAGATGTAGTTTGATTTGTTATTACCCATTCCACCGGCTAGATACACGGCGACAGTTGCTGACTCAATGTTCCGCTGTCTGATTTGTCGATGTAAAATTATGCAGATGTCAAAGGTGGTTATGTAAGAGCTGTGTGTGTGTGTGTGTGTGTGTTTCTCCTGCAGGTTTGAGGTGCTGTCTTTTCTAATGCTCTGCTACAACTCAGCTGTGGTCTTTATGCCTGCATCGTCCCACCAATCGGCTTGTAGAATGAGCACACGGTGAGCTGACCGTGCGCACGGTTTCTGAGCTGAGAGCACAAGTTCTCTTTTTCTGCTAACGATCCGGGAACATCTTGAGCTGTCTGTCTCTCTAGCTGTCTCTCTCTCTCTGAAATGTCTTTCTGGAACAGGCAGAGATGGAATGATTAAATGGAATATTGATTTAGAGAGAGGGCAAAGGATGTCTGTTGTGGGTCACATCATTAGAATTAAAACCTCCAAATAAACATATCATTAGAGATTCTCTATGAGTCTCTCTCTTTATGCAGGCTGTGTGTGAGTGGTTACCCGCGGCAGCAGCAAAAGTCGTGGAGGGAGCCGTATAACCGCGTGCGATTGGAGCCGGAGTTTATGGTGCAGATGCTGACTGCGGTTTACCATGCCATGTAAGTTTTCTGAGCTGTATCTTTATTATGACAAAAAAAAATTCCATGTCACTATCCTTCTCTAATAAGAGGGGTATTTGATGGAGATTTGATGCTAAATGTTAAATCTGCACGGTTTTACTATAGTTTTGATCAAACAAATGCTGCCTTAAAGGGATAGTTCACCCAAAAATGAAATTGTGATGTTTATCGGCTTACCCCAGTGCATCCAAGATGTAGGTGTCATTGTTTCTTCAGTAGAACACAAATGAAGATTTTTAACTTCAACCGTTGCAGTCTGCCAGTCATAATGCATGTGAATGGGTAACAATTCCATGAAAGTAGAAAAAAAAACATGCTTAGACAGAATACAACACACCCTGCTGCTCGTGACGACATATTGATGTCTTAAGACACGAACCAATGGGTTTCTGTGAGAAACCGAACGTTTTTTTTATTTTTTATATCTCATATCCAGACGAATCTCATCTAGTGGTTCCATCCGTCATTACTTCCGTCTGGTAAGGTCAAACTGGCGCGATCATGGATATATATTATGTGGATGCCTATGGATGCCGATCCACGCAGGCACTAATGAGGTCTATATTACTTCCGTCTGGTAAGGTCAAACTGGCGCATTCATATATGGCACCAGTTTGACCTTACCAGACGGAAGTAATGGCAGATAGGAACACTAGATTAGATTCGCCTGGATATGAGGAAAAAAACAACAAGCATAAATACTGTTCGGTTTCTCACAGAAACCTATTGGTTTGTGTCTTAAGACATCAGTGTGTCGTCACAAGCAGGAGGGTTTTTGTGCATGTTGTCTAAGCATGTTGTTTTTTTGTTTTTTTACTCTGATAGAGTTGTTACCCATTCACATGCATGACTGGCAGACTGCAACGGTTGAAGTTAAAAATCTCAATTTGTGTTCTACCGTAGAAACAAAGACACCTACATCTTGGATGCACTGGGGGTAAGCATATAAACATCACATTTTCATTTTTGGCTGAACTATCCCTTTAATGAGCATAAGAGACTTCTTTCCAAAAATCCTATCGACCCCTAACTTTTAAATGGTAGTGTGTTTCTGAGCGGCAGTCAGATCAAATTTTTTTTTACATTAGGAAGAGATGGAAATGCATTATATATTTAATTCCTGTTAATTCTCAATTAATGGATTGAGTAGTGTGCTAATGATCTCATCTGCATAATGACACTCTCTCTCATCAACTCCAGTTATAATGGGCAGTGGGATCTAGGGAGGGAAGCTTTGGATGACATCCTCTACCGAGCACAGCTAGACCTCCATGCCCAGCCATTACTGGTAAGTCATCAGCTGTCTGCACACCATCGTATTATGTGAAATGCATTTATTACTGTACACTTGGGGAAATATACAATGGGGTCTGAAAGTCTGATACATAAGTCGTAAAGCAGACAAATATTAGGATATAAAGTTCAGATTAAATATTAAAGCAAATCAAATTGTGAACAGACGTTTTTGCTTCCATTGAGCCACAAGGTGCTCTCAGTATCCTTTTCAAATTATGCAAAAACATCATCATCGGAGCTGTTCGAAATCGCCCCCTATACCCTCATTCACTATTCCCTGCATTACTCCACTAATATAGTCCACTTAAAGAAGTGAATGAAAACGAGTGAGTGAGTGCACTGAAAGGTTTTTGTTGCTTGCTGTTTAATAATCATTTGGAACTTGGCAAACTCCAGTAGGAATGCAAATGTCTATCTTGAACTCTGTTATGGAAACTAGCATGTTTAAACCTTAATTAAGCCATTTTATACTTGTATGATATTATGTTGTTCTCTCATTGGTTGGCCATTTGGAAAATGGACGGGTAGGTGCATGATTCAGCTGAGCCATCTTCTGGCAATGTGCGGGAATTAATTTGGTATGACCCTCACTGTTAATTATGGATATCCTCTAGCCATTGAGTGTACATCAGTTGCATACTCATTATTGCTCTGCATTATGGGATTGAATGAGTGCACTCGATAACATCCAGTATGGTTTCAGGCACTGCTAAAAATGGATTTCCCCTGAAATAGGGCTTTTTAAGGGTATGGGGCGATTTGAACAGGTTTTACCCATACTTGTGACATTTATACAGCTCAAGTGCTGCTTCCATTTAAAGCAAAATAAGGAACAGCAAATATGTTAAGTCATTAAATTATTAAAAATTCATGGATTTTTTTGTGTGGAATTTTTAAAATATCATGTTTTAATTTTTTTAATTACACAAAATGCAAAATAGAATAATTTTCACTGGTTTGAATTTTAGACCCTATTGTACGGTACTATTTAAGAAAATCTGCCAAAACCCCCAATAAGATGTTTCATGGAGTCTTTCATGAATCAATATTTAAATGTATGATTCTTAATGGAAATGTTATATTTCACTGCATTACGTTGACCCCTGATCCTCAGGTGGCAAATGCAATTAGCCGCTCACTTCCGTCCCGTCCTCCGGAGGGCTCGCGGAACCTTCTGGAGGTGGAAGTAACGCCTGCCGGGAGATGCATCTCACAGGCAGCTGTCACTGCCGCCTCCATTCGTCGCCTCCGCTGGAAACGAGAGGGTATGGAAAATACGTGCACACACAGACTTTTATACCGATCTTTTTATTTTGGTTGCTTTCTTCATGATCATTAAAATCACAATCAGAACATTAACGTGACATCCTCAACAGTCCCTCCATTGCATCCATTGAAACATCAGGAAAAGGAGGCCATTTTTGTGTGTGACATGTTCCCTCTGTCAGCATCATGTTTAGTTCGCTCACTGTCTTCACCTCAGATTGTTTTGATTTCTCAACCACGGCTGAATTCTACGCCTCCATCACCCCCAGCCGATACACCCCCCCGGAGAGACCAGACAGTCCTGTGCAACGCGGGCGGATAAAGTGCACCATTCACCTAACCTTGCAAGGGGGTACGCAGGGCTCAGGAACATTTCACCATTACACCGTGTCACGGTGTTAGACAGTTCATACACAAGCCCTGCCCTTGTTCATCATAGAAAGTGTTCATTATTTATATTAATACTCAACATTTTTTATCAATATTAAAATGACCCCATTGCATGGAAACTTCCTCCCATCTGTTACTAGTGTCTCCACATACCCTAGTGTATTTTGATCATTTGTGTTTAATCCTTTTTATTTGTGATCAAATGTGTTTTAGGAGCCTCTTACAGTGCTTGCAAGGCAATAAGATACGCTATATATGAATGATATTCATTCCTTTTTTTTCTTCTCTATGAATTTCTGAAATTCATTTAGCGTGATTTACTTAACATTGTTTTGAGGACGATTTTGTTGTGCACTATACTTTTCATCTTAAATTTCTTAAGCGGAAATTCTCCTTAGATTTATATGGATAAAATGTTCTGCATTCAAAATAATAATAATATTTGCATACTGAATTGTGATTGGCCTTTTGGTGCTTTCAAGTCAAAATTATTGTATTTTTTTTTTTTTAAGTAATTTAAGGCATTCAAAATATGAGGGAAGACACTGAACTTGGTTAAGGTATTGATCTGGCTAAATTATTTGGCAAAAAAAGGCAACGTACGTAAAGTGATTATATTTTATATGCAAAAAAAATAAAAAATAAAAATCATTATTTACAATTATGTTTTTGCATGTGTTCATAATTTCTTTTTATGAGCCTGGCTAAATATCGTCCCCACAATTTGGCATCACAAAACAACTGACTCCAATAACTTCCCAATATGCTTATAAAATCTTTAATAAGTTTTAATAACATTTTAAAAATGGGCGAAAATATACATTTTCCTAGGCTGGGCTTTACTTTTGACAACTGCTATAATTGTGACGGTAATATTTTGTGTAAAATAAAAAATAGATAAAAAATATAATAAAATAATAATAAAAAATAGTGATAAAAATGGCTAGAAATTACTACTCAATAACCATGTGTCAATTGCACGTCTACTGTGCATCCTTTCCTTTTTATGTTGCATTAGCTCTAGAAAGCTTGCTGTCTTTGTCAGGAAGTGAACAGGACAGGGAGAATTATGATCTTGCTCCAGCACTTCCATTGCATTCCAACCAAACTTGTATATATTTGCGATTTCAGACCTTAGAAGAAACAAATTCTGAGGTAGGCTCGAGTGTAGCATTTTTCACATCTACAATAGGTACTGTTAAAAAAACATGAGGGCCCTATCATACACCTAGAGCAAGTTTTCGTTTTTTGTTGGTAGTTTCAGCTCAAAACGGTTATGATTATGCACTCGTGTCCATCTGTTCACCCATGGTCTAAAAACCAGGTGTGTTCAGGCACATTGGTGCGTTGCTATTTTGAGGCAACTTAAATGGACTTCACCAGTGACCAACAAAACTATCTAAAATTAAGGGTTGTAGCCTTTAGCCTCCTTGTTAGAGCGTTTGACTCTCATGCCGGCAGACTCGGGTTCAAGTCCCTCTTGGAGCAGCCAGTTTGAACAGAAGGGGTTACACAAGCACAACTGGCTTTTAAAGGAAATGGAAGATGAGACTTTGATTGGTTTATTGCACGTTGCGCCTAAACACACCCATGACTCATTAAGAGACGAGGTACAACCCTTTCTGACCATGCGCCTGGTGTGTTGACCGTTTTTGTTGTTGTTGTCATTAAACTGGCAAAAGTGGATTTCTGACAGAAGCTCAGATCATTAAAATAGGGCCAGTAATATTGCGTAATAGCAGTAATATTGTGAATTTGTGTGTTTTTACAATTAAAATTATTTTAATGTATTTAAAATGTAATTTATGTGATGGCAAAGCTGAATTTTCAGCATTATTACTTCAGTTTCACATTATCCTTCAGAAATGATTCTTATATGCTGATTTGGTGCTCAAGAAAAAATTCTTATCATCAATTTTGAAACAGTTGTGCTATTGTTGTTGGAACTGGACTTTTTTTTTAAGATTCTTTGATGAATAGAGAAAAATAACAGCATTTATTTTAAATAGAAATCATTTGTAACGTTATAAAAATCTTTACTGTTACTTTTGATCAGGTTAATACAACCGTATTGGATAAGAAAAAACTTAGACCTTAAAGGGTAAGTTCACCCAAAAAGGAAAATTCTGTCATTAATTACTCACCCTAATGTCGTTTGACACCCGTAAGACCTGCGTTCATCTTCGGAACACAAATGAAGACATTTTTGTTGAAATCCAATGGCTCAGAAAGACCTTCATTGACACCAATGTCATTTCCTCTCTCAAGACCCATAAAAGGCACTAAAGACGTCGTTACAAAGCCCATCTCACTACAGTGGCTCTATTGAATCAGCATTTTGAATCAGCGTATCGATTCGGATTGCGTGTCAAACTGCTGAAGTCATGTGACTTTGGCGATCCGAATCATGAATCAATACGCTGATATGATGCACTGATTGATTAAGCTCAGAGGCTTTACGAAGCGGTGTTTTGAAATCAGCCCATCACTATATATGTTGTTATTTAGTTTTGGGGGTTTTTTTGCACACAACTTCTCATAGCTTCACAAAATTATTGTTGAATCACTGTAGAATGATGGACTTTTAACGACGTCTTCAGTGCCTTTTATGGGTCTTGAGAGAGGAAATGACATTTGTATCGATGAAGGCCTTTCTGAGCCATCGGATTTCAACAAATATATTTTCATTTGTGTTCCGAAGATGAACAAAGATCTTACAGGTGTCAAACGACATGAGGGTAAGTAATTAATGACATAATTTTCATTTTGGGGGAAACTAACCCTTTAAGCCAGTTTTGAACGGTAGTATAGTAGCCTATACTGAACTTGTCACCAACAAAATGTTCCTCCTCTGCTCGAGTTTCCAAAGGTTGTTCGCGTGTATGAACGGAACGAATGAAGACTAGTGTAACCGCAATTTGACACTTCAAAGACGGTGTCGTGTCGTTTTCTACCCGCTGTGAGCCTGTGTAGGAGAATTAACACAACGCGTACTGCGTGTCAAAGCAGCTCATATGCAGCATTTCACTGAGACAGATCCAAAAGCCCCAGCTTACTTCTAAGCTCACCTAACACAATTTTTTGCTGCCTTGCAAGCGCTGGTATTTCCTCCAGGATATTCAAGTCTAGTTCATGCAACGTTCTATTTCTCTGCCTCATTTTCCCCTCGCTGTGTTTTAGATGCCGATGGCGTGAGCTGCGGAGAGGACTCTTTTGACCCAGATGAGGGGTTTTCCTCTGGGGCTTCCAGCAGCAGCCAGCCCAGCAGCGTGAAACGTGACTGGGTCATAACTGGCGTTCGACCTTCCCGAGATCCGGGAGCCAGACAGAGGGAGAGCACGTCGGCCGACACCAGAGCAGCCCTCCGGAGCCTCCACCAACGGCACCAGTCCCCTCCCCCCGCTGTCAGCCTCCGTACGGCAGAGAACAGCCGCAGCCCGAGTCCCAGCGCTCCTAGGCGCTTTCTGGACCCGCATTACATCTCTCCCTTTGCTGGTGCGCCACCCAAAACCAGCAGCACGTCTTCAAGCAAGTCCCTTGACTGTACCGGCCTCAATGGCTCATCGGGACCCACAGATAGCCTGTCGCTGGGAAGCCTCAGCGCAGACAGGGCTCACTATCTGTCGGCCATCAGCTTGCAAGAGGAACGTCTTGGGCACGTGGCACGGAGCCAGGATCTCCTTTCCCCGGGGAGTCCGTTCTCCTCTGGAAGCCCATTGTCCAAACAGTCTCGATCACCCAGTTTTAATATGCAGATTATATCACAGGTCTAGAATGATTTTGCTGGGCGATATGTGTGCGTGAGTGAGAGAGAACGTGCATGCGTACGAGCATGTTGTCTTACAGTGTGCGTGTGAATGTGTTCGAACGAGGGTGCGCGCATACACTTTTATTTGATCACTACATTATGCACTTGGTTTCGGTGTGGAGGAAATATTTGTTTTGCACAAAGGACATATTCAAGTGTACATGATCCGAGACCGTTTTAAATGTGCCATACAGACATACAATAACAACATGGTGTTAAGAGGAACAAACATTTCCGTATCAGAGCAATGAACTTCAAAAACCGACAATCACGGTCAATGCATCGCGAAAGGCCTGATAGTGCATGATCCAAAGAGTTTTATCCAGCCCAGCTGTACTGTAGGTCGTCCTGAAGAAATCCTCTTCCATGTCAACGTTTCGGTTTGTGCTGATTGAGCTTACTGTTGCCTGTGCTGTCCACCCATCATAGAATAAATATTGTGTGGACTGCCTCAATGAACCGTTAAAAACGTGGAAAAAAATATAGTATATGTTGTACTTTCGAACAGGTTTATATTTTAAATTGTGTATATTTGTGTAAATGATTATTGTACCATAGAAAGAGTATATGCTAACAGAATCTATATTGCTTGTACAGAGATAGAAAGCTATCTGCTGAATGGTGAATAAATGTGCTGTTCATGGGAGCTTTGCATTGTTTTTTCATATTAACATATATTTTAACCACTTCAGCTCTGCAGCACATTTTGCATTGTTTTGAGAATTAGGAATATCTGAATTTAAAAGAGCGCCCTACCCAAATACATTGGAGTAAATTGATAAAAAGGGTCTCATTTTACAGAAAACACTCTAAATTTTAACACAGTGGTGGAATATTGCATATATTATATTGTATCTATTCACAATCTTATGATAAACATAGATAAAAAATAAATATTTTGATATATTTTTAATTTATTTATTTAAAAATCTCTATATTTTTTTTATCATTTTGGGATCCAAGCTTTTTGGAAGTTTCTGTTGATTCTATAAATTGGCACTAAACAGAGGAAAAAATAATTTTCTTGATATCTCCTTGCAAATAAAAGTTATTGAGATTTATCTGACCAAAGTGTCTAACAACAACTCATCTGCATTGACATAAACTGGCCACTAGGAAATCGAAAAGAAGGCTCCGCCTCTTGCTCAGATTTTCTGTCGCATGATGCAATATGTGATGACATCATCAAAAATGTAATCGGCTAACACCGACAATCAAAACTAGCAATAAGAAGAGTATTTGTCTGCATCACATGTTTTGATCTGGACATCGGTGACATTTTACAGTGTCATTTGGCCATACTTGCTCACAGACATGTAAAAATAGTCTCATTTTGAAGCAAACAAACTAAGAAACAAGCTGATATAGGGTTTGAGGCTAGTAGCTTTTACAACAGGTTTGTGATCTGAACAGGAATATGACTCATGTGTTTGCTTGTTCAAAGGAGTCATTTCCATCTTTGTGATTCTTTTGATAATAAATTTACTGTAAATTATTGGATCGGTGAAATGAACTGCTCAGCGATATTACTGAGGCCAATAGCTTTCATTTGATATACGACTTGGTGTGTTTGTGTGATAAAAATATGAAATTTTATATTATCTGCATGATTTTCTCAAGGGGTGGTCATTGCGGAGGGGTCAAATTCAGACCGTATTACTTTCTATTATGTAATATAAATGCATAAGTTATTGGGTTATTAAGAAAGCTGAGGTTCTAATCTTTCAAATGATACCATATATGTCTAGTTTTGTGGTGCGCGATTTACAGATTTTAAAAAAAGATTATGATGATGCAATTTTGGACCCACCGGTGGGTCCAATAGGGGGTGCAGAGCTGAAGTGGTTAAATGGGGATCAATTCAATAGACTGCATGTGTTTAGGTTATTATATGGTGGACATATTTTTATTATTAATTATATTACTAATATACTGTATGTGTATTTATATACAGTGGCAATACAAATTATGTGAACCCCTTGCAGAATCTGTGGAAATGTGAATAATATTAACAAAATAAGAGATCATACAAAATGCGTTTTTATTTAGTACCATCCTGAATAAGACATTTTACATAACAGATGTTTACATATAGTTCACAAGACCAAATAATAGATTAATTTATAAAAATGCCCCCTTTCAAAAGTTTTCACACTCAATACTGCACTGTAAAAAATTATTTAGAAAAAAAGTTACCTGGTTGCCTTAAAATTTTGAGTTCATTGAAATTAAAATTTTGAGTTAATACAATGAAAATTTTTTGAGATTCGACAACCTTTATTAAAAGATTATTAAAAGATTTGGTAAGCATATTGGGAAATTATGTGTGTTATTTCTGATGACGCAGTGAAACATGCCAAATTGTGCTTTTTTCATGATTTATCACATTTTTTATGTGGTTCAGATAGAAAAATATTTTGAGTTTCTATTTATTAAACTAATTTCCTTCATTGTATCAACTCAAATTTTTAATTTCAATAAACTCAAAATTTTAAGGCAACCAGGATACTTACTTTTTTAAGTTAAACCAACAAAAAACACCACAAATGTTTTACAGTGTGTGTTGTTACCTGAATTGTTCATGGCTGTTTTTTGTTTTTGTGATGGCTGTTCAAGAGTCCCTTGTTTGTCCTTAGCAGTTAAACTACCCAACGTTCTTCAGAATAACCCTCCAGGTCCTGCAAATTCTTCGGTTTTCCAATATCTTTTGCATATTTGAACCCTTTCCAGCAGTGACTGTATGATTTTGACAATTGAGGGACTCAAATAAAACTATTAAAAAAGGTTCAAACATTCACTAATACTTCAGAAAGAAATGCAACCCTTACCAACCCCAAACCTTTGAGCGGTAAAGTATATACACTGATCAGGCATAACATTATCAAATTCAGGTGAAGTGAATGACACTGATTATCTCTTCATCACAGCATCTGTTAGTGGGAGGGATATATTAGGCAGCAAGTGAACATTTTGTCCTCAAAGTTGATGTGTTAGAAGCAGGAAAAATGGACAAGTGTAAAGATTTGAGCGAATTTGACAAGGGCTGAATTGTGATGGCTTGACGACTGGGTCAGAGCATCTCCAAAGCTGCAGCTCTTTTGGGGTGTTCCCGGTCTGCAGTGGTCAGTAGTATCTATCAAAAGTGCTCCAAGGAAGGAACAATGGTAAACCGGCCACAGGGTCATTGGCGGCCAAGGGTCATTGATGCACGTAGGGAGCGAAGGCTGGCCCGTGTGGTCCGATCAAACTGACGAGATACTGTAGCTCAAATTGCTCAAGAAAGAAGCTGATGCTGGTTCTGTTAGAAAGGTGCCCATGCTGACCTCTGTCCACTGCCGAAAGTGGCAAGAGTGGGCACATGAGCGTCAGAACTGGACTATAGAGCAATGGAAGAAGATCTATCTATCTATCTATCTATCTATCTATCTATCTATCTATCTATCTATCTATCTATCTATCTATCTATCTATCTATCTATCTATCTATCTATCTATCTATCTATCTATCTATCTATCTATCTATCTATCTATCTATCTATCTATCTATCTATCTATCTATCTATCTATCTATCTATCTATCTATCTATCTATCTATCTATCTATCTATCTATCTATCTATCTATCTATCTATCTATCTATCTATCTATCTATCTATCTATCTATCTATCTATCTATCTATCTATCTATCTATCTATCTATCTATCTATCTATCTATCTATCTATATATGTGTGTGTGTGTGTGTATATATATATAATGTGTGTTGTTTTTAACCTTCTGTCTCCCTCTACTGCACCTTGTCATCAACTCTCAATGTCTCTCTCTCTCTCTCTCTCTCTCTCTCTCTCTCTCTCTCTCTCTCTCTCTCTCTCTCTCTCTTTGATGATAAGGTGCAGTAGAGGGAGACAGAGGACTGAAAACAACACACACGCTCTTTTGTAATTATTATATGTTAGTATAGGCCTACATTTGCTGTGTCTGAATTGAAGGGAAAACATTATTAATATGTTTACTATGCACCAATGCATATAAAGACTATGCAATACTGTGGTTCTCAACCAGGGGGCTGAGACCCACAAAGGGGACCTCAAGATTCAAAAACCAGGATTCCCATAGTGTTGGAAAACCTGAATAACAAATTTAAAAAGTGTGATTTCTAGACCTGGAAAGTCATGGAAATTAATGAATTAAACTGATATATATATATCTATCTATAAAAATAATTATTTAAATAAATGGCCTAGTTTTGTTTCTTTGAAAACTAACTATTAGAAATATAGTTATTGTCTTTGACACTGGGGGATTTTGGAGTCAAAAAGGTTGAGAACTGTTGATATAATATAGAAACTGGAAAATGTACTTTTAATATAGAGCAGAGTTTGAATTTTTTAAGAGGTGGGGTTGGTTACAAAACTTCATAAATATTTTTTTTCTTCCCTATTTAGCAGATCCTGCCAGATCCAGATCCTGCAAAAGCTGCTTTATATTAGCTAAAAGCTTGCCAGTCCACTCTTCACTGACACCTACTGTAATATAGGGTGCTTCTTCAATCAAAGGCTGTCCTCATTGGCCAAAACATCAAGCACCACCAAAGGCACTACATTTCATAAATACATTTTTTTAACCTTTAACTCTTAATTACATTACAACATTACTTAATTACGCTACTTAGAAGGCATCCTTCATTTTACATCCTTCATTCAACTCATTTTGAAGGTGTCCTTCAATCCCCCACAATCCTTTGCGCACATTCCAATTCACTGAACTTGGAACTTGAGTTCATTGAAATGAAGACAAAAAGAATGTTTTTGGGAGATGAAGACAGGTTATCTTTTGTTTTGTTGCAAATGAATCACTTTAAGGAATAGTTCAACCAAAAATTGATTTCTAACACTCTCTAACAAATCTCTAACACTAAACTATCAGTAATGTAAGCCACTAGTTGGTTGTCATCCACTATATTTTATTAATAGAAAGCCAGCTAATTTAAGAATTTTAATACAGGTATTTTTCCAAAATTGAGTTTTAATAGTGTTTTGTGCTGTGATCATGCGGGACCATGTGTGACAGCCATGCACACTTAGTCTCATTCTAGCATTTATTGATGAGGAGTAGCCTACTATAGTCTACAAGCCATCAAAGGATTGGACTAGGAAGGACACAGCATAGAAGGCAGCCTTCAGTTTGAGAAGGATGAAGTCACTCCATGAGTGGGATAATTGTTTACATATTGATTTTTATTCTCAAATGTATGACATGTAAAGACATTTAAGTGTCCATAGGTCTGTCTTAGGCTTCTCAGATTGTTAAACAAATGTATTTTAACAATAAGAAAATCAAATAAAGCCTGAATCCTCTCACAAGCAACTGCATTTTGTCAAATTTGACAAATTTTCAGGAAAACTGCTGATTTAAAATAAAATATATATTTTAATCTTAATATTCTAGAGTATAATTTATATAGGGTAAATATTATAGAGAATACAGAAACTAAAATTATTGTGTACAATTTGGTATCAAAATAAGCTACTGATCAATAGCCTAAATGTAGCCTAACAATAAGTAGCCTAAATATTTTTCAAATTATATTTTAATAATTTGTTTTATCCGTAGTACAGTAAAACTGAATTATTTTAAATGAGAAATAGCATTACTATGTTATACATTAAATAAAAAGTTTTAGTTAGGGTAAAAAGTAAGAAAATATGGCTGTGTGAAGGATGTTTGCCATGTGACCAAATGCGGAAGCTCACACCAGCGTGAATGTTCTTTCCTAGGGAAGATTCTTTACCCGGAAATCACGTGTTGCTCAATTCAACGCATTTCATTGGGTGATTCTGAGGCGGGAGTTTCAGTCAGATTGCTGCTGGACATACGTGAAGTACTCCTTATGTATTTCAAACTGATTTCAAATGAGCTATACTTTTGACTAAACTAGACAACCTATACACGTTTCAAAAATCGGCTATTTTGTCGCACCGGAGTGTATTATAAATACTTACGCAAATCTAGGGGTTTAAAAAGTAGTGTTAGTGAGATCTAAAGAACTGGCAATTGGATTACCGTCGTTAGCCGCCTTATTAGAAAACAGCTAAAGTTACTGTCAACCGCGTCTCGTGCCTGCTCGCTCGCGAACGTCAACTTAATCCGAGCTCGCGCTTGTCTCTTTCAACGGTCAACTTTGGGGATATCATGAGTTTAGATTTGCATTAATTCCGGAAACTTCGTAGAAATAGTTTTTATAACTTCACCTAGATATGGAGAACTACCGCCATCCAAGATATGAAGGTTCGAATCAAGTGAGGGAGAATAAAATACATCGAAAGAAAGGTTTCGGAGTCGGAGTGTCATCCCAGGGCAGTTCAAGTGGGGATGACGGAGAGAAGAAGACTAAATTTGTAAGTACATTTTTTTTAAACAACCTCTATCATTTTAACGCATGTCTGTTCTCATATCTGGTTATTATTCCAGTAACGTTTATGTCCCCACCCTGGTCATACACTGCTGCTACCTCTAACCATCCCAAACAACATCCTCAAGTGTGTTGAATGGAAAGAGGTCTTTCAGATTGAAGTGTTAATAGTACCAGGTTTATATATATATATATATATATATATATATATATATATATATATATATATATATATATATATATAATTTTTATTTTTAAATTAACATCTTTCTGTCAAGGCCTGATGGTGATGTTTAAAAAAAAGAAACCACCAATCTTCAGACCATAACACAATACTTTATAAAGATTCAAGTATGGATGTAGGTAACTAAACATAATAAAAACAGAACACATAGGTGTGATGTGTGCACTATAAAAACATAAAGTCAAGTTAGTCTGTATCTTTTCTGCCAGCACTCTTCAGAAATTCTTATTGCATGCAAATTGAAGATACATCTTCAAAATGACAGCATGACTGCTGTTTTTTTAGATGAATTGGAGCAACAGCAACACTGTTTTTTTGTGGTTGTGTTTAAACAGACAGCAGAGAGACAGACTGATAAAAACACACCCACACATGTTGAACCTCTCTTTCAATGACATTAACTTGGTTGTTGACTGCCAGTGCTAAATCAAAGGATAAAATTAGCCCAGGGATAAGACAGAATAATCCAATCTTGGTTTAGTGCTGCGAGTGTAGGAACAAATTTTTTTTCTGAAAGCCCACCCAACATGATGAGTGGTGAGTGACACTGTGCCTTCTGTAAATGTGGTTTAGGTCAGGGCTTTTACAAACTTTGCAATGGCAAGAACCGCTAAATACTTTCTTAAATATCAAGGCAGCTGTACCCTTCAAAAGTTTGTGTCATTAAGATTTTACGAAGAAACATCTTATGCTCATAGAGGCTACACTTATTAAATCAAAACAGGAGTATTGTGGAGTATTATTACAATTTATAATGAATGTTTTCTATTTGAATACATATTAAAAAGGTGTTATGTGATGGTAAAGCTGAATTATTCCAGTTATTCCATCAATATTCCAGTCTTCAGTGTCACATGATCCTTCAGAAATCATTCTAATTTGCTTATTTGATGCTCAAGAAATATTTTGTATTATCAATATTGAACATTGTTGTTTTGCTTATTACATTCCAGAAAGATAAATAAAAAAAACAGCATTCAGTTGAAATAACATATTTCTTTACTCTCAATTTTGATCAATTTAATGTGTCCATGTTAGAAAAAGTATTAATTTCTTTAAAAAACCCTCTTACCTCAAACTTTGGTATACTTTTAATTAGGGCTGCACGATTAATCGAAATCGAACCGCAATCGCGATTTGGCTTGTGTGCGATTATGAAAGCTCAAAGGCTGCGATTTTAATTAAATAAATAAATGCCCAGTGTGTTAGCGAAGAGCTGCTCTGTGATAAACGCTGCTCCGTCTGAAAGTTGCTCATAACGTGCGTTTGAAAAAGCAACACGAGTCAAACATCTTCACAAACTAGTGAAGCGTTCATAAACCTGTTCAACAAAAGACGTTTAATAACATGTTTTACCTCAGTTCATATCGTCAGTCGAGTGTGTGTGAGCTGATGTGGCTTCTCATCAGAGTGAGGCAGACGATGCGTTATTTTATAGTATTCTATGCCAATCAGCACTGCATTATAATACACTTTATTATTATGAAAATACCCTTGACGGCTTGAAGAACTCAAATACTCCATATTTTGCTGCAGTCGTGTTTATTGTCGTCATGTTTAATCAAAGCATCTCTATCTTCTGTTTACACAGCGTTACGCCTGTTTCACACCGCAAGCGTGAGCAGCGCGTGAGCTGCACTTCAGCGTAACTACACCGTGACTGCACCTGCAGACGCGCGAGTGTATTCACACTGGAAGCGTTGGTGCAGCGTCACAGCAGCGGCTCCCACAATGATAGAGCCTATACCTGTCTGAGTATTAAATACTAAACTAAAATAAATTATTATATTTTCTGCCTAGTTTACTTTACTTTTTATAATACTTTCACCCAAACTGAATAATTAAAACAAGTTTAAATGGGTAAATCTTCTACAGATGATTTTTATTCTTCGTTTTCTTTTTCTGCATTTTGAGCGCTTTTGTGATATTATATTTATTTTGTCCATCAAAAGTGTGCTTTCGCTTTGCACCGTGACTGCAGCTGCAGACCGAGAGCCTTTACCTGTCTGAGTATTAAATACTAAACTAAACGAAAGTTTGTTATATTTTCTGGCTAGTTTACTTTATTTTTTATAATCATAACCATACTTTCACCCAAACTGAATAATCAAAACAAGTTTAAATTGCTAAAATCTTCCACAGATATTTTTATTCTTCGTTTTCTTCTCTGACATACTCCAGTTATTGTTCAAATACACTACACGTGCTTCCTGTGTGCATTTTAGGCACTTTTTGTGTGAAATCACATTTATTTTGTCCTTTAAAAGTGTGCTTTCACTTTAATTGAGCGTCAGAAGCGTCAGCAGCGCAGCAAAAATAGGCTCGCAGCCGAAACCCCCGCTTCACTGCTGCTCACGCGACGCTCCTGCTTGACGCTCACGTGCTGCTCCTGCTCCCGGTGTGAATGCACTCATTGATTAACATGGGCGCCGGAAAAAATACGCGCTGCTCACGCGCCGCTCACGCTTGCGGTGTGAAACGGCCGTTAGCTTCACATCATGGATTTCCTGAAAACTAACGTCAATTACTTCTCTGACGCAAATGTGGCGTTTTCCGCTCGAGGGCGCCCTCTGGCTTTCAGTATGAATTAAAAACGTTTGGCTAATCAATAAAAAATAAAAAAATACTTATATATATATATATATATATATATATATATATATATATATATATATATATATATATATATATATATATTACAATAACTTCTTAGGCTTAGACCTTTCTAAATTTTTTTAGTCATAGGCTGTCTGCATATTAATAGGTAACCCAGCATTTTTTTTTTTTTTTTTTGTAAAATAAGTTTTCTTTAAAATATTACAAAATAATAATAATAATTGGTATTAGTATTATATTGTTATATTTATTCTGACATACTCTTTTTTATTTGTAATTATGAAAATGTTATTGTAATGGTAATATTTCTTATTTTTACAAATATTTTTAGCAGTAATAATAATCATAATAATTATTATTAGTCACGTTAATATAAAAACACAGTTATATACACACGCTTTTCATTTGTAAAAAATAATAATAACAATAATAGCATTTTAAATCGCAATCGCAATTTTACCCAGAATAATCGCAATTATATATTTTCCCCAAATCGTGCAGCCCTACTTTTAATATAATATAAAGACAACATTGGCTTTTACTAACAGGCATTTATCTCACTGAAGCCAAAACAATTGACATTTTTGTTTTTTTCCCCCACTAAGTGGTGTGGTACAGTTCAGTACAGGACACTACGGTTCGTAACAGTCAGGGTGTAGCTATCAACGTCATTCTCGCCAACAAAGAAGAAAATGACGCCATAAATGACGATGGACAACATCCTTAAGAAAGATCTTGTTCTTGCCTCTCGACATGTGGCTGTTTGTCACAAGAAGATGCGCTTTATGTTGGAGCTAATGCTGCAGGCATGAAGGGATAACACAGACGAAAAAGCAAATAAGTGACGATTCCCTGTCAACCAATCAACGTTCTGCAGCGAGTCTAGCTCCACCCTTTATGACCGGGCTACTGTGCTAGGTACCCCAACGAAAGGGGGGGCAAAAAAATGGTACAGTTCAGAATTAGGGTACCATTCACAACTTCTGACAATGGAAACAGCAAAAATTGCATACCATGCTGAAGTCTACTGAACCGTATCGCTTGGTGGAAAACAAGCCATTTCATAGCTTATTTCATATGCTGCCTTTTTGATTGGTAAGATTTGTTTTTAGAAGAAGCTCTTATGCTCACCAATGCTGCATTTATTTTATTAAAAACAACAACAGCAAAAAACAGTAATATTTTGAAAGATTGAAAAATGTAAAAACTTTTCTATTTGAATACATTTTAAAATGAAATTTATTTCCGTGATGCAAAGCTGCATTTTCAAAATAAAAAATTGTTTTACAAGTGTTTTCAACATTGATAATAATCAAACATGTTTCTTGAGCAGCAAATCATCATATTAGAAAGATTTCTAAAGGAACGTGACACCGAAGACAGAAAATTCTTTGCATCAAAGAAATAAATTCCATTTTAAAATATATTCAAAGAGAAACCAGTTTTTATATTTAATTCATATTTTGCAATGTGGTGTTTAAAAAAAATGCTTTTTTAAAAAACCTTACAAATCTTACAGATCAAAAACTTTTGAATGGCGTTGTATTGAAAACCATAGTAGGCTGTTCAATGTATTTGATAGTATTGTATTGTTGCAGTCTTTGGCCCTGTCCCAAATGGCACCCTAACCCTCAGGTCTTCCTCTGAGTCCACACTTTCCCAACGAAATGCCGCTTTTACTGCCGGGAAGAAGTCCGCTGCGTAGCTCGCACCAGTGCGGACTCTGCAGAAGTGCGCATAGAGGGCGCATAACGCCACAAAGGGGGGCGCTCGCAAGCACCCTTCTGAGACCTAAAATGACAAATGGGACACCCTGCGGTCTCGTGGACTTAACGGACACGCACGCAGCGCCTATTGTAAGTCCACAAGACCGAAAGTGCACATGAAGTGTGCTATTTGGGACAGGGCCTTTGTTGGAATATTTTGTAGATTATCAGTTGTTATGGCTAAAGTCTGTAAGTGCAGTAATTCTTGCACAATATTCCAGTCACATTTTTCCTGTCTGTCGTCTTCATGTCTTGTCTGTTGAAGTGGGTACAAACAATGGAACTGTAGTTTAGTTGCTTTTTACATAAACTGCTCATCTGTTTGAAACAACACGATCACATGGTAATGCATATCAATAGTACGAGTGTGAAATCTTGTGGAATCGAATGGATATGCCAAAATGAGTTTTGGCGTGCCTATGATACGCACTTTATTCCGTGTATATGACACACTCTTGGGAAGGATAAGGGTGGCAGGGTGGGTTCGTACGTATAACATGCCATAAAGTGTGTATCATATGCAAGTGAAAAACCACGTTCCATATGAATCCAAAAAATGTATTTTGGCATATACATTCCAAGAGATTGCACACGCGTCCTATTTACCGATATACGCATTTTCGTGAGATCGGGTTCGTTTGAAAATAGGGGCTTTGTTTTATTTTAAAACAAATGTGTGGTATTTGTCTAACAGGCCTGAGATGTTTTCATCAACACACCCTTGGCACTGAGTCACAGAGTACAAAGCATAAGTGCACTTCTTTTATCAGAAAGGGGTCTGCTGTCAGAATGTGTGGAATGCTGTGACTGTTCGAGGCCATTTTCCTATTGTTTTTTTTTTACAGCTGAACTTGTAATGAACAGTTCAGACCGCAGGTGGTCCACAGGCCGACTTTAAACTCCAGTAGTGGGTTGTCTTGAAACCCAGTTGGTCTTTGACTGTCACAGGCTGTGCTTGATCTGCTCTTGTCATCTTTCCGTGTCTCCTGTGTTCCCGGAAGAGACTATATTGTTCTTCTCATGTGGTTTCTGAGCCTTTTAGTATAAGGAGTGGAATTTATTCTGCTGAAAGTTTTAGTTACCATTGACTGCATGTGTATACTATCATGCATAGCTTGGACTTCAAATTCATTTCAAACAGTTTTAACTTTTTGTAAGAAGGTAATTAATTACTGCACTATCACTCGAGCATCTTTTTGTGTACTGTTCAGAAGCTTCACAAATAGTGCAGTGGACACTTTTGATTAAAAATTCGTCTCTGGAAGACGTTTTTACGCTGCTTTTCTAATGGAGATGGATAATGTATTATTTATCAATACTATTTATCAATCAGAACCAGCCTGAATGAGATTTAAGACTTGCAGTCGTTTTACTTGCTTATAAATGCTTCCACAGGTTCTTTTTCACTGTCACAAAATCACTATTTCTTTATCTTCTCAAAATTACTTTGCAGCTATTATGTGTTTGGAAAAAGCAGTCATTATTATTGTTTACATTTTATTCTTTTGGGGAAGAAACATTCTGTGTGAAGTCAAGTATCTGTATTGACCAGTAGGTGTCACAATAAAACCACAAAAAGAGGACGTTGAGGCAGATATAATTTCCAAGAACATTTTCATAACCAGTTCGTTTTTTTTGTGCCATTACTAATTCAGCGTTTAGGATGAGCTGCATGCACCTGATAAAGAAAACTGAGGTGAGAGGAACAAAGGAAAGTTATACTTTTAAATCCAGCAATGACTTTACCTTACTTGCTTTTTTGTGTATACTTCTTCGTTTATCCATAATTCGTAAAATTCTCCATAATTAGTATGATTCTAGTTTCTCCTTCTTTCAAGACTGACGAACAGTTCTCATGCCATTATGGCAGAATGTAGAGGAAGACGATACATGTTTTTAAAATAAAGGTGAATGGGCCAACTTAGACAAGTTAGGGTTAAATATTGTTTCAACATTTTTTCTTATTTGTCTCTTTTCAATTTCATAAGTTTGAACTACATCATAAAGTGTCACAGTCTTCAGACTTGCTTTGTAATGTTCCTTAAACCAGAATAAATTGTCTTATTGAATGCTCAGTTGTCCTAGAGAGTGACATGAGTTATTGCATGTTAAGTGTGCCATGTATAAGTGCATGGCAAAGCTCAATCTCAAATGTTACTGAATTTAAAAAAAAAAAGTAGCTTATGTAAGTTGCTCTAGTTGAGTCTCCACTCAATTTAGCAGAGAATAGGTGCAGTTGCCAGAGCAGGTGTTCAAATTTGTCACTTGACATTCTGGGCTACCCTTCAGAAAGCATTGTCCTGGGCTAAACGCTCAGCTCCCCCATCTGTCTCCAGTAAGGGAAGGAAATGAAGCAAGAGACCAAGCAAGAGGGAGAGTAAAGGATTTCGGCACAGCCACAATGCTGCTTGAACAAGGGAACATATCATGGTGAGGGTCAACCAAATGCCTCTCATTACCAGCAATTATGGTACCCGTTTGATTTCTCTGTTGGGGACTTGAGAAAATGCACTTAGGAGGACAAAAAATCGAGGCGATTTGAAGTAGAAAGATTGAATGTATGCCCAAACAACCCCAAATAAAGGCAGCTTTTATAGCAGCTGTTATACATCCAGAGCCAACCAACTAGATGGATTTTACAGGGAGCTTTCATTCTCATGCTGTTCTGACAGCCCCCTGACTTCTCTCTTCCTCCCTTCGTTTGGACTGGAGGAGTTTGAGCAGCTTAATGTGAAATGTTCCCACAGTGATGGGTAGACAGTACTGCTGTGGTACTGCAGGACTTGTTGATTGAGATTTGGAAAGTTTAGTTGAATCCTTTCTTAATGTCACAGGATGACTTTGACATCCACACATACAGTAAGTGTCTAAAATTAGTAACACGGGAAAAGGAACAAGGACAAAAAGTATGAGGTTGTGTGGCAAGGGGTCGAAATGGAGGCTGCTCTTGCTTCATTGAAAGTCCAAATGGCTGCATTGGGCTTACTGAATAGAATGATGTGGAAGAAGCAATTATAGAAGCTGCCAGTGATGCTCTTCTTTTATCACAACATGTTCTGCTGCTTTAATAGTGCAGTTAACTTTTGACTGACCTAAATGAAAAAGACTGACTTTTCAAACACAGGAAACAACAATGCCAGGGAAAGTATAGCTGCAACTATCAAGGCTATAGCAATTATGTCCAATTTTCCTCATCCCTTTTCCTCTGTTGTCTTTGAACTTTAAGGGGGGGAGGGGGGTTAATTTGTAATGAAAGGTAATTTTCTTATTCAGCTTCTGTCAGTCAGGTCTCTCAAACATACTACACCTGGAGATTTCTAAGTAAGTGGCGATAGCTTGTTCCCCTTGGTGGCTGCACTTATTACCTGGTGTGATGAAAAGCTAACTGAAACTAAGCTGTCATCAAGGCCAGCAGGACGTTGTCTCTTCCAATGGCCTGAAATGTGGATTTATGCTTTTTCTTGTAGTCTACAAAAGACCGTTTGATACGATATATAATATACACTAACTTTCAAAGGTACAGCATGAGTCAAACATGATCTTTGAAAGTACAAGATTTTTTAATGTTGAGCGATGCAAGAACAAGTTTTGGACTTTGTTTCAATCTGTTACTGATTTAGATTGCTTCTACTGTTACAACATTTATTTCCTGTTGACATTTTGGACAGGTATTTGCTTGTTGCACACATCTGTACCCAGGGATTGTGCTTGCAGGATGGCATATTGGTGACTGTCTATATTACTGCATATAACCTTATATTTTACATTATATGATGTCAATATATCAAGCTACTTGTAGCTTTTGCCTCAAACTACTGAAAACTACCAGAATGAAGCCAACCAAAGTAAGTGCTGGTAATCTGAAAACACATACAAACTTGTATTTTGGAGTTTAGTGATCGCCATTGAGATATTCTGCTCAATTTAAAATGAAAGTTTGCGATTTGTGGTCACGAAGTAAAAACTAACTTAATTTGGAGGTTTTAAAATTATAATATATTTAACTGTTTTAGCTTTTGAGAGCTTTTTAAGTTTTACTAGTTTTCATAATGCACATCTTTTGAAAACTACATAGCCACTACACACTACATGTTTTATTATGGTTATCTGTTTAAACCCATTATTGTGCAGCCATGTGATGTTACACAGAGACTTCTGGGAATGTCCTTTTAAGGTGATGATACACGCGGCAACTTTTTGAGTGAGAAACAGGGCCCACAACCAATTTAAAGTATCCAGATAGAATTTTTTTGCCCTTTCTCAATGGGAAAGTTACCAAGCAACATTGCTCAAAGTTTCCCTGTGTATCATCACCTTTACTCTTTTTCACTTTAACTTATTAGGGCTGGGAGAAAATTCACCTAACAATCACAATTTTATTTAGTTAACAATTTTAAAATTCCAGAATCAATATTTATTGCACAAAAAATATAAATATTGATTCTGGATCAATATTTGCTTTATTTTAGTCCTTGTTAGGGCTGTACGATATATCGTAATTATCGAAATATCGCAAATGTACATATCGCAATATGCACATTGCAACGGCACGCACTATCTGAATGATTTTAATAGGCTGCTTCAACATTGGGAAAGGTGTACATTTAGGTTGGCATTAGGGCCCTATAAAATCTGTTTTATTTTTTACCAAATTCCGTTTTATTTTTCCCCAAATTTTTTCCACTTTAATTTTTGCAAATTCCGTTTTTTCCGTTTTCATTTTTGCAGATTCCTTTTAAAAAAAAAAACCTTTTACTGTTATTTTAGTCAAAAAAGAGTGTGCTTTTAATGTTAATATAATAGAACATAAAACAAAAAAATAGTAATGACCTTAAATTTATTGAGGTAAAATACATTAGTTTATATAAGTTAAAATGAAAGTGCTCCATTAGCTTTTTCTTTTAAGTAAAAAAAATAAATTCATAAGAATCATTTTTTACATACAGTACTATTAAGTAAAACATTTAAAGCTACATAAATATATCTTTTGCAAATGCAACTGTGCTCCCCTCTGCTCCAAACACATATGTATATTTATGGCATATTAGGGATGTCAACGATTAATCGATGATTGATTAATTGTCGATAAGACATTTGATCGATAAGACTTCTCGATCATCGATTTAGCAGGGTCATGCGCATGCGTGAGGATTGGGACAGTCATATTATATAACAGAAATGTGAACACTATTTTAATAAATGGTTGTAAAGTCATTGGGTTTAGGTGCCGTGTTCAGAGCGTTGTTCCTAGAGCGTGTGAACACCACGCGTCTCCCATTCTGAATATGAATATCAGCAACTCAATTCAAGTTCACTTGTCCATTCGCATCATTTTGTGAAGATATAACATTTGTAATATTTTGTTAACTTTATATAAATCTGATTAATCTCATATAGGAAGCTTTTTGTTGAGTTAAATAACGTGCTAGCAAAGAGCAGTGTAACTTACCGGTGTTGATTCAGCGCATCCGCTTCAGCTCGCGCTGTTCAAACAGCAACACACGACTAATAATAACTATGATTGGGACCGTCACATTACATAACATTAATGAAAACAATATTTTAATAAATCGTTTTGAATTAATTGGGTTTAGGTGACGTTTCAGCACGTTGCTCTTGCAAGTGCGTCCACAAATTCTGAATAACAAGATCTGAGGCGGCGTTCGTGTTGTATTACATGTTATATTTGGTTATTAAATAAGTAATTTAATTAAATTATAAATAACATCGACTAATTTTACAATCCCATAGCCCTTTGTTTAGATAAAAAAAATCCTTCTCATTCATTTGGTGAAGAACATAGCGTTTTGAGCAGCATTGCACATAGGCCTACTGTCATGCTGTCGGCTATAAGCCACTGCTGTAGACGCATATTTCAGTATGGTTAACGATTAATCGATTAATTGATCGTTAATTTAAACGACGATCGATCATGGGAATTTGTGAAAATTGACATCCCTAATGCATATAACATGCTGAATATGGGTAGTTTACACACTGTAAAAAATTTGTGGTGGTTTTTGTTGGTTTAACTTAAAAAAGTAACCTGGTTGTCTTAACATTTTGAGTTTATTGAAATTAAAAATTTGAGTTGATACAATGAAGGAAATTAGTTTAATAAATAGAAACTAAAAATATTTTTGTATCTGAACCACATAAAAAATGTGATAAATCATGAAAATAGCACAATTTTTATATTTCACTGCGTCATCAGAAATAACACACACATAATTGCCCAATATGCTTACAAAATCTTTTAATAATCTTTTAATAAAGGTTGTCGAATCTCAAAAAATGTTCATTGTATTAACTCAATTTTAATTTCAATGAACTCAAAATTTTAAGGCAACCAGGTAACTTTTTTTCTAAATAATTTTTTACAGTGCATGATAAAAGTAACCTTAAAGTTAAGATAAGCATCTAGTTTTAATCATTTAAAGGGGCCTTTGAAACACTTGTTCCCCACTGCTGTCACAGGACTTCACCAAATCATACCAAAGAAGTGTGTTTTTGACGGAGCAGTCCCAGCGATAAAGGTTCGGTCCTGCTTTGGAAGCAGCTGGTGAGTAAAACTGCTTCAAATGTCTGCTATTGGCTATCGTCGCATGAGTAAACATCAGTAAACGACACGATCACGTGCTTCGTCATTCAATGTATTCAACGTTGTTCTATGTATAACGTTACACTAGTCTGACATGCAAAACCGTTTTGCTTGCTACTGCTAAGGTCTAGTCACATACAATAGTCCATAAACCGAATCATGTCCTCATAAACTGCGAGTAAAGACACAAATGTTGACAGGCCACTAAATACAGTACATACCACAGAGACGGACATCCTGCTGTTGCTGTTTCTCCGTTCAATTTATTTCAGCCTCAGATTTGATTCTGGATCATATGTCTATTAGCTGAGATCGATAGCCATGGGGTTCCTCCACGCTTGAGGACGTCACCGTTTTGTTCGCACTTGTCATTCTTTAGCTCTGCCCACACGATTCGCCTCCAGGCGCTCGGTTTTTTCCGGAAAGACTCGGTACAGCCTATATTTCTTTTATAAATATAATAAAGCTAAAGTCTTTTCAGAGATATGAAGGATGCAATACTACTCTATAGGTACTCAAGATTGACATGAGATTGACTGAAACTGAGTGTTTCACCCCCCCCCTTTAAGGTCCCTGCATAAGTCAAAATTAAATGTATGTTCTTGAAGTTTGTCACACCACAGACAAATGTGTTATTAACCACCCAGCCAAATTTGATTTATAAAAAAAAATCTGCCAAGTAAATAAAATAGCTTATCAAAATAAGCAGCATTCTCTGTTCTCAAATGCTGGGGGCATGTCTGCTGTCAACACTGAAACCATGCCCATTCGTGGGAAAGCTGCCGTGACTCAGCAGTGCAGTTCAAGACGGCACCAGATGTCGGCGGGACTGGAGAATGAAGGGCAGCGCGAGAGATAATCGGTAAACTCAGCTTCATTCTGCAGCGGAATATATCGATGAATCCCAGTTGTCTCCGATGAAAGTTTGTAGAGCTATAGGGTGTAAAGTCACTGCAGAGGCAGGTGCTGTTGTTGATCAGCTCTCCATCAAGGTAGCTGTTCACAAGATTAAGCCACCTCTTATTGATTGATATCATAATTGTTGTTGTGTAAGTTGTAGGCTGTAGTTACTTACGGTACTGAGAGTAACTCACGATGGAGCTGTAACTGAACTGATGTGAAATATGCTCTAGACCTTGTTAGGTGAGGGGCCAGGCTTAGTGGCTCTAATCATAGATCATAAAAAAATATGGACGACTCAACATCATCTGTTTCCGCATGCCAGATTTGAAGCTTTCAGGCGGCCTGCATGGCGCTGACATCTTGGGACCGAGTCTGCGCAGTAGAGCTTTCGGGACCGGAGTTGCGCAGTAGAGAGCAGGTAGTAGAGCAGGAAGTATAGTCGCGATATCAAAAGCCTGCCCACACTCTCGCAGATGCAGAACAATTAATTGTGTTGGTGTGAAATAAACAGTTATGGAAATGTAGAAATTAAAGCTAAAGCTCCTATCTGCTCCCAAAAATTCAGAAAAAAGTGTGTTCGTGCCTCAGTTAGGGCTGTGCGATAACACGATATTTGATCGTGGACGATCAAAATTACTGCACAATCCACTTTTTCAGAAAAATCGTTGTATCGCCATATATAGTGCGCAACACGTTATATCCTTAGCAGTTCGATAGACGGCGCCAGGTTAACAATCTCGTATATGTTGCTCGTAAATTCAGTGAGATTAAGTGACGGAGTCCGTGACAATGGAGGGAAACACAGAGGAGTTGGTTCCTAAAAAAAATGCAACTTCTGTAATCTGGAAATGGTTCGGATTTTTGCTAACAGACACAGCGCAAACAACAGTTATTTGCAAATGTTGCAATGATAAGATTCGCACGACGGATAGCAACACAACGAACCTTTTTAACCACCTCAAGAGAAAGCACCCGAAAGAATATGCAGAGAGTCTAATTTTAAAAGGACCCCACGCGAGGACATCACCAGGTACAACCAAGCAGCCAGAAACGACGAGGCTTAAACAAACAACTCTAACGAAAGAAACATATCAGAAAGGAGCTCCGTATGAGAGGACGAGCAAGCGCTGAAAAGACGTAACTGATGCCGTGACATTTTACCTGACCAAAGACATGATTCCTATAAAGACTGTGGAAAATGAGGGCTTTAAAAGACTGTTCAAAGTCGTAGATCCACGTTACGAAATACCCAGTCGCAAATATTTCTCCTCCACTGCCATTCCACAGCTTTATTCAGAGTGCCGCAGCAAGATTCAAAATAAAATTCAAAACGTTAAGTTTTGCTACAACGGCTGATTTATGGTCTAGCCGTACGTCAGAGCCGTATTTAAGTCTGATGATTCACTTTGTTCATGAGTGGAAGTTGTGCAGTGCGTGTCTAGAAACAACATATTTTCCACAAGACCACACAGTCGAGCTCATAGCGCAAGGTCTTAAGGACGCGCTTGAATGTTGGGGACTGAAAGAAGCAAACATGACCTGTATGACGACAGATAGTGGGGCCAATATGGTGAAGGCATTGGAGCTCAACAGCTGGACTCGTCTGCAGTGTTTTGGGCACAGACTCCACCTAGCCATCGGTAAGTGCAACTAAAAATAATGGTCTCTGATATTCAAGTGATTATATTCAGCTATTATAATAAATCATTGCAAATTACATTAGGAACTTTGAACATAGTAAAATCGTGAGATTAATTTGCTATAATAATTGCACTGGTATGAGTAAATGAAATGTTATATATACATTTAAACATTTTATATACATTTTTACATTGTGTTGTGCATTTGGTTAAATCTAATTGATACATTGTTCTTTTTTTCCCTTCTTTTTTTAGAAAAAAGTGCCAAAGACCCTCGTGTTGAACATGCAACATCTGTCTGCAAGAAAGTTGTCAGCACATTCTCCTTCAGCTGGAAGAAAAAGAGGGAACTAAGTAATGCTCAAGCTGAGCTAAAGCTACCTCAACAGAAGCTCATCACTGAGTCCCCAACGCGATGGGGTTCGAGGCTCAGCATGATTTAGTGAGTGCTTGACCAGGAAAAGGCGATTTCTCAGGTCCTGAAGGCAGACAAGAAGGTAAGGCATTTGGTCCCATCATGGCAAGATGTTGACGTGATGGAGTCTGTGAAAAAGGCACTGAGTCCACTGAGAGACTTTACTGATGCACTCTCAGGTGAGGACTATGTGAGTGTGTCTTATGTCAAGCCAGTGCTTCACATGTTGAAAGTCAACATTTTGAGCCTGAATGATGAAGACACTGAACTAACAAAAACAATGAAGACAACCATTCTCAATTACCTCACTGACAAATATCAGGACCCCACCACTGATGACCTGTTGGATATGGCTTCGCTTTTCGATCCCAGATTCAAAACACAATTCATTGCCGAAGACAAGGTAGAGGGAATACAAACCAGAGCTGTGGCTGAGCTGGAGTCTTTGATGACCATACACATAGTCTCCAAAATCAGATCAGCAGCCCACATCTAGTACCTCAGCCTCCACATCACAAATCCTTGATGAGGATCAGACACCACCCAAGAAAGCAAAGAAATCACTTTCCAGCTTTTTAAAAGCCTTCGGTGTTGCAAGTGCATCTGCAACCACATCAGTTTCCTCATCTGTGAAAGAGGCAATAGAAGGAGAATTGAAGGGATACTTGTCCACGCCAAATGCAGAAAGTGAGGTGGATCCGCTGGAATGGTGGAAAGTACATGAGGCAAACTTTCCAAGAATTAGCCAGCTTGCTAGAAAGTATCTCTGTATTCCAGCCACAAGTGCTCCCTCGGAAAGGGCTTTCAGCACTGGTGGCAATATCGTCACCTGCCAAAGGGCATCTCTTAAGCCTGAGAAAGTGAATCAGCTGGTCTTCCTTTCTAAGAATTTGTGATTGTGATTTGTCATACTTTGTAATCTTTAGAAATGTATATGTTCCAAAGCTGCTAAGTTTACAAGACTCAGGAATGAGGTCAGGAAATATTTTGTATCTTTATTTTTTTTTGTTTCTGAAACATGTTGCACAAAAATCTATGGTACTTAACAGAGTACAAAAGGTTTACAGTTTGTATGTTTATTTTTCTTTTCTAAGCCAATGTTTATTTTGGGAGTTATGCTAAAGTCTGGGCACTTGCATTGAAAGTTAATATTTTTATTTAAACTTTATTTTACTTTGAAAAAAAATAAAATAATCCATTTACATTTTTGAAGGTGTTGCTAAGGATCTATGTCTAATAAGCTATTTGATTTGTAAGACTTGTTAAACTAAGATGTGTTAGATTTGTTAAACAAATGTTCATTTTGATGGTACAGTAATTGTAATGCAAGTCTTGTTGAATGTTCTTTCTTTGCAGAATAGCACTTGCATTAAATCTTCACTTGATTAAAATATTCTTAAACATATATGGTAAGAGTATATTTTTTATAATTTTTTATATGGGGACATTAGTTTGGTTGTATTGTACCTTTGTCATTTGCAAAATAGTCTTAAAAAACCAACTTGAAAAAGAATCGGGATAAAAATCGTGAATCGTGATATCCCCAGAAAAAAATCGTGATATGATATTTTTTACATATCGCCCACCCCTAGCCTCAGTGACAACTTCACTCAGAGAAGACATCGATCTCGGCTATCAACCATGTCACACCCCCATTTTTATAGCATCAAATAACTAACTAAAACTAAACTTATTTTAAAAACGAACACTTGAAATGAAATCTTGATGATAACTGCCTTCAATGACATAAACTAACTTTGGGGAAAAAATATTTGTAGTGTAATTTTATTGTTTAGTTTGCCTCGCGTCCATTAGAAAACATAGAGGGGCGGCTATACTGGGAACGGTCACCGGGGGGCGATCGAGGCGCGAAAGCTTCACTATCAGAGGGATACTGCAGGCTTGGCTCTAATGCGTCCTCGACAGTTATGATAGTGTTGGGGGAGGGGCCGGAAAACAGCAAAGGTAAAAAAAAAACTGTTTAATGGTCTCTACAATTCAGTACTACACACTCCACAGTCTTTGGGCGGCAGTGGCTCAGTGGTTCATGTAGGTTGTCTACAAACCAGAAGGTTGGTGGTTCAATCCCCGGTTCCACTTGACCAAGTGTCGAAGTGTCCATGAGCAAGACACCTAACCCCAGCTGCTCCCGACGCGCTGGATGGCGCCTTACATGGCTGACATCGCCGTCGGTGTATGAATGGGTGAATGTGAGGCAAAAATGTAAAGCGCTTTGGATAAAAGCGCTATATAAATGCAGTCCAGTCCATTTACTTTGTAATGTGTTTCAGCAATACATTTCTAAAATGTATAACCTGTTTAGAAACAAATCTCAGAATTTCATTTACAGGGACTTTAATGAAAGGTGAAAACTGCTCCTAATAAACAGAATGAACATCATACCTGCATGCCTTCCCAGCTAACACACGTCAAGCCAGTTATGTGATTGATAGGTACTTTACTTTTATTTATGACTTACAATGTTATAATGTCAATTTGTATGTTCGTAGTTTCTCTTGTTCTTTGTATACGGGGTGTGCGCATGTATGTGTAACTACGACAGTGTGTCGTAGTGTGTGCTACGAGTGCAGTATAGCTGACAGGAAAGGAAAGCAGTTTTCTAAGGTGAGACATTTTTATTTTATGTTGTAACAGGCTAAAATGACTGTTGCTGTGACTCCAAGGTAGCATTTTAGTCAACCTGGTTAAATGAGGAAACTCTCTTTGTCCTTCCTCCATGCAGTGACATGCACTTTGAAGACAAAAGTTAGTGTATATTTAGTAAATAATAAAATATTTAGTATAAATACAGCTCTTATTAGTTGCCAAAAGTGTACTAATTACTATTTAATCAAATCAAGAAAGAAAAAAATTATTACATGAGTATCGTTGTTTGAACTGTGGGTAGTGTATCATATTTTTCCGGTTCGGTTTGAATATCGTTGCACAGACGATATGGATCCTCATCCTTCTTGAGATCAATTGTATTACTGCTTTCAAATAAGAAGCAGATTATTGCAAGTACAGTCCAAATGCTTTTTGGGCTACCCTGTAGGGCAGTAAGTCCATCAATATTGGAAGGCAAAAATGGCCCCTGTAGATCTAGACAGTGATATTCTGTAGGGGTGACAGTGCTCAGTGTCTGAAAACACTCTAAGCCACTGCAGTAGGAGTGTCTGTATTGAACAGAGAGCGAGAGAGAGAGCATGGACTTTAGCAGCTACCGCATGAGCGTTCATGACTGGCATGATGAGAACCACTTTCTCTGACACACACACACACACTGTGAGAGATTGTTTTTTTTGTATCCATGGCAACAGTGCGACATAGAAGCATAACCAGTGCAGTTAAACTTGATGCTGCTGAGATATTTGTGGTGATGGTAGTGGGACACTGGCTCTCGTGATGTTTTTTGGTGAGGCCTTCAATTTGGGCTAGTCAACAGTGCTCTTGTTTCAAATGCACTGCATCCCAAAATGAAAATTGTATGCGCCTGTGAGATTACTATCCTGATGTCTCTGATGCTGTTTGAGGACGAGGCCTGAAGAAAGTGCGATATGGTTTGGGATGGTGTCTTTCTCCCTCGTTGCTAACCTCTTGGCCCTGTCTGTCACTCCCCTGATGCGCTGATTGCTATGCAGCTCTGAACTTGCCTTTGGCTCTTTATCCCGACCCCAGCTGTATCCGTGGAGACCAGCTGTCAGCCCAGTCAATTCCCCTCTTCTTCCTGACAGACCGCATCGCCCTTCGGACGCAAACCTGGAGATTGGAGGAAGGCCAGAGATCTGTACACAGACTGAGGCAGAGATGGATACAAATGAAGAAAGACGGATAAGCAGACATGCACATGCAGATGCATGTGCCTTGGCGGAGGTGATATGTTACCCAAACAGAACAGATGTAAACTTGCTTTGGCTCAGTCACCTTATTTTTTTGCATGATTTTGATATCTCTATCGGCCTGACATAGTAAAGTTAAAACTTTTTGTATCATCTTTAGAAGAGCAAACTTCAGTCTTCTCGAATTTCAGAAGTCAACCACTGCTGTGTAGCTGCAGTAGTAGATCTATTTTATTGCATTTATTTTGTTCAAAAGAGCGCAGTTTAGTCCATTTGTTCCAAAATTATGCTGTTAATATATCAATTGGAGCATTCCATGAAGTTCAGTGTTTCGCCAACCAAAATTCCAACATAAAGGCTCAAACCATTAAGGCTGTGAACCTACACTGGTCTCACGGTTGGTTTAATTACGATTTTCATGCCATCGATTCGGTTCAATTTTAAATCACGATGCATTAATGATGCACTGCTTCCTCACGTATACAATTTTGTCAATAAACACAAGCAGTCAGTTATATGAGCTGCTCAAAGAAAACAAGTTTCTTAAATGTATCAAACATCAAACAAAACTCAAGTCTTGACACAGGAGACAACAGGAGCATTTAGAATAAATACATCAACAAAAGTAAATACTAAAAGCTACTTTAAGAGGTGGTCTGGGCAGCCTTACAGTCAAAACTGAAGTCTAAATGCATCTGGTTGTTGAAACCAAAAAATGTGTACTTACAACAATTCTAAAAAAATAAATGTATAGCATATTATAGGCTTTATGTCATGCTATAGTCAGATATGACAGAGCTTCTGAAGCTCACATTGCCACAGAGTATCTCTTCATTAAGCCAACACACAAACTACCGCAAATTAAACCGAAAGTAAAGTCGTAGGTACTCAACATAGTCATCTTCTTTAAAAGTAAAGAAACTGAATGATCTTACCAGTGCTGTTGCTGTGCTTGTTCATACTCTTTGAATCTTTGAATTCTAAGTTGGCTGATTATCATAAATGCAGTTCATATCTTTTTGTTTTCAGTTAAGTGAACCCCATTAAATTGTGGGAGTAAGTCTTAACCTTCAAGTCTCAAGCATCTTCAAGTCATTTGTTGTGACAACCAAGTCAAGTCACTGCTTTGTGTCAAGCAAGTCAAGTCATATCTTAAAACTACATAACCTAAAATGGAAATGTAACTGAAATTAGGCCAATATATTGGGTGAGATGAATTATCTTTGTATTTTTTGAATGTTCTCTCTCCTCCTAATCCTGTACAGCATTACCAGGTGATAGGGCTGTGCGATATTGATGAAAAATGCAATATGCAATATCTTGTTAAAGAATGTGTTGAATTATGACGCATGTATGCATGAATATTGTGTAAGGCCGTTGCTGATATCAACCCTGCCTCAAACATTGATATTTAATTAATTTAAAAATTAAAGTTTGTATTTTTTCATTGTCAATTACTAGAAGATCTGTATAATACAGATCTTTTAGTAATTGACAATGAAAAAAAACTTCAACTTACTTTTGCAGTAACATATGTTAACTTTAAAGCTTGGGACACACCAAGCCGACTTCAAAGAAAAAAAACAAGTTTTGCAGACTTGAAAACTACAAAAACCAGACTGACAGATGCTCACTGACAACCTGGTGTGCCCTGGCCTTTATTATAACCCTTTGTTATCGAATATATATATTTTTTGCTTATTTCTTCAAGGAAAAACATATTTGGACTTTAACCAGAGTGATGTAATTGGCTTTGAAGGGTTTCAGAAGCTAAATAAAATCACATGAACACACACTGGATACCACACACATTGGGATGTCTTTCAAATCGGACATTTTGACTGCTTTAAATGTCTATGAAACCTCAAATTATCTGTTGAAATAATGTCATTATATTTCAGTTTATCCCCCCCCCCCCTCCGCTAGACAACATAGTTTTTGTCACTGCGTTTTCCAGCAAACCATATCCCTTTCCTCCTTATATTACAGCATATGAGCTCTCATCTTAAATTTCCACTTCAGTCTATCATGTGCTCATGCAACATGTATTCCTGTCACTCCACTCCTGCGACGTGTCGAAACCAGGGTAGCAATCTGACAGATGTCAATGGCATCTGCGCACTGAGCCCAATTGCCACATTGCCTCTCTGGTCTTGACGTCCAAGGTTAAGACAATCACCGGCAGGTGGGTGTGATTGAGCCTAATGGACTGCAATTGACATGATTAGCGTCTCTCACCTCTGCCGAGGTGCTACTGGATTGATTTTAATAGCCTCTTCTGGCAAAGTGTCGATGGAGAAATCTGTTTGGCATTCATGCATGTTCTGTTAAAGCTTCAGCTTGACCTTCGTTCTGATAGACCCTCTGCCACATACGCTCATTACTCCTCTCTTTTCTTTGATGTCTAGAAATGTACCTGTTTTATGTGAGCTAGCTCTTTACCTTCAGCAATCAAAGAAAAACTGAAGTGTGAGTACAAGATGGTGGTGGTGAATGATTAGAAAGATGGTGAAAATATTTTTTTTGCATTTATGTTCCTCGAGGTTCACTTTTAATGTTAATATAGCTTTATGCACCAAAAAAAGTTTATGTGGGAATTTTAAACCTTCATTCTGACCCTCTGTCTGAACTTTTAAGGGGTTGCTTCTTTTACGCTTTTCAGTAAACCACAAGCGTGCTACACAAGTCCAGAAAATGAAGCGTCTCTATTGACCCCAGCCAGTTGGTTGGTCCAAGTATAGGTTATAAACCTGGCCCTCTCCTTGTAATGTAATGGGACGAGAAACAAAATAAACAGTCAAGTTAAACTTTAAATATATATATATTTATTTATTTTTACAAATATGTTTTTTCTCACATTGTTGTAAGTTCAAGTGTTTAATAAAATTTTGTTTATTTTAGTTAGTTATTTGATGCTATAAAAAAAAAAACTGTTACATCACAATTGACAGCTGTGATTGACTAGCCTGACAAGCCAGACCTACATCAAGATGTTTGGTCTGGAAACTCACCATAGACAGGGCTCAATCCGAGGGGCGGGATAAACGGTTTTCTTTCAAACTGCCTCTGCACGCAATTGGATAGCGCTACAACCAACCAGAGCAACGTCAAGTGGAGCTGATAGAGTAAACTTTAGACGTATTTGGTGGGCAAAACTCCAAGCACATCTTCCCTTTTTAAGAATGACTTCAGTGCCGTTCTTTTCTCAGAGAAAAGCTTAACTCAGTCTTCCAGTCGCGGCCAAAGCCGAATCGAAAGACCGCCGTTCGCCAGCATCTGTGTTTACTAGTAGCACGCAAGCGCAACTCTGCCGTCATTGTTAAGCCCCGCCCACCGACTCTATACACGATGTGATTGGCCTGACTAGAGTTTGGTTTTTACAGCTCCGTGCGTGCATTGGTGCCTCCCTACGATGTTAATGATTTATGAAAGTGTTGTTTATTTTCATAGGTTGTAAGAGGGCATATTCTAGCATTAGTGTAGAATAGACATTTGGAAATAAGAGTCCTGGTGTATTTCATACGTGTTTATAATTAAGTCCTAAGTTGAATGGGCTACTTTTTCAACATGCACGGTAGGAGCATGTCGTTGATGTGCAGATTTATTTGTTCAGATATCACGTCAGTTATCCACTCTGGTCTACTATGTGTTTTATTCTCCTCATCTCATTGAGTCTAGCTGAAAGGAGATGGGGGTTTCCTAGCAACTGTTACTGGGTGAAACCCATAACCTTGATCTGTTTTTGGGTAAACTTTTTGTTCTTTTCCACAATGACCTTCCTACTCCATTACTGTGTGATCCAGAAACAAAAATGTTGATTTGAAGAAAATCAGCAGCAGTTTTGTTCAAAGCAATTGTTCTGCTGATGGTTATGCAGTTTATTTTACATAAATGCTTGGTGAATGTGCACACAATTGTAACTTTCTTAGGTTGTCTTGTTGAGCAGGGCCGTGTCATAGGATAAAAACACAGCTATCATTGACAGAGATGACCTTTCATTGAAGGCTGATATGATAGATGGCTGATTGCAGTGACCTAATAAAAACGTATTTATAATTTAAGCAGGTGAAATGGCTAATGTTTGTTAATTATGGCAATAAGTCCTTTTAATTAAAAAAGGTCTAGACCGTTGCAGTGAGGGAGTAGAAAAGACCAGCAAATTGGGGGCTGCAGCACAGCACATTTATTAATGTTTTTGTTTGTTTCTTTTTCAAAATGATTTATTTATTTATGACTTGAATAAGCATGTTTCTGAGTCGAGTGTGTTTTTAGTTAGAAAGCCTGGCGGTTCCGTTTTGTGCTACCTGATTTGTATGAATGGGACTTCTCTGCACTGAAGGTGATTCAGAGTCTGCCTCGAATGAAAATCCAGTCTTCTCAAGGCTCTCTTGCTTTCTCTGCCAATTGTTGCTCTAGCCTTGTTTGGAATGGTAACAGAGGACTTTTCAATAACTCTGATGCTCATGCAAATAATTCCTTTCATTCCAAAGGGAGCATGATTACTAATGCATAAGAATATTAGTCATGTCAAACATTAGTTGCGCAAGAGCTATATATCGCTTCTCTTTTATAATAATTCTCTAGGCACATTCACTTTCTCTACTCTAATAACTATTATCTTTTATGTCTTCCCTATATAAGAACACACACATGGCATGTATGCATTTACGTTTTGTATGAATAAAGTACCAATTAACCTAGTTGCCTTGTAGCCAAGTTTTTAAGTTCCTGTCTGTTGGACTGAGAATTTTGTTAGGGGGATCTGTGTGTTTGTGCTTGCACTTGGCTCGAAAACCCAGTCCCCTGCCAGTTCTTGAATTGGTGACATCTCTCATGCTGTTTGGCTTCATGTAGTGTGCAGTGTCTGTGGCCAACACATCTTGGTGTTTTATTTATCGATAGGACTAGAATGAATAGATAATCTGCATTTCAAAGAGAATCGATAAATCTGTTGGCTTTTCTCATTACAGCAAAAGCAGCAACAAATTGGAATAATCATATTGCATTGGTTACATAAATCAGTTTACCCTTTAATGTTATAAACATTATTACAGCTTAATCCTTTAGAAATAATTTTAATATGCTCACAAAACATTTCTTATTATCACTGTTGAAAACAGTAATATTTTTGTGGAAAAAATAAAACCTTTTCTTTCAGGATTCTTTGATGAATGTAAAGTTTAAAAGAATAAGATTTCTTTGAAACAGAACTTTTGTAACATGTATAAATGTCTTTTAATGTCATTGATTAATAATTACAGTCGATAAGCTTTCCTTTGCAGGGGTGTAACGAAACACCTATGCCATGGTTTGGTTAATTTCACTGTTTTGGAGACACGGTTCGATTCTGTTTGCTGTGTGATCATCTTCGTCCCGCTGCCGTGGCCTAGCTCAACTTGACTGGTGAGCTTGTACTGTCTGAAATTGCTGGTTGATTAGCGGTGTTTGCACCGGGCTAACGTCAGTGTCCAGCATGATGTTAAAATATTCCGCTTCTCAACTGCATCACTGCTCTATCCTGCATAACAACCATTAAACAACTTGGACTTCTGCGCTGACTCCGATATATCCACAGAAGTGCCCGGAAAAACATTGTTTACGTCCTGCATAGGATCGTGACGATCCCCATCATCTGGTCTTCAGTTGCGCATCGCATCAGGACACTTTGTACGTCATCAGGACGCTGGGTAAACGTAGCAACAGAGCCTCTAGCGCTGGGAGAAATGTAAAACATGGAGTGGACTGCGGAGCTTTCAGAGACTTCCACCATCAGCTTTGTCTCCTGCCACTATGGATTTATTCAACACACAATCCCTCACCAATAAATCCCTGCTCATCCATGACATTATTTTGGATAAAGGACTGGACTTCATGTGCCTAGTGGAAACTTGGCACAAAACAGGAGATCACTCAGTGCTCAATGAAGCTTGCCCCCAGGGCTATGGCTACATGGAAAAAGCCCATAGCTCCGGTCGTGGGGGTGGTTTGGCTGTCATTCATCGGGATGAACTGAAACTTTCTCTCCTGCCACTGCCTGATCTTACCTCAATGGATTGTTTAGCCTTCAAATGTAAACCCCCATACTCCATGACAGTTCTTCTCATATACCGTCCCCCCAAACCAAACTCCTAATTTCTCCCTGAAATTCATGATCTTCTCACATCACTCTGTTCCATGTCAACCAGACTTGTTAATCTTGGTGATTTTAATATCCATATTGATAAACCCTCCTGTCATCTTGCAACTGAGTTCCTGAGTTTGATTGACTGTCTTGGTCTCCAGCAACATGTGAAGGCTCCTACGCACATCAAGGGCCACACCCTAGATTTGGTCATCACCGATGCGGCGCCCATAAACAGCCTGGAGGTAAACGATCTGGGTGTCTGACCAAAAGTTGGTCTCTATGGCCATTACATTTTCGGCGCCTATTATCAGACCCAAGCGCCAAATATCTTTCCGGAACTGGAAACAAATTGACCCAACCTCCATCACTGTAGACCTTCAACAAAACATCTACTGCCCAGTATCTGCAACAGTGGACTGAATGGTGGATCACTAGAATATATCACTGAGCAGTGGTTTTGACCTCCATGCTCCTATCGGGACACAGATAGTCAAGTCTGAACACTCTGCTCCCTGGTTCACACAGGAACTGTGGGAAATGAAAACTGAAGGCCGGATCCTGGAACTCCTCTGTAAACAGTCTGGTCTAACTTAGGGCTGTTCGATATAACGATAATTATCACTATATAATTGTTCTCGATGCGTGCTGCAGACCGGGCTTCTGGTTACTGCACGCGCTATTGTTTACAGTCAGTGGCTGACAGGCTTGGAGGATCGGAGTGAAGTAGAGCAATAAAAATGAGCGATAGTGAAGAAAAAACTCCAAGCTCACAACCAGCTCGGAGGACTGAGATATCATTGACAAGTTAGTTTGCTCAACTTCAGTGGTTTGGAGATATTTTAGCGATCCCATCCGACATAAAACAGAGCGACGTACATGGACTGCTTATCATGGGTTCACCACACGGAATTTAAATTATCCTGCTTCTTCGAAGTTCTTCCATATAACATGGAGCCCAACACAGTGGTAAATCTACATTAACTACATTCACGCACAGGCTTATCACCTTGTTAGTTTTAGTGCGTGACTTACAAGCTAACGTTACCAAACTATGATCACTAAAACATTGGACTTGTACATCGCTATCATAATTGTTTGTCCTTGAAGGGTGCGCGCTCTCAATTCTATTTCATATTCCAATTCAATAAAAATGATGGAAACTCTTAGCAGCTTTTTTCCACAGTAAACCATCTCCTGAAGCTGAAGTCATCTTCATCCATTGAAACCACAGTAGAGCGATCCAACAGCTTTATTGACTTTTTTAGATCTAAAGTCAATAATATTCGCTCATCAATATCTGGCTCTTCCTCCCTGTCTCCATCATCCTCCAACCAGAACCACCATCCCAGTCAGCTGAGAGCAGTACAGAGCCTGGTAGAGCCAGTTTAAAGCTGAACTGAAGACTTTTATGTTCAGAAAGATTTTTGTGTGTTGATTGTTTGTATCTTTCTTCATTTTACTGTTTTTAATCATTTGTTATTTTTCCCTTTTTCCATTGTTGCACTTTGAGATTCTGAATTTTCGGGAATGAAAAGTGTGTTATAAATTAAATCTATTTATAACTATCTATTCTATTTCTATTCTATCTATTATCTATTTATAAATCTATCTATTCTATATATAGAACATAAGTTTACAAATGGGTAATTAAAAATACATGAAGAGCTACAAACCTGTATATTAAACTCTTTTTATTTTATTTTAGGTACACCTCGGTACATTAAAACAGAACCCATCTCTATATTTCAAATCCATACAAATTGTTAAATACAATTTTGATGCAACTTTATTCTAAAAAAACGTATCTGAGAATAATTGTATGGATATTTTGATATATTTATTCTAAAACATAAAAAGGATATTGGATGATTTTCAGCAATTTTCAGTAGCCTACACAAGCATTTCTTGCGTTTTTTTTTTTTTTTGCCGCCAGTCATGCTTGCATTTACTTTTCATACACGAGAAGCGTGTTCATTCCTGGACACAAGTAGTTGCCGTGGCAACGGACAACAATACCTTAACATGCTGACTTATGTGAACTTTTATTTGGGGAAATCTGTTTATAATATAAGCTATAATGCTTGAATTATTGGTCCTGCACTGTCTGTTGACTCAGTTGATTTGAATATGTCTATAATGGCTAACGTAAGGCAAGGCAAGCATTCGTATGTATGTGATCTATTTTTAGCGGTTGTGTGCTCTGTGGGGGTGTTGCAACATCTGGGTAGTGTCACATCAAATGTTTTTGCAGATTTGTAGTATTACTACAGTATTTCACCTCAGCATTACAAAAGGCAACAACGCACCGGAAGCCTCCATTTATGCTGCCTTCACGTGCTATCGGAAATTTGGTAATTCCCACTTCTGAAGTCGTGAGTACGAGCTTATACCATTCAAATTTTGAAATGTGAGGCCGTTCATGTGCAATTTTTACCTTGGAAACTCGTATTTACGATATTTCCGAGAGCATGTGAATGCAGCATTTAAGCACTGAATGAATGAATGACGTGCACCTCTTGCTCCTTTGTAACATCGCTCAAGGCAAATGGGTGACATCTAGTGGAGAAGACGAGTAATTAGATTTAAGTTAATCTTATGTTCAATGTTAGTGGAAATAAATAGGGAAAAAAATCGATTTGTGGCCTTTAAGAATCGATTATGAATCGACCAGATTTTTAAAAAACATTAATTGAAAAATCATATTTTTTGCCCAGCCCTTTATTTATATTTATATATATATATATATATATATATATTATATATATATATATATATATATATATATATATATATATATATATATATATATATTTATTATTATTTCACAAGCATACAGATTGCCCTCCATAACCTATAATCATCTTTCTTTTGGTCATCATCTTTACTGTAGTTGGTTAGCCTGCCATCCGTTGGCTGAGGTGGAGCAGATCTCTGGCTGGCCAGGCGGTGGATGGGTGTGCTGATCTCATTAGTACATCTGAACTCAATCTTGCAGTTAACCTCACTTCTAATGAGGATCTCCCACTGCTTGCTCTTCTTGACACACACACACACAGTTTTTGTTTGGGTGTGTCTGGTTCCCAGTAAGAATGGTTTGCCCTTTCGAAGAGCTGTTTTTCTAACCAGTATACAGTATATACAGTGCCTTGCGAAAGTATTCGGCCCCCATGAACTTTGCGACCTTTTGCCACATTTCAGGCTTCAAACATAAAGATATAAAACTGTAATTATTTGTGAGGAATCAACAACAAGTGGGACACAATCATGAAGTGGAACGAAATGTATTGGATATTTCAATTTTTTTTTAACAAATCAAAAACTGAAAAATTGGGGGTGCAAAGTTATTCGGCCCCCTTAAGTTAATACTTTGTAGTGCCACCTTTTGCTGCGATTACAGCTGTAAGGTCGGGGGCACTGAGAAGCGTGCCGTGAGCGTCTCGGCTGTGTGGTGTGTCCGTTTTTATTTCGGCTCCTATGTTAACTGGTTAGAGCTTGCATACTGCCTGCGTCACACGCGCGGTCCGAGCCACGTGGAAAACGCGTGCATGCTTCAAATAGAAGAGAAGCCTATTTTACACGCGAGCGTGTTGGAAGCGTTTCTAGGCAAAATAGAATGGGAAAAGATGTTTATTTGCCATTTTGACACGAATACATATTAATAAATGACATTTTCATGTTTGAAAGTCTGTAGGTTAACATAAATGCAGATATAGGCCTTATTGTAATAATAAAAAACAACATAATTATCAATTTTGAAATATTAAATCTCAATACAGAACGAAATATTCTGTAGCCTATTTTGCCGTCAATACTATAGATATGTATGGCCAAAAGGCTACTGCCGACGTTGTCTTTGCTGTATCAATAGGCAATATATTTATAGTTAACATGACGTATAGGGCTTCCCTGTACAGTAATAGCAGCAGCAGCGCCGCGTCAGACACGCTTCTGGTGTGCAATGACATAGAAAGCGCCAGGCAGCCGCCCCGCGGCTGACACGCAGCAGAAACGCCCCGCTCACACCACGCTTGCAGTGTGTCTCCGGCCTAAGTCGCTTGGGGTATGTCTATCAGTTTTGCACATCGAGAGACTTAAATTTTTGCCCATTCCTCCTTGCAGAACAGCTCGGCTCAGTGAGGTTGGATGGAGAGCGTTTGTGAACAGCAGTTTTCAGTTCTTTCCACAGATTCTCGATTGGATTCAGGTCTGGACTTTGACTTGGCCATTCTAACACCTGGATATGTTTATTTTTCAACCATTCCCTTGTAGATTTTGCTTTGTTTTGGATCATTGTCTTGTTGGAAGACAAATCTCCGTCCCAGTCTCAGGTCTTTTGCAGACTCCATCAGGTTTTTTTCCAGAATGGTCCTGTATTTGGCTCCATCCATCTTCCCATCAATTTTAACCTTCTTCCCTGTCCCTGCTGAAGAGAAGCAGGCCCAAACCATGATGCTGCCACCACCATGTTTGACAGTGGGGATGGTGTGTTCAGGGTGATGAGCTGTGTTGCTTTTACGCCAAACATAACGTTTTGCATTGTTGCCAAAAAGTTCAATTTTGGTTTCATCTGACCAAGCACCTTCTTCCACATGTTTGGTGTCTCTCCCAGGTGGCTTGTGGCAAACTTTAAACAACACTTTTTATGGATATCTTTAAGAAATGGCTTTCTTCTTGCCACTCTAGCATTTTTGTTCTAGCATTTATGGAAATAAAGGCCAGATTTGTGCAGTATATGACTGATTGTTCTCCCACCTCAGCTGTAGATCTCTGCAGTTAATCCAGAGTGATCATGGGCCTCTTGGCTGCATCTCTGATCAGTCTTCTCCTTGTATGAGCTGAAAGTTTAGAGGGACGGCCAGGTCTTGGTAGATTTGCATTAGTCTGATACTCCTTCCATTTCAATATTATCAATTGCACAGTGCTCCTCAGGATGTTTAAAGCTTGGGAAATCTTTTTGTATCCAAATCCGGCTTTAAACTTCTCCACAACAGTATCTCGGACCTGCCTGGTGTGTTCCTTGTTCTTCATGATGCTCTCTGCGCTTTAAACGGACCTCTGAGACTATCACGGTGCAGGTGCATTTATACGGACACTTGATGACACACCGGTGGATTGTATTTATCATCATTAGTCATTTAGGTCAACATTGGATCATTCATAGATCCTCACTGAACTTCTGGAGAGAGTTTGCTGCACTGAAAGTAAAGGGGCCGAATAATTTTGCACGCCCAATTTTTCAGTTTTTGATTTGTTAAAAAAGTTTGAAATATCCAATAAATTTCATTCCACTTCATGATTGTGCCCACTTGTTGTTGATTCTTCACAATTAGTTTTATATCTTTGTTGGATGCCTGAAATGTATGAAATGTAGCAAAATGTCGCAAAGTTCAAGGCGGCCGAATACTTTCGCAAGGCACTGTATTTATATATGTACGTATGTATGCACATCACTTTTTTGCAGAATCAGTTAGTTGAAATTACGAAGAAGCCTCTCCGTGTTTGAGAAAGCAGTATTGGTATATTTAAAAGTGTACATACGGCTTGTTTTTCGGAGATTCTAGCTTGCAGTAGGGCTCTCATTGTATTAGCATACTGGATAAGCTGGCTTGTTATTGCCTCGCCCTCCAAGGGAAGTGTGGCTACTTACTTATGTGACAATGAAACTGGCGGACTGGCATCAAGCAAGTTGGACCGTAAGATATCAGAGGCTATATAGATAGTAACATTTGATGGGAATAAAACAGAGAAACTGGGAAAATCCATAACTTTCACTACACGAGAAAAGACAACTCCGCATGGGAGACAGTCCTGTAGCCAGAAACTTTCTCCAGACATTATGTAGAACATACGGCTGGATTCTTTAGCTGTGGAAAAAGAGTGGCAGGACATGCTAATTATTGGACATTATTGGATTATTATTACTGAATCCACTTGAATTAGTTTGGATTGCTCTCTCAGTAGCCACGTTTCCATTACAGATTTGCACAAAACCTTTGTGATATTTAGGCTGCTAAATGTCGATAAAAAACAATTGCGAAAGGACGAAGTCCCCCCCCCACACACACACACACACACAAGTAATTCCAAAAAGTATGCAACGTGTGTTGGTAAGTGTGTTGTGTATATCCCAGCACTGCAATAGCCACTATTTTTAATAGAATTGTAGGCGTGTAAAATAAAATGACTAAATGTTTGAATTTGCATGGTGGTAACTAAAAGTTTTTTCTTTTTTTGTTATTTTGGCTTTGACTTTCGTTTGTTAGAAATATGATCTGAATTTAGAAATGCTTTTCAAGTTAAAAACATTGCGTTTAATAAACAAAATAATTTTTTGAAATGAATACAGTTTAAAATGAGTACATTCATTTAATCCGTTCTCTGAATCAACAACCTTTGTGTGTACACAAATAAAATGAGACCATTTATAGTTTATAATAATGTCTTTGTATGATTATAATAATATCTATTTGTATGGATAAAAATGTCTATTGTATTGAGTTATCCGCCGCCATAAAGGACAATGTCCATCAGAATGCGCCGACGACTGTGCCAGCCATGGGTTAAAAAAAATAGCCTATTTAATTAGGCTTTGTTTAAATATTAGCCGATTAATATTTTTCCCCATATGTTGATAATTAAAAAAGCAGCATGAGTAAGATAGGTTTGAATTAATTTGAAATGCCCGAATAAAGCTCTTTCTTATGGGTCTGACGTGTGATGCCGTGCTGAGTGACACATCACTGTCTCAAAGAAAAATATCACTGACGCAAAGAAAAATATTGAAAGTTAGCCTACTACATAATAACAAGTAGATAATACAGAAGACAAACAGAATGTGGGACCGGACAGCCAAAGGAGAAGGCTGTCCGGCCGCCACATACGACACAGAAAGTGTGCCCGAAACAATTATTTCGTCTGAGGCATTGAGATGTGAAAGAATACTTTTCTGTTTCTTATGGGGTGTTTCCATAAACATTAAAGTTTGTTGTTTTGTGTTAATTCTAAGAACACGTATCCTACATCTTATCTCATGTTTAGACCTTCCTATACCTATTGTTTTAATTGTAATCATTAGCATTGTATTACTTGCTTAAAAAAACAAACATTACTCTAATGGGCTTTTAGATGGTAATGTTAGCGTCTGCCATCTTTTATTATTAAAATGCAGTCCAATTTTTCCTGTTTCGTCTGTCGTTACTATGCATTATGCAACCATGCAGCTTTACAGGGGGTATGGCTTATCTAAATGAGATGTAAATGAGCCCTATTGTCACTTCCAGCAGGTGAGAACTGCAAAACTTTAGAGACCGTTTTATATATAATATTCAGATCAGGTTGTAACTCTCTTCTTCTAAATGATTAGCAGGAAGTTTACTCCACTTTTTACAGAGATAACGCAACTCGAAAGATTTTTACATTTGTCTTCACAGAATGAATTGATAGTGTGTGCTTAGAGAACATGATAATTATCTTGCTGCTTATTTGTTTAAATGAGTCCGTATTGGGCAAAGCTACATTTGAATATGAGTATGCAGATGGTGGTTTAGCTAAAGGCTCTGAGAATGTCGTTGAGGATTTAAATGACGAATCCGCAGTAGTCTAGACATGCCCCGGTGGCTGTGAGAGTCTTCTTCCATTGTGTGAAGTTATTTAATTTCTGAAACATGACTCTTATGTTCTCAAGTGCTTCATGAAGGGACCCTTGAACTTGGTGTTTCCTTTCAGCCATTAGTGGAGGAAGATTATCTTTTCACCCAGAAGAAGCTTTTTACTGTACTTTTCTGTGAGAACTGATGTTTTGTGATTGAACTGTGGTTGAGGCTCAGGACAGATTTTGAATTTTCTTTAGACCCAGAAAGGCATTTTTAAACTCTATGTAACTGTTTACACTTTCACTTGTGTAAATACCGCTGACTATAATTTAATATATATTTTTATATATATATTATAATATTTTTTATTAGCCACAAATATTATATATATATTAATATATTCATTAACCATTAAAATATATTTTAATATTATATATATATATTAGCCACCCATCTATTTTGTTTTGAGTTGTTAGATACAAATATGCTTTTTTTAAATGTTTTATTATAATTTGAATATTAGTAATATTTAAGAAAAAAAAATCCAATTTAGTTTTTCTGTCATTTTGACAACCCTAGTTTAGCTTAAGATCTTAGAAAGGCAGAGATGCTTTCTCTGATATCTGTTCTTGTGATCAGTTGAATTTAAGTTAATATTGTTGGCTGAGCTGCCATATGCTGGTCCCCAGCAGAGATTTTGAGGTTAAGTATATGAACTAAAATTACCTTCCTGCTTCCACTACTCTAAAATTAATATTCACCATATTCGGCACCATATTTAGGTCCTGGGATTTTGCTACATTTTTACATAGTTCGCAAAATCTTAATCTTGAATGATTAAATGAATTGGTTGTGATTTTAATTTGAGTAATTTAATGTAATGCTTTTTTGTTTTTAGCCACTGTGTGAGTCACTTCAAGAGTTTAAAAAAAAATTACCGGGGAGGGAGGGCCACCTGATATTTAGATAATTATAATGCAAATATAATTACAGCCAAGTAGCACAAGATATATTTGCTGTCTCTGCTAAATAGAGTATGACAGCGGCTTCTTTTTAATTGCACGTTTGCGGTATGTTTTAAATAATTAGTTTTTTATCTCCGCCTGATTGAGAAAACAAACAGTCAAAGTGACTGACAAGTAGAGGGAAGGTTCTACAAATAGACGTTAGAATATTTTTGTTTATGATGGTCATGGTTTTATTTCTTCTATAATTACTTTTTCACTTTTTGGTAGCTCTTGTATCTTAAAGTCTTTAAGATTTTAAGACAGGTTCATTTTCTTTTTTTCCCCTCTGTAAATTGACTGTGCAATAGTCAATTGTGCACTTCAAATTCACTTCAAGTAAATAAAAAAATAAATACAATAAAAAATAAATACATTAAATACACCCCAACTAGATTATACAACTATAATATATTTCATATTTAATTAAATTAATTCATTAATTAATTACATTTATTTTTTACATTTTCATTACTTGAAGTGCTGAATTTTAAATTAATGTTGGCTTACTGAATGCATTGTGAAGTTGAAGGCACTTGAAACTTTGGGCTAGTAAGATTCTATAGGCCTATATTTATTATTATAAGGTTTTTTTAAAAATATAAATGTAGAAAAGCAATTTGAAATTTGCTTATTGACACTGAATCCAAAGTGACATAGTTTATTCATTATTTGAGTTTTTGTTGGTATAAAGCCCCCCCCCCCCAAAGTCTTTCAGAAGGTCAGTTGTCTTGTTCCTGGTATTTCATGCTAAGTTCAGTAATTGAGAGGTTTCTGTGATTTGAAAGGTTTTGTGTTTTTGGAGGTCTGTGTTTCTTTAATGAAGGTCATTTTCCGTGCACATACTTTCTGATTGATCACCAGCACAGCATGTTTACACCGAAGCATGAGAATTTGTTTTGACTCCATTAATGAAGTAAGACTGATGGCTGTGATGCTTGGCCGAGCCACCAATAACTGCACTGTGTGTGTGTCTGTGTTTGTCTATTGTGTGTACCACTAGCTGAATTAATAGCGCATGTAAATGTTTAGAGGGAGGTTGTGAAATTGTAGATTTGGAGTTTGACCGATTATAATGCCTGCCATCTGGGATTAAGTCTAACTGTTTGCCTGAGCTGTACTGGGTTACTGCTAAATAACCCCATTCTACCTCCTATAGTGGAAGACTGGCAATAACCTAAAGTAAGAAAACTGCAAAATGTGCCGTTGTTTGTTTGCTTTGTTCCTCCTTATGAAATTTGGCAGACCATTCCTCTAAATAATTTCCAAAATTAAATACTGCAACAGCATTAGCAAGCATGCTTTTCCTGAGCACAGCGAAAGGCGTTGATCCAAAGCAACAGATGGGTCTAATTCTGTCCTTAATCTAACATGCCGTCATTCCAATTGCATATTAGCATGTTCATATGTCACCAAAGAACATTTTCTAATTTACAATCGCCTATGAAACTTTTGTCTCTTACACAGATGGCAGCATGCAATGATTTTGTAACCATGAAGCGTAGTTACAAAATTGCTCTGCATGCAATTCAGTTCTCCGTCTTAAATTCTCTGTCTCCTCTTACTCTGAATTAGTCTTTTTAATGTGCATTGAGCACTGTGCTCAGGTCCTATAATAGTTGTCAAGGGGGGGCCAGTGTAGAATTAAATTAGAAGGCTTCTTCCCTCTTGTCTTGATAATTGCATTTCCAATTATTTCTTCATACATGTATATGCAGTAGGGCTGTCAAAATTGCTCCAAAATGACGTTCGAATATTTCCTAAAAAACATGAATATTCGAACATCTGGTTGCGCATTTTGTCAATGATGCGCATTACGTCAATAACAGGACAAATAATATAGAGAGACATAACTACTTGTATAGTTGGTCTATTTAAGTTTAAACATTTGACATTTTACTTACACATAAACAAGTAAAGCAACTAATGGCCAAGACCGCAGACGTCACTCTCTCTCATCCTCAGCTCACGCTCTCTGCGCATAACGGTTTAAATGAACAAACTTTTGAGTGCTGATCAAGAGATTTGTGCAAGCAATTTAAGGTTGTGAGACTCGCAACTCTTGTACCAAATATAGCAGGCTTCATTCAGTGATTGAAACCAATATTATTAATATTAATTTAATTTTTACAGCATATTGAACGCTCTTAGCAAACTGTGCTGTGCTAAACATGGAACTTTTCCTTGACATGAAACGGTAAAAAATCAAACCAGTGGAAGCAGTGCATTTATCCTTTATTGATGCAATATCTATTCAGTCAGTACAGTAGCCTACACTTTAGTAATGTTTCTGTTTAACGTTAAATAAAATGAGGCATGGTATGCAAACTGTATCTAACATAGCTTGCATTTATCTCACGGCTCAACAATTTAACCTCTTACCGACCAAAATCCAAAGTACTTCATAGACATGGCTTTTTAGATTTTGGAGGGGTAAAAACGCTTTCTCTGCTGCGGTCGAGTTGGGCTCTGCACTTTCTCTCATCTTCTGTACAAGACGTGTCAACTTTCAGCAGTGACTCCTGTGACCGGTCTCTGAACCCTCAAGCCTAGTTCACACTGCCCGATTTTTGCCCCGATTTTGAGTCGCGACAGGTTTTGCGAAATCGCCGACAAATGACCGAGATCACAGGAAAATCGGTGCTCGTGCACATGAGTGACAATCACGCAGTGTGAATGATCAAAGACGCCATCAGAGAGAATCGGCGACGAGTCGCCGACGCCGGTGAGATATTTGGCATGCTAAATATCTGGACCTGTCGGCGATTGAAACTCCTGCTGTGTGAACTACGTTCTGACTGAAAATTACATCAGCGATGACCGACAGCCAATGAAAGAGTGAGATACAGGGCAGCAGGACGTTCAGGGAGGAGTTATAGAGCAGAATTTCAGTATTTTAATAGATATATTTACAATTCTATCAAACAGAAACAAAGCCCAAACATTTGCACATCCAGCCACAGCTGCAGGACATTACAAAATTGTTTATTTACCTCAAACTGTCTTTGCAGAACACAATCCTGGCTCCCTCTGTCTCTCCAACAATTTCTTCCGCCATAATCTTTTTTCTTTTTCTCCACAAATCAGCGCACATACAGTTTGAAGCAAACGTTGTGCAGTTTATCATTTTAATAACAATTTAAAGTCTCGCGCGTGAACTCCGGTCTGCCGCACGTGTGATCTCGCGTTGTTTACTTGTCACATCGCACGTGTAGTTTGGGAAATGTAGTTTGCGCACGGGAGAGAGAGAGTTGTCGCGATTCTTCCTGTTGTTCAGTCATGCAGTGTGAACTCCTCAGTTGTCAAACCATCGTGCAGTGTGAACACAGGATACCCCAGATAGTCATGCAGTGTGAATAGAGCAGAGACCCGACGAATTTGAAAATCGTGCAGTCTGAACTAGGCTTCAGGCATGATAGCGCGGCCATGCGCGGGCCCATTAGCAAAGCAGACAGCCACGCCTCTACTACCCTGGGTGTTTTTTCCACTTTTTTTATTTTTTATTCGAATATTCATTTTAGGGATGCACTGATCGGTATCGGGTCCGATCTGCCATTATTTGCCGGATCAGGTATCCAAATTCGATACTGTGCGCATAATATTCTGTTATTGTAAAGCCCCAGTGCCCCACAAAAGGCACAAAAACATTATAAAGCATCATCAAGGATTTGTGTACTATATTATAAGTGTTCTGAAGCCATTCCATAGTTTAATGTGAGTACAGATGAAAATTTAAGTAATTAAATTCAAGTTCACGTCAATGCATGCTTCCCTCTGCTACGGCTCAGTCACTCTTTATTCAGCTTTCAAACTGTGTTGCGTTCGGTTACGACAGTCAACACGATTAAACTCTCCAAAATTATTTATTGTTCCTGTTATTATGCTTGATCTGTAGATAACGCTCTATGGTTTCTCATAAAATGAGAGGCATAAAATCTTGCTGGCGTTTATTGCTGTAAATCGTGTTACTTTCTACCGGGTGTCTGTTGGATCACAACACTGGATTAGTTATTTTATTGTTCTTCACACACAGTAACTGAAATGTTAAACTGTTAAAATAAACGGCTTATGAGAATACTGCATAGATACACTACGCGTCTATATCTTGTTTTGAACTTCTCAATGCGGACGGATGCACGGAGCGCGGCGCACTGTGAGCATGTGACTGTGTTGCTTCAAGCGCATCATCCTGGGCACGGGCTGCGCATACGCGCTTTGAGCCGCTCTCTTTATAATACCTTTGCGCTATGAAAGCCTTATTAATAGCCTTTATTGTTCTGCCCTATCTATAATATGTTGCTGCCTCATTAAAAATATGCACTATAAATTAAAAATAAATTTAATTGGTTTGTATATAGGCCCTATTTCTATAAATATATTTACTTGGTTTTCATGAATATATTTTGTGTAACATTTGACCAGATTTACAGCTACACTTATTCACTTTTGTGGTTTCCTTTATTTTTTTCCCTACTAAATGTTTAGATTTTATTCAATTATTGTGCACTCGTGATTTTGTAACTTTTGCTGCTTAATTATTCACTAATCTAATTTATTCACCATCTATAGTAGTAGGCTATTTTTTCATAGATTGTGATTTTATTTTTAATTTTTTTGTTGTTTTTCTTTATAATGAAGTCTGCATTTAGTTGATTGTGTTTAACTCACAAAAGAGTGACTTTCAATCCAACACACTAAGGTTTAGAAATTCTACATAGAATTTTTAAACAAAACTGCATTGGTATCGGATTGGTATCGGCCGATACTCAGAATTTTAAGATCGCATCGGTTCTGAAAAAATGGTATCGGTGCATCCCTAAGTAATTTTTCACCTTCAAAATTTGTTTTTTTTTAAAATTATTTGAATATATATTCGAATTTAGAATATTCGTTGATAGCCCTAATATGCTTTTCTGCTTCACTTTGACTAATCAACAGATTTGATCTGAGAGATTTTACAGTTCAGAAATTATACACACACACACACACACACACACACACACACACACACACACACACACACACACACACACACACACACACACACACACACACACACACACACACACACACACACACACACACGTGTCTGTGTTGATTGATTGTTGGTGGTTTTTGTGTAGTGAGAGTTTGGATCCTAAGCTTTCTGTGTCAATATTTTCACCACTTACACATCAGCTTCATTAAATCAACTGAAAAATTTGGCATATGTGTTTGTGTTGTCATCCTTAGGCTTAAGAGACTCCATAAGCGGCACATTTTTGGCAAGATGGCTTTAAACTTTGGAAGTCTTACAAGAGATGCTAGCCATTTAATCTCATTTAATTAGAACTAATATCTTGGCATCTTTTTTCAGTGACACACTGTAGACAAGTTTATTTATTTATTAATTTATTTTATTTTTTGTTGTTTCTTTTTTTTGCCCACAAATCAACATTTCCCATCAAATTCTTTTTTTGTGAACCTTTGTTTGTGATTTTTTTTAATTTTTTTTTAAAACTGAATTTGGAGGTTGTTTCACTTGGTTATTTCAGAAGTTCTTCTAAATGAGTTGTTGTGTCTTGCTAGATTTGTTTTTGTAGAATGCCATCATAAACAGAACTATATTTCATAGTCATTTATGTGACTGTATTTTGGAGTCTTACATATTTTTCATCTTTGATTTTTCAGTCAGGTCACATGACAATGTGGACTGTTGTGTCATCATCTTCAGTGCCACTGTTAAATGATTCTAATTACTCTTCACCCTCACCCTCTCCCTCTCACAGAACTTAAACATCAGAACACTTACAGATGATGTGGTAAGAGTCCTTTATTCAGGTTTCTCTACTTCACTCTGTCAAATATTCACACTTTCATTCTCTGACTTGTTCTTCATTAACAGCAGTTTGCGTTTTGGATTTGATTCGTTCTCGCTGATATTAACCCCATATCACAGACTGTTAGATGACCCATGCCTAACCCAGTGTTTAAGTCACAGTCAGCTCGGGTAAAAAAAGAAAGAAAAAAGATTTTACTAATCTATCACTACTACAAATGCACTGTGATTTTCCCACTTTCCATTTTTTAAAAATAAAGCTTTCTCTGAGAAAAGTGCTTTCTTTCTTTCTTTCTTTCTTTCTTTCTTTCTTTCTCGTGTCTAACACTTGAGAACGGCCTCTTATCAAGCATGTCATATAGGGCTGCTTGCTTATGCCAAAAAAACACTAATTTGGTCCATGTTAAATTTGTGACCATTTAACTCGATTTTCTTATTTTATACTTAATTTCAATGAAATGTACCAATTATCATACTTCAGCAAAAAACTAATACTAGGTTAATTAATGCAAGCAAAAAGTCCTCTTAAACGGTTATGAATCACCGTATTGAATCATGAATCAATATGCTGATTCATGACCGTTTGAATCTTTATTTGAGGATTGAACACAAACACAGAAGAGAAGACAATGCTGAATAAAGTCATAGTTTTAGTTATTTTTTGACCAAAATGTATTTTCGATGCTTCAAGAGATTCTAATTAACTAACTGATATCCCATATGGACTACTTTGATGATGTTTTTATTCCCTTTCTGGACATGGACAGTATAGTGTGCATACACATGTATTCGTGCTCAGACTAAATATAAAATATCTTAAACTGTGTTCTGAAGATGAACTTAAGATGAGTCATTAATGACATCAATTTCATTTTTGGGTGAACTAACCCTTTAAAGAAGACAAAAGGGTTAAAGCTACACTGTGTGATATTTTCCCCCATCTAGTGGTGAAAAGATATATGACCATGCAGTGAATAATAATTTCTGTTCCTCTCAATTTCGATTTCGTTTCAACTCCTACGGTGGCCGATTTAGTCATGGCTTCCAGTTCGACCTCTTCGGTGAGTGTTGCTTCAAATGATGAGGTTACTTTTGAAAACTATTATAATTTGCAGTTATTTAATTTGCCAAATGATCTATGATCAAATTAATCTATGTAAAATGAATAATAGTTTTACGTTTTTATTTTTTACCATTTCATTGCTAACATCAGCTATCAGGTTCCCAGACGAATACAAGCTAATCTTAGTAAAGTAACTTTTATCAGTGCTTTCGTTATTCTGTATGTTGTACGACATCACTAGCGTAAGGCAAACAAATTATAATGCAATTAAAATATTAATCTCATGTTATCCGTCATAGAACATGGATTTGTTATAAGGTAAACAATACTTTTTCATCATTGACGCGAGGAAAACTATCCTAGACGTCGTTCTAGTGTTATGCACAGCACACCATGATATAATTAGCTAAGCAACAATAAAACTTCCAATATACACAAATAGGCTGAATTAGACCTGTCACGATTATTAAAAAATCGTTTGATCGCGATTAATTGGTCTAATGGCGGTCATTACAGATGATCGTTATTATTGCCCACTATTAGAAGACACAAGGGGCCCTGTAGTTAGCAGCGGAAAGTTCGGATCATTTTACAGACTCGGATCTTTGAATCTCGTTCAGCAAAATGAAAAAGAATTTGAGTCATCATTTCAGCATAACAGGAAGAACGAAAGACTCGAGGTCGAGAGATTAACTAATCTTTTCTGTTTCATGTACAGAACTATGGCATTTTGCGCGCACGCGTGGCCAACAACGGATCACTTTCTGAGACAACTCTGTAGTCCCGAGTCATATTTAAGAATCATTCAACGTACCAGCAGCACTATTCTACCGGTTTCCCTCTGAATTCATTACGCTGAGCATTACGTTCAGATGATATTGCCCTGTTGATTTATGCATCTTTTTGAGTTAGAGCTAGGGATGGGTACCGAAACCCGGCATTAAATCAGCCCCAGTGCTTTATTATGAAAGACCGCAGTATCGATAAGCTCTGACGCTATCGTTTCTTCTGTCAGTACTGGAGCAATGAAGAAAATACACATACTATTTATAATTGCTTTATAGACCTTATTTTGCAAATTCTATATTGCTACCCGTTTCTATAAGCAATAATATTAAACCATGTGTTAGATTTTGCTAGTTGCAAACAGAGAGAGAGAGAGAGAGAGAGAGAGAGAGAGATAATATATATTTATTATATATATATAATAAAATGTGCAAGTATGATGAAACAAAGATGGCGCTGAGCTAAATTCTGAAGCATGTTAGAATTTATTGTACTGGTATGAATTTCATTAAACATTGGTTGTATCAAGTCTGTGCAGCTGGACCTGTTTCCTCTAGCAGAAGCAGAAGGTAATGGAATATTTTGGATGGAGGACTTTTAGGTCATGGAGTGGAGCAGTCAGTTAATTTAAACAGCACCTAGACCATCTTATCGATGGAACTCGGTGGCTGTTTTTTTGCCCTCATGGTGAATGGCACCAAGATTGAAGGTGATTGCAGTGCTAAATGCCAATGTCATATCTTCCTTCTCACTTTCCACACTTCTGCCATACTTACTCACTATTATTCATCCCTTTACCAGATCTCTCTCACTCACTCACTCACTCACTCACTCACTCACTCACTCACTCACTCACTCACTCACTCACTCACTCACTCACTCACTCACTCACTCACTCACTCACTCACTCACTCACTCACTCACACTCTCTCTCTGTTTAGTTTCTTTTGCATTATCGATTGGCATCACAGTGTGTTTTTGTTTTGTGTTGGTTTGGTATCCATTCTCAGTCTCTAGTTGCCAGAGGGAAGGTAAACCCAGGAACAGGGTAATCAGGATTATGATGAGGTAGATACTGCTGGGACACTACTTTTCTATCTCTCTATCATGCACATGCACCCTAAAGTCAGTTGCCGTCTGAAATGAACACATGACTGGATTGATTGATGCGTGAAATTAATAAGAAAAGAGACAAAAGTAATAATAATAAAAAATCTGCTTAAATGAGCAGAACCAGTCTTTGTAGTGGTAGACTAAAATATTGTCATGGTCAATATATCAGTCTATATATATATCCTCACAGCCTCATATTAACCTCACAGCCTATATATATATATATATATATATATATATATATATATATATATATATATATATATATAATATATAAAATACACATACATACATATATATATATATATATATATATATATATATATATATATATATATATATATATATATATATATATATACACATATATATATATATATATATATATATATATATACACACACACACACACACACACACACACACACACACACACACACACACACACACACACACACACACATATATACATATATACATATATACATATATATATATATATATATATATATATATATATATATAATAGCTAAAAACACTTAGTTCTTTCAAAAATATATTTGCTCATTAAAATATATTTACATCTTTCAAGTAATAAAGTATTCTCGTAAGTTTATAATATGCCATTGAAAATACATACGGGTGAGGGGTTCGAATGTTGGTCACCATGTTGCCCCTTCATCTTGAAAGTACATTAGCCAAAGAGGGACATACCCGTAAATTCAAGCTTCGGCTTTTGCGTTTTAACACTCGATGGCACCATGTCGAATGTGAAGAGGGGGATTGCCATGTTAATTTTGGACTAAATCGGCCACCGTAGGAGTTGAAACGAAATTGGATTTGAGAGGAACAGAAACTAATGTTCATTGGATGGTCATATACCTTTACACCGCTAGAAGGGGGAAAATATCAAACAGTGTAGCTTTAAGGGGGCCGAATAATTTTGCACGCCCAATTTTTCAGTTTTTGATTTTTTTAAATTTCGTTCCACTTTATGATTGTGTCCCACTTGTTGATTCTTCACACAAAAAAAACAGTTTTATATCTTTATGTTTGAAGCCTGAAGTGTGGCAAAAGGTCGCAAAGTTCAAGGGGGGCGAATACTTTCGCAAGGCACTGTGTATGTATGCATAAGTGTGTGTGTGTGTGTATATATGTGTGTGTATATATATATATATATATATATATATATATATATATATATATATATATATGCATGATTATTCTGTAAATAAATGTTTTCAACCGGTAAAGATTTTGGATTATCGTCTCTATTGCGGTTACTTTCACGTGACATTGCTATGCATTAGGGATGGAAAAAACTAAAGATTTTCTTGACCGACCACCGACCCTCATTAGCCGATTGAAACCGGTTAACCGATTAGTTTAAAATATGCGGTGCTATTTGAAATAACTGACGCGAGCCGCGCCTGCAATTTTGCAACTCTCGCATCTCTCTATGATCTCTCTGCCGCTCTGCCTCCTGCTCTCTCACACACGCACTGTCCTGGCTCCGCCGCCGTCCCTTCCACTCACGTCCCTTTTTTTAAAATCCTCTACAGCGCGAAACATGAGTCCCGCAAACGCTGCGCCGAGGAGCTTGTTTGTAATCGTCAAACAATTGGCTCCTTCGTTTCGAAATGGTTTGGGTACAAGGTGATCGCGTTGAAAATAAAGCCATTTGTCTAGCGTTAGAAGCTCATTTGAAACATTACCGCAGCTCGTTTAAGAAAATGACAGCTCCGAAGAGAAGCCGCTCTACCTCACGCCAAATATTTTTATTGGTTTATTAAGTACAAACAGGCGAGTTACGAAAAATTATGTGAGGGATTTGTTCACTTGACACAAAAAGATTTTGGAATGAGATGGATAACTGTAGTAGCGTTTAGTCCACTGTCTATAATAGCCTAATTTAGAGATCCCTTTTTTTTAACAGACAACTTTGATCGGTTAACGTTGATGTGGTCAACCATTGGTCAAATGGTCATCGGTTAACATCCCTACTATGCATTTGTTTTTACTTTCTTTAAATTATCTAGTGTTATATATCGGCTACCCTGCTCTAACATATCGGTATTAGGCACTTCAAAAAATATGTCTTTTGGAAAATAATTCTTTGGAGAAAATTAGCAGAATTTGTAGGGTGACAGAATGGTATAGGACATGTTTTCTCTAAGTGAATCATGCCCTTAGATTAATGCAGTGCTTTTTTTTTTCCAAGTGAGAGCTGATATTTGGTCATGGTAGAAATGTGTTTTGGTGCTGAGAGGCTGAATTACCGAAGAGGGGTCTGGTGAAGTGATCAGAAGAGGAATGAAGGGGAATGGAGCCATTAGTAACATCAAAGTGTATGTTGGAGCTAGGGCTGTACTAGAATAATCGAATATTCGAATATTCGTTCGATGAGGTGGCATTCGATTTTCAGTTTTGAGATTCGAATATTCTTTTTTTTTTTTTTTTTTCAACACGTGACTTCCGTCGCGGACTCATTCTCACTCATGCTTTAACCACCCGTTGGCGAACGTAGGGATTTATTTCATCTCATACTGAATAGGTACAAAATGCCCAAGACCTCAGCTGTTTGGGAGCACTTTAAATTAAGTGAGGATGACAAGACAAAGGTAGTGTGTCAAATATGCGATTTGAAACTGGCCTACCACAGCAGCACCACAAGTTTGAGAAATCACCTGAGTTCTGTAAGTAGCACGCGACAAAAAAAAAACAACAACAACTGCTTTTATGTGCTTAATTTGCTATGATAAATAGGCTAATTGCAAATACGACACTATTTAAAAACATAAAGCAGCACAGGCTAATAATAATTTGTTTATAGGTACATCCACAGGTATCGCAGCCGTCAACATGCGCAACAAAACCCAAAACTTCACAGCAGATCCTGCAATTCCGAAAACCGTTAATAGAGAAAAGAAAGAGAGAAATAACAGATGCCATAGTGGAGTTTGTCGCTATGGATATGAGGCCCGTTAATGTAGTTGAAGGCGAAGGCTTCAGAAAATTAATGAAGATAATGGAGCCAGACTACACTGTCCCAAACCGTTCCAGTATTTCAAACACCCTGTCTCTTAAATACAGCGATCTGCGAGGCCAAATTCATGCTCTCGTTGAAAAAGCTACGGCCTTAAGTTTCACAACGGACATCTGGACTTCCGTGAGTATGGAGGCGTATATGGCTGTCACCTGTCACTTTATAACTCAGGAGTGGGAACTCTCTGCCTTCGTTTTGGAAACCAAAGCATTTGAGTCAAGCCATACAGGAGTCAACATTGCACAACAGCTTGGAGACGCGGCAGATGCATTCGCAATTCCAAATTACAAGCGAATAGCCGTTGTTCACGACAATGCCAGCAATATGAAGCTGTGCACCGAGACGCTGAATAAAGAACCGGAGAAATGGGGAACCGTTCAAGGGGTCTGCTGCTCAGGACACACGCTGCAACTATGCATTAATGAAGCTCTGAAACTGGACCGAATCCGTCGCACAGTTTCAGCTGCCAGGAATCTCGTAGGGCACTTCAAAAAAAGTGCCAAGGCTACAGCTGCTTTGAAAGAGAAACAAACGCAGCAGAACGTTGTACAGCACAAACTCATTCAAGATGTTGCTACTCGTTGGAACTCTACGTATGAAATGCTTAACCGACTGGTGGAGCAGCGATGGCCAGTGACAGCTGTTTTGTCAGATCCCAGCATCACTAAGAAAGGAAATCGCACCCTTGACTTGACAGGAGACCAGTGGAAACTGGCACAAGAGACATCAGAATTACTTGGGCCCCTGCTCACACTCACAGAACTACTATCACAGGAGGCAAACTTGTCGTTGTCGGCAACAGTGCCAATGCTCTTTAACCTGAAGAAACGCCACCTGTCACCAGAAGAGGATGACAGCCCTGCCATCAGAGAAATGAAGAATACCCTTGTCAAGGAGATCGACAGCAGATGGGAACTGTTAAATTTGGAACCCACCAGCATCTATCTCCTTTCTTCAGCACTAGACGTGAGATTTAAGCACCTTAAATTCCTTGAGGATGAGAAGAAGGACCTGGTATACATTGAGGTTAGACTTATATTTTTATTACTACTATATAATAGTAAATAATTAAAATGTATTGTGATTATGCCACTAAGATTATTGTGTGCGCTACGCATAGATTAGACTAAGAAAATGCTATTTGTTTAGGTTGTCAGACTAGCTGAACGTCTGCATCAGCAACAGATCGTTCGCAAGGGAGAAGTGCTGTCAGCAAGCCACGGAGAAAGGGAGACGGATGCGCCACCACTACCCGCGAAAAAAAAAAAACAGCAGGAGATTTCAATGCTGATGCAGGCTGATGACGAAGAGGAAGAAGAACGCGGAGACAGCGCAAAGACAGAGATGGAGCAGTATTTGAGAGATGCTACTAAATTACAGTCGGGCCCACTGGCATGGTGGAAGCAAAACAGTGACCGCTACCCTAAACTGGCATTTGCAGCCAAACACCTTCTTTGCGTTCCGGCCACTTCAACTCCATCAGAGCGCATTTTCTCAAAAGCTGGCTACATCGTCAACAAGACCCGAAGTTCCCTTTTACCAGAAAATGTGGACAAACTCATCTTCCTCGCACACAACATGAAACGAGTATAGGTAGTTTCACAATAGTTTCCAACCACTGGGTTGCGATTTATATAGGCTAAGTGTTTGAAAGAGCCTAAATATTTTATTCATTGAAATGTGAGCTGTCTAGCTAGGCTAACATTACCTTGTTCTATTTAACTATACAGTTTACTCTATATAAGGGAATGAATAAAATTTATTACAATTACTTTAAATTTAAATAGCCAACCCGTTACGGTGTCAGTAATTATTACAGTTACGAATAATAAATTAATGTAGGCTAGTTCAACGAACTGCAGGCTAATAATAATAAATAAAAAAAACACCGCAACATGCTTTCAATAAAAGCATCGCGCATTTTAAAGATTTAAATTAACAAAAAGTAAGAATAAGACAAAATAAATCCCTTATATAGAATAAAACTAATTGTAATAGATATTACATTTTGTGTCATTTTAAAAACAATTCATTTAATTCTTATTCAACTGTTTATAAGCATGCTACCGTGTTCTTTATTTGTTACAGTTCGTTTAAATCACTGTGTGTTACTAATTTAATTAGTAAATTAGTAACACATTCATTTGTTTTAAAGAAATGTTCGTTATTAATACCTTATTAAAGTTCTTGCTCTCAACAGACTTTGTGTTTTGTATCACTTGTGCACTGTCCGTTTTCGGAGCATAAACCTGCCCGTGTAATGCGTACCAGAAACTGTTCTATTTAAAAGATTATTAAATGTTTATTAATATTTAAAGAATGTGTGCCACCTGATCATATTGCACCAAATGCAACACTGCACTCCACTGGGTCTGCCGCAACACATTTACGATGCCGAAGAGTGAAACGTGAAGTCGTGAAAGATGATACAAATGCAAACCGACACTATTATTATATATTTAGCCCCACCCACCGAAGCTTCGAATATTCGATATTGATTGCCACCTAAGCTTCGAAGCTCAAAAAATGGCATTCGAAACAGCCCTAGTTGGAGCAAAAGGGAGAGAGATTGCATGAAAGTAAGCCGCAGACTCACTCATAAACACCTAAACAGCCCTGAAAAGCACTTCATCATCTAGATCAGCTTGCGTTGGCTGCAGTATGATGCCTGTTGTTGTTATCGAGGTACTGGCTGCACATATTTATTTATCTATTCACCGGTAACGAGTGTGGAATAGCAAAGCGCTTCTTCCCTCCGCTGGGGATGAATCTCTGTGATTAAACTGATCAGTGCCATCACTCAATGTAGCAAAGAGGCGCTTTAGGGCAGCGGCAAACCAAATTAGACAGATGATGGTGTCGTTTGGTATCAGACACCACACATTTGCTCCCTGCTTCAGCTCTGTGCACTGTAGTCGCTAGCTACACTCTGATCTACTGCTTGTGTTTAATTAATTTTACATCAGTGTCATTGCTGATTATCTCGGCGTGTTGCTCTCCTTCTTGCCGAGATAATACGCAATGGGTGGCATCGGCAAAAAATATTCTCAAAGTTAACTGTTACAAATTCACTCACCCCTAGAAAGAAAGGGGGCACGGCCCCTAAAAATAAACCACCTACCTTTTCAGCCAATGCTGACATCTCAATCTCCCATCATCTCCCTGTTGCGCCCACTGGCCCAGGGAGAGAAAACAGCTCTCTGACAAATCTAATCCAATTAGGAAATCATTATCTGTGTGATGCGGGGGCCCACCACCTCGATATAAATCGACGGCGAGTTGCACTGTCTCTGCGGATGCTCTGTTAGTTAGGAATGCTGAATGTGAAGCTGACAGACTTCTAATGAAATTCTGCTTACAATAAGGAAGCTATAACTGATCATAGACAATGTTCACAGGGTTAAAGTGGGTGTTTGATAAAGATCTGAAAGCTTTTGAACTTCAGTCTTTTGAGGCCATTAGTAGATGTGTACAAGACACCTGTGCTTTATAGATTTGTTGTCTTGTTATGGGGATTTAACCTCACAGCCTGTAGAACTATCAACACAGATTATGTTCTGCATGTTTAATTAGCTTGTGCAATGTTGCAATCTTCACAATTGCAGAGCTATAATAATTGAGATCTTGATCGTAGCTTGACATCTGAGTTTGGGCAGGCCAGAATGAGCTAGTTGCTTTTGTCAGTCACCATTTTAATCACATTTTAGTTTAAGCTTTACTATATATAATAATATTCATGTTTACACTCTGTTATTATTATATTAGTATAAGTATTATATTAGTATATTAGTTACAAAGTTATTTTACTATGACTACAGAGTGCAGCAAGCATGTAAAGTTATGGCAACCAGATACGTCTCGTGTAGATTGCTTGTAAGGGCTGAGTCAATTTTGCTAGGATAAACTTAGAAATGAATGGTTGTATAAACACAATATTTTCAATTAGGATAATAAGCACATTTTACTTTTTAAAACGTAAATGTTTGACATATTTTGGGCTGTTAACCGCCAAAATGCAGATTCATCATGTGACAACTTTTCCTGCAAATGAGATTAGAGTTAAAGTTTGATTGGTTTTATTAATATATTTTCAAAAGAAAAAATCTAAATGTATTAAAATACTTGTATTTTATGCATATTGTTTCTCAAGTTGAAAATAGAAAAGGAATCTGTTTTTGCTGAAAGTAATATTTTTAGCAGCTAATACAGTTTGCACTTAATTTTTTCTTCATTAATAATTGTTCTTTTTTACATTGTTTTATGGTGTATTATTTATATTGTAATCTTTTTTACTCTTTGTTTACAAACTAAATGCAGAATATACACAAACATTAATAGTGTGTTTTTAGTGTCACATGATCCTTTATAAATCATTCGTAGTATGCTGATTTAGTGCTTAAATAACATTGCTTATTATCATTGTTAAAAATTGTTGCGTTGCTTTATTTTTTTGTAAACTGATGCATTTTTATGTTTATTTTTTATGAATTGAAAGTTCAAAAGAACAGCATTTATTTGAAATTCCAAAATCTTTTGCGACATTGGAAATTATTACAGATCCCAAATTTTTGAATGGTGGTGTATATTTTGCGTATCAATGGAGAAAAAACCCATAAAGTAATCAGTTTAATATAATTTAACCAGTCTTACTCACACTTATTTTTCTCTTAGTTGGACAGATTTTCCAGTATCCGGATCCCTGGCAGTAAAAAGGAAAGGCCACACCTCTCCCACATGTCAAAGCATTCCTCTGCTTGTGACTGGTCCACTTCCTCTGAATTTGAGGAGCTTTCTTCAAAGATCACATCGGAGAAGGAAATCCTTGCCCTCTTTGAGAAAATGATGGTAAGATTTATTTAGTTATAAACAAATGTTTTCTGTAATTCTGAAATGCACAAATATGTAAAAAGAAAGAAACATTGGGCCTACTAATAATTTAGTTTATTTGTATTTATATGCACAGGAAAACTTCTCACAAAAAAACAATCCATCTAATTCACAAAATGTGCGTACGCACATACATTTCTTAAAGCTACACTGTGTAACTTTTTTAGTTTATTCTTAGCTAAAAACACTTAGTTCTTTCAAAAATATATGTGCTCATTAATGTATATTTACATCTTTCAAGTAATAATGTATTCTCATAAATTTATAATATGCCATTGAAAATACATACGGGTGAGGGGTTCGAATGCTGGTCGCCATGTTGCCCCTCCGTCTTGAAAGTACATTAGCCAAAGATGGACATACCCGTAAATTCAAGCTTCGCCTTTCGCGTTTTAACACTCGATGGCACTCATGGATGACGTCGAACTGGAAGCCATGTTAATCTTGGACTAAATCGGCCACCGTAGGAGTTCAAACGAAATCTGAATTGAGAGGAATATAAACTAATATTCACTGGATTGTCATATACCTTTAAACCGCTAGATGGGGGAAAATATCACACAGTGTAGCTTCAACCTTGTTTGAACGGTAATTAATAGAGTATTCTATGAGTGACCGTGTGCACAAGCTTAGTAATTTGCATAAAACACGCCCAAACCATGTTCATATAATGGCTGTCCACACACCCTTTGCTTTCGTCGCTCTCAGCAAACATGACACTCTAAAGTCACGCTGAGATCCTCGAGCTATGCCAAAGGCGCCATCCTCAAAACAAGTTCAAACACAAAAATATCTTTAATTCAGACCCAGATTACATGCTTCTGATTAGCCAGTTGTACATAACACAAATCTACTTCTTAGTGCAGAAACTGGCGGCTCGAGCTGTAACTCGCGGACCTTGCGCATCATAGACGTTGAACGGCAATCTTGGCATTTTGGAACCAATTTTAATAAATAACATTAGATGGCAGATGATTAAATGTATTTAAAAGACTAATAAATAGTGGTCTAAATATATCATCCTGTAGTGATTTAACTTTCACCCATCCAAGGATGCTAAGTAAGGTAGTGATTGGTACTTCCGTCACTGCTGATGTTGTGATTTTTGGATCACCCGTCACTTAAGGTGTGGTTGTGAGTACATCAGACGATCACCTTTCCCCTCTCTTAGTTTGGGACACTAGTCAATGTCTTTTACCTTGGCTGTTTGAGAACAATCCAAACAGGAGTGGAGTGTGTGGAGTGTCCAGTTATTCAGAATACAGTTATTCAGAATAATGTAAAGTGGGTAGAGTTGGTCAGCTGATATATCTGAATGATTGGTGAGGTTTCTAATTTGTAGAGCCGCTTCTGTATTATCAGCACAAGGAAGATACAATTGTAATAAAATACATTTTATTAACCTAGATGAAGAGTTGTTATCTTATGGAAAGATAAACTTGTTTTTCTGAAAATTAGGTGAAGAACTTTATTTTGCATCAAAAAATAAACAAAAGAATATTGGTTACTAACTAGCATCAGTTATATTACTAATAATGTAAATTAGGAAATCATATACTGATAATATACAGCAACACCAAGGTTTCTTGAAAAAAGTTTGGTTAAGTGATATTTACATTCCACATGGTTGAGTAGTCCATAGTCCAGCAGTCCGATTGCAGTGACTTCTTCCACTGGTTGTGCTGGGAGACAATACAATGGGGGAAACTTGAATCCGTTTCAACACCCTTGAACACAGAGATCTTTGGGATGCTGATCTCCTCATGTTTAAATGTTTCTTTCCTCACAGGCTGGAGGCTCAGAACGTGGTCGTGCGTATGGATGTGTGTAGTTTACATCAGTTTTAAGGTTTACAAACATAGTTATGAATGAATTTGGATGGATCATTGATGTCTTTGTTTCACTCACTACTGCTGGGGTTCTGAGGAATTTGTGTGGCAGTCACAGACCAGGACATTAGAGATTAGTCTCTAGATGGATGAAGGGCAGAAACTGCATGTGGACCAATGGACCAAGTCCTGTCCTTCCTGGGCTTGGTACCAGAGGTCGTCTTCTTGCCCTCTAAGATGTTTGTTTGCGTTAGTCCACCAAAATCCAGTCAAAATGTAGCAAACCTTTGTCCATTGTTACCAGGCAGAGAGAGGCCTGTCTATAAACTGGGCCCTGGAATGTACTGTCAACTACAGGCCAAATATATCTGGCATTTTTAGAGCATTTGCCAATAAGTTTCTGATTGGCTGATGTGTTAGTAGCAGACTTTTTTTATTTAGACTTTATATTTTATCTTATTGACTTGCTATTGCTTGGTCCTCTGTAATTTCATAGCTCGACCACCAATCACAGAGCTGAAAGTGTTAGGTGGAAATTCTAATAGACCTTTTTCACATTTCTGTGTTTCTCAGAAGCGGAAGTTGTCATAGTGAAAAGCTCAAAGAGCGGTGAATGAGAGACTGCATCAAATATATTTTTTGTGTTCCCATTTACTCAAACAGCAAAACATGCAGTTAACTAGTTTCTCATTTGATGCAACGATAATACAATACAAAGTATAGTATTATAAATGTGCATACAGTTTAAAAAAAAAATCACATATAAAAACTTTTGCAGGATTTATGATGCCAATGATCATTAATATTAACCATCTCATGGTTCTATGAAAACAGTCCATTGAGTCAACACAAACCCTTCAAAATCTGCTTATTCGTTTTATTTTACTTTTAAAACTATTTAAATATTTAAAAGTTTGTAAATATTGTTTTTACTAATATTATTATAAATATATTTATATAATATTTATGTATTTTTTTATATATTATAAATTAATTTAAATCTATTTAACATGAAATTTGTATGTATACGATTTCATCTTAAGTTTATAGGTCCAGTCAGAGCACGGGTCTTCGCTATTCGAGAGCCACACTGATAGGACAAAATTCCAAGTGTTACATCCAGTCATAAATAGCATGTCTGCCTATCAGTCTGTCATCCCTGAACATACAATATGCAGTGCAATAAATACAAAGGTAGATAGAGGGTGTGCATAATATATTTTAAGGTCAATTTTCTTTTTAACCTTAAATAATTATTTTATACATTAGATGTATACATTTGATACGTAAAAATCTATGATACTGCATATAATATGCGCTTCATGGCTATATGCACATAACCCACACCACTAATCCTACCCTATAGGTTGACAATGCGTATCATATGCAAGTAAAAAGTCATTTTGCCGTATAAATCGCACGATAAATACAATTTGTGTTATAGATACGCATTTCATGAAAACTTGTTGCTCTATAAGAACACAGGGTTAAGAGCTTGAAAGACTGCCAAAACTAGCAACTCTGTAGTGAGTCATGGATGTATGGGCAGAGCAAGTTTATATCTTTTCTATATTTTCATCTCTTCTAATGCCGCTGTTTAGTATAGTGCATTTAATCTTTTTTTATTTGTGTATTGACTGCATGATCATGATCAGCTGGACGGGCTGCTGGAGTAAAACTGATGTGATTTTCACGTATGTGTGGTTTCAGTTGTTCCTAAACTATTTCGTAAATTTAATATAAAATTTGGAATGGAGTACACAGTAAATGAGAGCCAACTTCTGATAGAAGATTTGTTGAAATGCGTTCATGCTATCGTACATGTCTGCTTACTCTGGACATGTATAAAACCAGCCAATAATCATTCCTACGCAATGACCTTTATCAACCTTTCTACCACAATAATCACTAGAGATGTATTTGCAATTATGTTTTAAGAAACGCAACCTTTTCATAACGAAATAGATTGTTATGGGTCACTGACCTCAATCAGCTTATATTCATAGAAGGACAAGGCCCTCATGCCTACAAATGCACATACTCAAACTCGCATCATACAGTCACCGACAAATGTTTGCAAGCACCTTAGTTTATTGTGATAAATAAAAGATACACAAAAATACTGAAAGAATAGAGATGTTTTGAACATTCAACTAATGCTTAACCTAAAATATAGTTTTGATTTGGACTTGGCCATTACAAAAATCACACATTATCAGATCTAATTAGCCCTTTCAATAAAACATTATTTTGTAGCCTTGTGAAATGCCTTTTAGAGCCTAGAGATTTGAAATTGTAATAAATTGTATATTTTTTTCAATTTAAATGTAAAAAAAGTTTTGGACCTAGATAAGATTTCTTTTTCACTTTTTAAACTCTTGACCTTTCATCTCTGGTTTTTTTTCTGATATAAAGGAAAATACCTTTACTTTTTTAAAAAACCTTTTGTTTAGACTTTTAGATATCTACACTTATGTAGCTGTCGAAAGTTAACTGACTGCACTTTTGTCATACGTTTAGCTCAAACACATCCATTTCATCCAATTTCTCTCAAGTATCATTTTAAAACATTGCACAGTTCCTTGTTGCCTGAAAGTTATCGTATGGAGGTCCCTGTCTGTGCCCTTTCTAAGAGTGGAGGTGGTGTTAGCGGTTGAGCAACGTCTCCAAGCGCAGGATTGAGTGACAGGAGCAGCCACTGCTGGGTAGAGAAGGAAAAGTGTGGATAACGTGGGCAGAGACGCAGTCATTAGTCACAGCAAGTACGGGTTTGGATACATGAGTCTGCCAGCAGAGGTGACAGGGCCAACGGTGGTAATGGATGCCTTTCCGCTCTGCGCCCTATCCCACCTATCCCAGCATCCTCCTCTCTCTTTCTCTCGCTCAGACACACGAGGACTGCATCACGCCTGTGAACCCATGAGTGAAATCTTAAACGGCTTTGCTGCTTATCTATCCTTTCAGGAAAGGGAAGAAAAGCAGAGACACTGGGGAAAAAAAAAGAAAAAAGATTTGAGGTCACTGGCAACTTTGCGCTCAACATCGTATGCAGCTGTTTTTTTTTTCCCTCTCCATCTCTTTCTTTCATTCTCTCTCTTATCGATTTTTATGGTTCTGTCTTTTTGCCTTGAGGTTCCCATGCCCTTTCTATCTGTTGATGGTAGTTGTAAACTGTCCACGGATACACGCTAGTTCCTTTCTCTTTCACCAACTCTGTCAGAGATAGTGAGTTTGGGAAGTGCAGTGCGCTAGTTTGCTTTGGCACAGGACGTGTTGCTTCAGTAATCTGGGAAGTAAAATTGCCAAGTATATCTGCCAATGTCTGTCTTAGCAGTACAACAGGTTCAGATTGATGAACATGCTCATTTCTGTATCACTGTTAATTTCTAATCTTTTCAGAAATTGGCGCATTAGATTTTCTAATACATAATTCATGACTTCATGTTTGTTTAAACTATTTAAATAATAGCTTACTTTCACTAAATATATGTAAAAACTTTGCATACTTAGCTGATGCTCAGAAATGTATCCCAATCGTTTTGGTGGGAAAAGTTTTTAACACTTTTGGAACAAATTAATCCATTTGCATATAGTAGTGCGTTTTTTACATCTATATGTACAAATTGTCATTACAAATACACTGATCAGGCATAACATTATCAACATTTCCATGACTGGTTGAAATATGTTTATTTTCCAAATACAAATAAAAAAGAAATCATTTTCTGTAAATGCCAAGCATTTTTTTGACATTTATCTAAATATGTTGATGAAAATTTGGTCTAAAAAGGACTTGTATTATCATCAGTATTTCTTTTTGTCATTTCCATCTCCTTTTCTTTTTCTTAATGTCATAAGATGCTTGGAAGACATATCTGCCTGATGGATTCACAAGTAGAGGTTGACATCCTGTGGTTTAATTTATTTGCAGTTCCAAAAAGAACAGTTGTTAATCCTTGTTTATACTTTCGCCTGGCTCCGCAGCACGAGCCTCTGCTGACTCCACGCGCTCCTCTTCAAACGGAAGAGGCATTAATACTTGATGCGCTCGCAGTTGTACTGTTCTTTGAAACAACAGAGGGCGACTCTGAGTAATTGTTCTATAAACCAGCCTTTCTCAAACTTTTTTCAGTCAGGGCACCTTTCAAAAGTGCATACAATTTCAAGGCACCCCAGTTTAAAATATAATTTAAAAACACTGCATAACCCAAATTTAAATGCAAATGTCCTGTTTATTAAACCACCAGGAAACAGCAGTGAGAAGTAGTACAGGAATGTACACAGATGACCATATTTATTTTAGTGCAAAAACCACACTACAAAAAAAAGGTGTAACTCAGTAAACCGTGATATGATTACTTGTGACATTCGAACATTGTTTTTTTTTAAAACAACTCCACGATGACTCGTATAGAAGGACATGATTGCGAGTATAGAAAAGGCTTTAGGCATGGTTTAATTCATGTGAGCATTGAATGATGTTAGTACTCTTCGCTCTTCTCTGCTAAGTTTTAAAGGATTAGTACCCAAAAATGAAATGTATGTCATTAATGACTCACCCTAATGTCGTTCCACACCCGTAAGACCGTCGTTCATCTTCAGAACACAGTTTAAGATATTTTATATTTAGTCCGACAGCGTATCTTAAGTGTATGCCCACTTTACTGTCCATGTCCAGAAAGGGAATAAAAACATAATCAAAGTAGTCCATATGTGACATCAGTTAGTTAATTAGAATCTCTTGAAGCATCGAAAATACATTTTGATCCAAAAATAGCAAAAACTACGACTTTATTCAGCATTGTCTTCTATTCCGCCTTTGTTTTCAAACCTCAAATAAAGATTCAAACGGTCATGAATCAGCGGGTTGATTCATTATTCAGGTTGCCAATGTCACGTGATTTTAGCAGTTTGGCAGTTTGACACTGTATAACTCTTTAACAATCAGCAGTACTAGTTTTCTTTTGAGCAGAAATATTTAGAAATCAGTATATGATTCGTTAGTCTCTTTTTTTTTTTTGATCAAAATTTTAAAATGCTTATAATAATGCAGATTCTCTTTAAGCAGTTCAAAATACTGAAGGGCTTAAGGTGTTTTTTCTTGTAACATAATTTTTTCCTTCTCTTGTATGTGGTTTGTATTTTCAGGAGGATATGAATCTTAATGAAGAGAAGAAAGCACCACTCAGAGAGAAGGACTTGGGCACAAAAAGGGAGATGGTCCTTCAGTACATCATCACAGCTGCAAAACCCGTAAGTCAAAAAATAATTGCAGCCACACAGATTAACATACAAACCTGAAAACATGTAAACCAAATGCATTTGAATTCTTTTGAGCTTGCTTTTGCTTCATAACTAACCCTGGCAAAGACTTTTTTGACCTAAAGGCCATAGGTCACCTTCTCAGACTGCTCCAATCTGTTACTCTGATCCTGCATCAAATGTGTTCGTCTTTGTAAAACAGCAAAATAATAAGCTAAGGTGCAGAACCACCACAGAGACCCCATGTGCATGTGTGTCTGTGTTAATTTGTTGTTGTGTGCCTGTACCGACTGTGTGATTTTATTGTACTGGTGGGTTTGCCCAGATAAAAATATCTGCAAAAACTGCAGGCCACTTATGATGACATTGACAGGCTAAAGACTGTATTTATTGGAGATGATTGCCCTAATTTTAGTTTGTCTCTCTTGTTCTCTTGTCCTGAGGTGTGAGGGAGGTGTTGAGTCTCCTCGTGTATACTTATGAACTCATATTGCTGTGGTAAAAGGATGGCAAGATGTGATTTTACATCATCTCCCAATGTGTAATTCACCATTTAACTTTTCTACAAATAGTCTGGAGATTTTTACACTAGAATACTGGAGGAAATGCTGTTGTGAAATAAAAACAGACATTAAAGGGGTCATGAACCACTTTGGTTTATTGTTTTATAATGTTTCCTGGGGTGCACTTACCCTGTGCTTAAAGAACATCTGACTGTACACAAGTCATTACATATCAGAAATCATTGGTCACAGATCAGGCATTAGAATGAATTACTGTCGAGTCCATATTGTAAAAATCTGTTTGGAAAGCCTGCTTCGAAATTGACTGATTTGCCAAATAATCCACGGTTAAACGTACTAAATACAAATAAATAATGCTCAACTGTGACATTCACATTGTTGCAAATTAATAACCACATTCCTAGCATTAGGATGATCCTTTGAATGGTGATGTTGTTTGTTTTGAGTGACCCTGCTCTTCTCGTATCGTCATCTCACAGGCCAGTGGGTGGGGCCATTGTTGCAATGATGAATTAGGCGTTGATTTTCTTCTGCAGATTTCACAATGAATTGTTTGTTGGGCTGTTATGATAAAAGCTGATTTTGGACAAGGAAGTATTTAGTTCTGAAATTTACAGGATGTTCTTAAAGTATGACGGCCTCTTATATGTCAAAGGCTTAAGGATAGTTTGATTTCTCAGTTTATGACCCCCTTAATATAAAAACTACTCTTAAAATCATTATCCTTGCTTTTAATATTAAAGTTTGTCTTCTCAGTGATGCTATAACAATTAATCTGTAATAGGTTTAAAAGGATTAAGGTGTTTTTTTAAAATAAATGTTTCTACTTTTTAACATTTCTTAACATTTTATACCCAATTCAACTTTTATGCTAATCAAATTGTTGATTGACTATTTAATTAGTGTTTGATAGATTAGCTTTGTAAATAAAAGCATCAGGTGCTCATCGAAAGTGACAAGTCGGAGTATTTTCCCCAAATATTTTTTCTAATACATGCTGTTTGGAGCTCTCTACATTAGCTTGATTTCTGAGTTTTAAGCCATGCCTCTTAGAGGGTTGTTTGTCTGTTTTTAAGTCCCAATGTGTTGCTAAGACAGACTGAAAAGCATTACACGTATTCGAATTGAGTGTTTAACAAATCCTCCAGTTCTTTCGCTGCATGACATGGCTACACACAAGTGGAAACTCTATATGCAGGATTCAGGCAAGGTGGATAAAAATTGCATTTTTTTTCTGTCTAAATTAATTCCCCAATCTAATCCTCCTGTCGGTTAGCTTTGCGTTAGTTTACAGGGCCTACGAACGATGGAAGAGAAACAAGAACAAGGGAGTTTAATTATAATGCTGCTCCCTTCTTTCTGCTGAGAATTTAATTATTTTGGAGTGCTTGGAGATTTCAGGATGATTCAATTTGAATTGTATTTGCTATCTGGAGTGGCTGGTTGGGACTTGTGGTTTTTCTCCAATCAGTTTTAGTCTCTTTGTGCATTTAGAGTGCTGAAACCCATAGACCTTGGACAATCATGATAAAACTCCCAATAAATTGGAAACTATTGAATTTTGAAATCATGAAAATTACTTCCGAACAGATGACCCAACATTTTAAGTATACCAAATAAATATGATGCTCATCCATGTGCATTTAAACTATACTCTTAATAATAAATGTTCTTTATTGGCATTAATGTTTCCATGAAGAACCTTTAACATCCATGGGGAACCCATCACTTGTACAAAATGTTCACTATAATGGAAAAAAGGTTCTTTAGTATGTTCTTTGGATTAGATTATGTTCATTTTCTTCATACTTATAAAATAATAGTTAACTCTTCGTCTGCCATTTTCCCTTTTTTATACTCAAATAAGCTTTTTTTCACACTACCTTGACTAGTTTGATGGATGGAAAACGTCCTGGAGTTTCTCTTTCTATCATGTACTCCTGCCCTTCTTCATCTCTCACTGTTTCCATCTCTTGTCTTTTGACATTCAGGCCTGGTTGTTTACCCCCTGTTTGTGTTCTTGACAAATAATTGCCTTTCAGTGAAGCCTTTTCCTGTTGGCTCTGCTACTACGTCTTGCTTGTAATTGAAACTATAGATTCTGGCATAGGCTCCTCTCCCTCTCTTTTAACAGCATTCACCTTTTAAAGCATTCACCTTGCCATTGCCAGCATGGAGTGCATGTATAATTACCATCCACTGTACCTGGAATGAATGGTCCATTGTCAAAGCTTTTGCTTTTTTTGGCAATTGATGCAGTGTCATTAGGTCTGATTTAGTGCTCATTAAGTAATATTAGAAGATTTATAGCAACAAATCTCTGACATTCAAATGCAAGTATCATATCTGCATGATGGACAGTATTGTGGCATTTAAAATGAAAACAGTGATGTCATCATCCAGTTCAGTTGTTTTCATACAATAGTGTCAGTGCAGTAAAATTAAATGACAGTCATTGAAAGTCAATTAAAATCAATTTATGAATCGTTATGGATTGGTTAGGTAGGTGGATGGATGGATGGATGGGTAGGTTGATGAAAGGTAGGTGGTTAGTTTGGTAGGTTTCAGGTAGGCCTACCAGTTTGGTAGGTTTCAGGTAGGTCTACCAGAAGTTTTCAGGTACAGAAATTTAATAAAGTAATCAAATGTAAAAACACTACACACAATCTTCACTGTATACAAAGAAGACCGCGATGTCTGTATGTGTTGACAGGATTCTATAGCGAGGCTCTAAAATTTTCAGCAAGCTTTTGTTCTCTACGACACAGAGAGGCCGCATATCATTGCAAATTAAAGGAACTGTATGTAAGAAATGTATTTCAATTAATCATAAAATGGTTCTGATATGTCACTAGACATTAAGAAACCATGTTAATTTCAAATACTTATATCCCTGACAACAGTAGTCCGGCCAGGATATTGTCATTTTAAAAGTTGTTGTTGCAGTCCTCAACTGGGGCCTGTACCATGATGGTAGTTTAACAAACTCAGGGTTACGGGATCGGTTTTGAGTTGACAAAACCAAACCATTGTTTTCAGGCTTTGTTGGTCCCATGATGCTGATCATCAGCTTTATCTGTCAACTCAGGCTTTGATCCTGAGTTCAAGAGTTTAGCTGTGACATCAGCAGTGAACAACCAATCACAGGCTGTTGAACTGAGATTAACTTCTCGCGAGGGAAGCAGTGAGATTAATTTCTTTCTTCAGTAGAATATTACATGATTGAAAAATATTAAGAATAAAAAAAAAATACACAGCAAGAAGAAAAGCTGTCTATGAAAGAGGACAAGTTAAAGAAAAAAATAGTATACGTCAATGCATGTAAGTTATGAAGTTAGTTTAGTTTATATAGAGAAAATTTAACATTTAAGCTCAGTAAGCTTCTTTTTTAAATAGTTTTATTTATTGATTTTAAAGTTTATTTATATGACTTTATGTAGGCTATTTATATTAATTTTAACAAAGTGCATATTAATGATTGATTAACTAAAATGATAAATGTGTAATTGATTATGGGTATAATAATTACATAAATTATATCTAAATCATCCAAAATTATTATATTTTATAAATAAGCATAGCTAAAAGCCAGACGCCTTAGTCTTTAAAACCATTTGCTATTCTGGTGACCTTTAAAAGAAACAGGGGGAGTGACTTTATTGCATCAGAGGTGTGTCACTTTACTCACAGCTGATTGGTCCAATTTCAGTTTGAGATCTCTTATCCAGAACATACCCTGCCCTGGAGCAGGTTAGCTGTGGAGTGTAAGTTACTATGGCGATGAACACAGCTAAAAGCCAACCACTTTAATGGTACCTAAAACCCAGGATTGGCACAAACTAAGCTTAAACAAATCTGGGTTGCCAGCTCTGCTCTAGTTACCACAGCTGCAGCTACAAATGTTCCTGTTGGATCCTGCAGCCTATCTGACAACCTTGAGTCAGGGGGGGGGACGAGAGGGGTTACACCTGCAGTACCAGTTTTGGCCACAATCTTACATATACTTCCTTTAAATAAAGTACTGACTGAGTAAATTTGGTAACTTTGATGTGCGAACTTGCTTCAGAGTGAGTTAAAGGTTTGCTACTGCTCTGTTAACCGTACATCAGAATAGTGCCTCATTATGTGCGCTCTCTGATTTGTTGCATTCATTGATTATTTGACATTGGCATAGCACATTTTACACACCGCAACATTTTTGTCAATCTCTTTTGTACCTTGTCTGTAACAAAAGCCGAAATTACGCCAGACTCCAGCTTTGTACACTGGAGCGGGAGCTGGAACTATTCTTTCAGTCCCTATTACTAACAGCGAACTACATTAACGTTAAAGGTCCCATGGCATGAAATATATTAATGTTGAAAAAACTCTTAAAAATAATGAGTTCCCTTAGCCTGTATATTGTCCCCAAGAGGCTAGAAATTTTGATCGGTGTAAAGAGTTCTGGCTGTCTTTCTCTACCTTTGAGAAAATGACAGCCCAGATGAGCTGATCTTGAATTCTTCTGTTATGCCGTCATACCAGGAAAGGTTTCCTCCCCTTCCTCTGCTTTGCCCGCCCAGAGAATTAGTAGAGAATGGATTCAGTTTATCAGTCAAGATGTCACCACAGGCTTTACCACTTGACCCCCACTAACAGTGACTAACAGTGTTCATTAATGCCTGATCTAGGATCAGTGATGTGTAGATAATCATTCAAGTTCACACAGACTTTCTTTCTAAATCGTTTAATTATCACCATTATACTTGTATTTCCTGTCACTGTTTAAGTTCAGAGATAAGAAGACCGCAATCTAAATATATATATATATCTATATATATATCTATATATCTAAATACATAACAAAATTAAACCACTACCATGAATCTGTATGAATTTGTAATTTTTAAAAAATCAATATAGAGAGAATCGATACAGTATCACCCAAACAATATTTTGCTATACATGTATCGGTGTTTACTTACACTCCTAGTAGTGAGTGATTTTCTTTTGTTGTATGATTAACATAAAAAAAGAGACAGCAACATAATGTTAGGCAGCTGTCACTTTAAGACTAATGTAATAATCCAATATACTGATAGGTTACTGCACATATGTGTTGTCTTTCTTGACTTTTTACATTGATTTAAGACTTTTGTCTTTGGGGCACTTTACTGTTTTGTGAAATCTGTGTGTTGACATTACAGTAGTTATTCAATACAAGTGTTATGTAAGATTATAAAAACAAACCACAAAAAAATGAATAAAAAATGCTGCTGACGAGAGGTTTAAGAATGGCGGAAGACCAGCAAATATAGATGCTGACCAGTTGGTTGAATCACTGACTGGTCTATAATTGAGAGCCAGCAACCTTTGGAGAACAGATTTTTTTTTATATACATGATTTTTATTTTTTTTATTTATGAAGTACTAGAGCTAGGACTTAACTGAGGCTTATATTAAACCTTTCGGGAGGCAAGTTTGATTTAAACAAAAAAAAAAAAAAGTTTGTAAAGTTGTCTAAGTGGAAGATGACAACTTAATACGAGCTAAATTAATTTAGTATTTGTGTGCTGTCTGTCTCTCCCTCCCTCTCTCTTTGGTGTATGCAATCGCCAATCCTTATTGTTGAGGCCTGCCCAGCGCTTTTGATTTATATTTGCCTGTCCGAATTAGCACTCACTGTCTGTTTAAACACAGGCAATGTGTGCTGTTTTGGTCTCACCTGTGCTCGCGCACTACGGCATAAATAACTGGTCATATTACTAGAGCATACTGCTCTCACATCGAACAAAGTTTACAAAGAATGACTATTTTGTCCAAGTTTTTTTTGACACTTGCTGTTGTAACGTATTCATCTCCTTCACTTGCCATAATGAACTGCTACACATAAAAATGTAAGGAACTGTGATGCATCCTAATTTATTTGACAGCTACTGTCATGCAAAATACATGCGTAGCGTATATCTATTGATGGAAAGATTAGAGGAACTCTGTTTTGTTTTTTCAACAAGCATTATATATATATATATATATATATATATATATATATATATATATATATATATATATATATATATATATATATATATATATATATATATATATATATATATATATATATATATATATATATATATATATATATATATATATATATTTTAATGTAGATATATTTTTTTATTCAGGGAATCGTTACATTGCTAGTGAAACTGCTACTTCTTTGACCATTAACAATAAACATAACCGCCTCTACTTATGTCTTTATGCAGTTAGGATGGTTGGCACTGATTATTGAAACAGTGGAATGGACATGAGTGTGAGCTAAAGTAAGATGTTGACTCATTGTGTTCTGATGGCTAGTGAATAAAGACAGACTGCATACACACTAGACACCCTCAGACCAACACTTATCTCTTAATTAGTCACAGTATATGTCCATTAGTGATGTAGACCAACTGCATTTGAGCTGTGAATAGGAAAGTGATAAGACACAGCAGAAGTGTGAACCCTGAACATGTTTTAATCACCACCATCATAATCCATTCCTCAATTATTTATGATCTGTGAGTGTCACGTATTTAGAGAAATGCTACCAAAAGTAACGAATCAACCAAATCAAAGCTATTCTTGCATCCCCATCTGCCTCGTGGGATAATACCTTGGTTGGTAATTACAAAGATTAACCTCTCCATTCCGCTTATTAATTATTGGGTTTTAATATTTGCCTGATGATGGAACTGATAAATATATCCCACATTCACAGACGTTGGCCTTTTGTTCTGCTCCAGATATGTGCTCTGGTATTCAACCACTTCATTGTAGCAAGGAACAATAGAGTTGGCAAATGTTACATGCTGGAACAGGCCACCATCCAAACTTTAGCTCCGGGTGAGCCTAATATTTAGGCATGGTATCAGGAACATGCTCGCCATCAGTCTATAGTCAAATGAATTAAAATCCGTGGTTTGTCACACAGGTTGGATCTTGGATCTTGATATATATATATATATATATATATATATATATATAGATATAGAGATAGATAGATAGATAGATAGATAGATAGATAGATAGATAGATAGATAGATAGATAGATAGATAGATAGATAGATAGATAGATAGATAGATAGATAGATAGATAGATAGATAGATAGATAGATAGATAATAAAATAAAATAAATTTTTGCCATGAAAATAGCTATGGACAATGGCATTAAAACACATCAGTGTAAACAGTTTTCTGGCTCCAAAAATCCTCTGTTTATGTCTGTATAATATAACATGCTTGCAAAAAAGACCTTAATGATTGACAATGCTAATAAACCACACCAAGTGTAATTCAAAGTAATTGGGAGACATAGTTACTGAATAATAAGTGTTTAGGCAGCCTAGTGTCTTGTACTGTTTCTGTCCTCGTTAGCATGTCTAATACTGTTGCTACAAGTCCTCACCTGCATTCTACCACCGTCTGACCTGGTGCACCCCTAATAAACTCTCAGAATGATCTCCTGCCAACCTGTTAGTAGTGCATCAAAACCATGCATCAAAGACTTAGCTGTTGAGTTTGTGTTCTTAAAATATACAGTGTTTCCTACCAGCTAAAGATACCAAGAATTAGAGGCTTAAAACGGACCTTTGAGTTAACGTTGTGTTTGCAGTACTACTGAAAGACTTTGTCAACTGAAAGAGTATTTCAAAGACAGCCATCGTTCAAGGTCAGATTTTCAATGTTTATTTTCCATCCATTTAAAGATCTGAAGGTGAATGTGTGACATTGGTCATAATTTGATTTTGAAAAAATGTGCCTCTAAAAAGATTGTGGATATTGAAAAAGACCATTGTGCTTTTGACCTTATCAAATCAACCAGTGCATAACTCTGGGCTGAATTTTACAAAAAAAAAGTTTTGTCAAGCACAGGTTGTTATTTGAATATTTCCAAAAAGAATGCATTTTTTTTCTTTTGCTTTTGTAGCAGCTGTGCAATGTTGTTTTCTCATGTTGTGTGGACATTACTTAAGGCAGACTTTTAATCACAATCTTTGTTAAATTATAGGCATAACTCATTATGTAACTACAGTGTTTTAACATTATTTGTCAAGGTATGAACTTTGTATGTTTTTTAAAACAAGCCTTGTGTGTATTTGACAATTCAAGCACAATAGGATTGAAAGAGAACTTATTAATTCGACGTGCCATCTGACAGCTTGCTTTCTGTGTGTTTGCTTTGGACAGGCCTCGAAATGAACTTTTAAAAAAAGTTTAAAACGTAATTATTTTTTTATTTTTTTTTACCTGGTAGCACTGGTGCTCCCAACTTAAAAAAACGTTTGGAGTACCAGCTAAAATTTAGGAGGACCACAACTAAATGTTTATATTTTATGTTTAAAAATGTGTGTGTGTGTCATTGCACAACAGCATTGAATAAAGTTAGGAGATTGTTTTAAATATATTGAATGTGCAAATAAGAAATGTTGGAAAAAATGATTCTTTCAAATATGAAACTAATTTCTTAAATCCTATTGAGCTTGTCCTTAATGGCCAGTGGAGGAATTGCAGTTTAAATTACTTCCGTATTGGCTTCAAGAGAGACCGCGGGAGGTTGCCGCTTGATATTCCCTAGTAAATGCTAGTCGTACATAGGGTTGGGCATCGTTTTGATTTGAACGATTCTGATTCCGATTCCTACTTTCGATTCCAGTTCTTTTCGATTCCGATTCAAAACATGTCAACTAAACATATTACAAACAATAGCACAAATAAATGCAATAGAATAAAAGATACAGATGAAATAGACTGCTTTATTTTTTCAGGTAGGTCTAACATTCAGGTAAGAAACTGAATAAAAAACAAAGTAGGCTAATTAAATTTAAAATAACATTGGATAATGTTTTTTGTAAAAAAAATAAATAGCTTTACTTAAAATCCATTAAAGTTACACACGTCGATCAGTGAAGAGCAGTGTGATCATTTGTCTTTTTGTAGTTTGACTTTGAATAACTGCGGTCCCTTTAAGAACTGCCGCACTCATGGATCCTGAACACTGTTCCTGTTACTCATTCTTCTTTTCTTCCTGAACTGTTTATGACTGTGTTTACATTAATACTCGTCAAGATGTGCACTGAGATTTTTTTTTTTAGTGTATTTGACCAAAAATAAGCTGAAAAAGAAGCAAATGTTTGCACTTGAATGTCAGAGGTGGCTTTATAACGGTGTGTGTGTACTTAAGATGTGAGCGCAACATCTGCAGGGATTTGCAGCTCAGTGCAGCTCAGCGCCGCCACACGTCTTTAAAATATTGAGCACCCCCATATTGCCAAAATGGTATGATCCTCGTTTCATAAAACCCGCGAAGATTCGACCGTGAGATCGGTGGTCGAATCAGGCTCCGCATATCGATGCATCGAATCTTCGACTATTCGGGGTCACCCCTAATAAATATATTTTAGTTATTTAGCCAAGCATGTGTTGGTTTTCTATTTTTCATTGTTGTTTGATTAACATAAATCACACAGAATATTAGGTCTGGCAAGACCTGGATGGGTCTAATTACCTCAGCTGTATACGTTCACTAAAGACACATCCGACTGTGTTTACCTGAATACTCGCCAGGCCGTGCATTTTTACATCTGTTTGACCATTCAAACCCAAATAATAATCCGCAAAAAACTGAATCGCGACCACTTGTTGTCTGAAAGGTGTCTGTGTGTATGGGCACGTGCTTCAGTTCAGTCCGGCAACACGAGCATGTCCCGCACCGCGCTTTTTCTTCTCATTCGCACATATTTCTGTTGCTTTCTTTATCATGTGCTGCGTATATATTTAAATCTTCTACTTCGAATGTTTAGTGAACGGTGGAAGCAGAGTTCCACAAACACATCCTGACACCTGCTGTCACACATCGACGCAAATTAAGAATACAGCTCGTTAGCGCTGTCCTCCTTAAAGTACCGGTACTAATACAATTCCATATCGTACCATTTATGGTAGCAAGGTATCGCAATACTTTTCTAGTACCGGTATAGTGTGCAACACTAGTTCTGATTTCTCCTTGAAAAGCTGCAAGCTTCAACAGTAACATAGTATGTACATTATTATCCACCATCAATACCAATCAGTGGCGGATCTAGAAAATTTTACATGGGGGGGCAAAGGGGTGGCAAGGGGTCTTGGCTGGGTGGCAGGTGTAGACGGTACATGGAAATCCCTATATGTGAATTGCTTTAACAAAACAAACACAAAACCACTTTTAAACTACAGTACTTATTGTTTAATGAATCATGCCCTTACACACTACAAAGGTTTTTAATTCACAACAGTAATAAGCCCAGCGTTCAAACTAAACAACGGTATAAAAAGCAAAATGAAAAATATAAAAAAGTACAAGAATTGTGGGAATTGAAGGTCTACTCTCTTCCTCTCTGTCATCCTCCTCCTCCTGATCACTCCCTACCTCTGTCCCTCTATCTGAATCTGGAGCCTCCTCTTCATCTCTCACTGATTCTTCTTTTTCCTCGTCTCCTTCACTATTTCCTCTTCTTTGTCACTTATTTCCTTGTCTCCTTCTGTCTTTTCCTGCTCTGACCCTCCTGGTCTCTCCAGTTTACTGCCTTCTCCTTCATTTCCCTCACCCTCTTCCTCCTGTGTACTTCTTTGGATTTTTTTTTAGCAAAAAAGCTAGTAATATTCTTACTTTTAGCCTTCCTTTTCATGGTTAGGCTCCAGCTACTTTCTTCAACTACTCTTGCCTGCAAAAGTCAATATGTGAAAACCTCTGAATATCCTTATAGTACATTACACTGTAGGGCCATGTAGCTAATAAGTAGCCTATATAACAAATATAAAAACAGAAAGATTTATCACATGCACACACCAGTTATGTTTAGACAACTTAATCCTATTGTATTTATTTCCCCAGTTTTACACTGGTTTCATTGCTGTGATATCTGAGAGGAATTGGATTTAATAGGACTGCTTAGCTAAATCAAATGTAAAAATAACAATAATAATTGCATCACAATAAGTGCATTGTGATTGCCACTAAGATTTTAGTAACAACTGAATTTTATTAGGTTTAGTGACATGTTACAGTGTTTACATGGTACAATTTCTGGTAAGCAACGCTTTATTTCAATTCAATTATATTATTGTGATTTTATTTAATATTGACTCATTTGGATAAATATTAGGCACACAAGATGTACCTAATCTCAAGAAAAAACAACTCACCTAATGCTGTAAACATACAGAGAGCCCTATCAGCTGGCAGTGTTATTTAAGGGAAAAAATAACTCAAATTTTTTATTTTTTATTATAATAACTTTATTTAATGATATAATTACAAATATAATAAATATGTAATATGGTACACAACACATATTTAGCTAAATACTCTCTAGCTCTAGCTATTATGATCATTTAATGGCTTTCCTGAGGTAAATGTTGTGACAATTGTTCTCCAGTTGTTTTATTGACCCCTTTGTTAGATGGATTGGTCGATATTATATATGAGGAATATACATTTAGGTAAGTTGTAGGCTACTGTTTCTTTCAACATTGTTCATTCGTGTTTACTAGCTAAGTTAGTAAGTTAGAAATGATCGGTACAAGTGCAGCTAGGGATCTGTCACGTAACATTTACAAGCGCCAAAACGGCATTTATTGTTTGAATTTCGTAATAAAAGTGACAGAATCTGAGAGCTGATATTTTTTTTAAATATCAAAACTCAAAAGTAGGTTAACCTGCTCTGTCTAGTCTGTCGGTCCGGCGCTAATTTTGGCTAACGTAGACTCGCTGTTTTTGCTGATGCTGAATCGTCTTTAGCACACAATACATTCATTGCAAATTTAATTTTAAGTTAAACGTGTGTTTAAACTACACCTGGGGAAACTTACTTCACCTTTAGAGGCTCTGGGGCAGCTCAGTCTCTCCAGTGGGTTTGTTGGGCTTTGCACCGCAGCAGACTCGCTGTGTGTGTGTGTGTGAGCCAGAGCGAACAAACGCCGCTCTGCACGTTTGAATCAGGGACGTATTTGAGGGGCGGGGCCGCGGGGGAGGGGTATTTTATGTATTTTAATGTTAATACATTAAAAATTAAATTGTTTACTTTTGGTAAATGCATTGGACATACTGGCAGTTCGGGTTGTTTTTACAAGTAGGACTACAGTTTTTGGAACATCAAGGTTAGGGGGGCAGCTGGGGGGGCAAGGCTCTGGAATGGGGGGGCACCTGCCCACCCTTGCCCCCCTGTAGATCCGCCCCTGATACCAATATATTGAATGTGCAAATAAGAAATGTTGGAAAGAATGATACTTTCAACCATGAAACTAAACCGCCAGTAGGTGGCGGCAGGTGACCGTCTTAATTTTATTGAGCCTGCAGGAATTGCAGTTTAGATTACTTCCTTATTGGCTTCGAGAGACCGCGGGAGGTTGCCGCTTGATATTACCCAGTAAATGCTAGTGCTAGTGTTTATTTGCACTGGCACAAATGCTATTTTGAGGTCGAAATTGAGGTCGGACAGATACATTTTTGGGCGCTTATTTTGAGCCGTGTGAGTGATCAGAAAACCATATATAAATAATGTAAACTGATATGGCTTTAAAACGCATCCAAAAAATAACTTTCATGATGACAAAGAACTCTAATCTTACATCAGCATTGTCCAAGATGGAGATGTTCAAAACCAAACAGACTTCCAAACAAAAGCTTTAATTTATAGACACAACTCATCGACACCTCGACAGTGCCATTTAAATGTGTATCAAAACAGTGCTCTTTGACTTAAAATACAAAAAGAAACTGATCTAAATTATACAGTCTTTGTTACAGGTTGACTGTGGCCTTTCTAGATGTTAATGTGATGCTTTAGGTGATGTTCAACATAGAAAATTAAAAAAGAAAAACAATTAAGGCTTGAGGTAATGAATAGGGTTAGTTTTAAGATGCGCACAAATTGTGTATGTGTGTTATAGTCTGCACGTTTCCCCAGATTCATTAAAATACAGGGACAGGCACGCTGAGCTGATCTCTGTTCCAAGGACAGCGCTACCATTAGGCAGTCACAACATTCATCAGTCAAATTAGGAATGTTTTATTCAGCATAGAGAGAAAATGGAAATTCACAGACTCCTCTAAAGGTTATGTAAATAGCCAACAGTGTGCTCTCAGCACTGTCAGAAATGGCCACTCATTTATTAACTGGTTAATTTTTTATTAATTTTTTATTTTTAAATCATTTTACAGCTGTGCAGCATTGGATATCCCTGGAAGATCTCCTAAAGAAACATGAGTACAATAGGAGTGAAAGAACTTACTAACGTGACGTGCCATCTGATAGCCAGCTTTCTGTGTGTTTGCTTTGGATGTGTGTGCTCAGAAAACCATATATAAAGGCCTGTCACGATAACAAATTTTGCTGGACGATAAATTGGCCAAGAAATTATTGCGATAAACGATGATATTGTTGTTCTGAGACCATTTTCATCTAAAATACTGATAATGGCATAAAAATGCAGGGACACCATTTCAAAGATCAATAAACTTTAATTTCAGCATGATATATTAATTATCCACAATTTAGGATACAGTATTAAAAAAAATTGTTATATCATAGCCTAATCATGCACAAACTGAACAACAAGAGAGAAGACATTGACATGACATGCTTTTCATTTGTTTGGCAAAAAAGGAGAATGTGTATTGCTATCTCTACAGGAACTTATGTGCCTTTTTAGCACACAAATATTGAACTGAAGAATTAACTTATCAAACTTGAGTGTAGCTTTAAGCCTCATTTATACACGACGCGTCCGCTCGAGCGTGGCAAAAATGACATCGACCCATTTCACTTGCCGTTGTGCACGTCAGATTTCGTAACTTTGCGTGTGGCTCCACAACCGAAAAGAGCCATGAGTTCCAGATGAATCTGCTGGCCAAGAATGACGTCTCATCACGCCGCACCCGGTCTGCGCGCTGAGTATAAACACCTCCCCAAATGGACGAGGCGCGCGCAGTCACCGAGAGATAAGGAAAACAAAAAAGCATGCAAATGGCAATTATCGCGGCCGGAAGCAGGCCTACGTATATATATCAAAAGTTTAAACTGACGTGGCTTTAAAATGCATCCAAATAATTACTTTCATGTTGACATAGAACTGTCCACAATAGAAATAATCAAATCCAACCAGATCTTAAGTTAATCTCCACAAGCTCTTTACGAAGTGCAAAGGCACAGTGCTTTTCTGGATGGGGTGGCGAGCAACAGTTGATTTGCATTTAAAGATACAGGCATGCAGGGCTGTTTGAAGGAATTTGGGGGCCCCAAGCAAAATGGACATGGAGGTCCCCACCAATACCATACCCCCCCATGCACGCAAAGCCTACACTTCATGATATTCTGTTCGAGTTCACAGTAAAAACATCACATTTTTGCTGCCATTTTTCTTGAAATTATATTAATTTAATCCATTCTCAGAATAAATGAATGTAAAATTGGGGCATCAAATGAGCTAGATGGAAACTTCAGGTTCTCCTTAAAATGATATATAGCACTTGATGCTAACTGCTAGAATGGGTGAGAAAAACAAAGAAAAGTAGAGGCACATCAGGCGCCCCAAAAATGTTCTAGGTCTTTAAGGGTTAATGTCGAGCCCTGTAATTAATGGTGTTTAAAAAAAAATCCACTGAATTATCAATAGAATAAAAAAAAAAAAAAAAAAAAAAAAAAAGTCTGTTGAAAACCAGATTTTTTTCTCCCACAAAAATCTATTTTCCCCCTAAAAAATAAGTCTGAAAAATGGGGGGCGTCTTATATTCAGGCTCGTCTTATACTCGGGTATATACGGTATTAAACATTTTTAACAGACTGCAGCAAAAAATTTTGTCAGAACCTGAATTACATGCTATTTTGTTTAGTTGTCTGTTCAGTATTCAGCATTCAACATCATTGTGACTATTGAAATTTGGAATGACTTAATGCAACATAATTGAAAGTTTTGGTGGAGGGACAGATTTTCACCAAATGGCATTGTTGAATATAGTTATTGGTTTAGAATATGTGTGTAAATGATGGCATTTTCTTTTTGGGTTGAATGTTCCTTTAAATTCATTGGATTACATAATTTTAATCAGTATGATGTTTTCAGTGCAACTTGCCAAAATCTGGTCAAAAGTCAAACTCATTTGCAGAATGTCTTTTTACTGTATAACTCTATAGTTATGTTTCATTATGCAGATAATATGGTTGAATGCCTGTCGTCTGGTACCTTCAGCAATTGAGTTTCCCTAAGGTCTAGAAAAAGACCACCTACAATTATTCCCATAGAGTTGTGCTCCACAAAACAAACCAAAGCATATGTTCCTCTGAGTTTTTTTTCTCTCAGCCTTTGTTTTGCTATTGTAGTCCCTGACCACAAATGCACAACATGCCACATCTCATCCCAACCTAGTGATCCAGTGCTTCAGTAGGAGCTGCCAGTGGTGATGAAGATAGATACAGTAAGCTGTTGGAACACAGGTGTGAGTGATTGTTTACACAGATGTAGCATAGCTTGGTATTCTGTAGAAAACCACTACTTCCAGAGAAGCCAGTCTGCATATACGCTGCATATACTGTAAAATATATATTTTTAATATAATATTTTTATGTCTATTGAAAGTCTAGGCAATCCAAATTTCTTCTGAAGAGATCACTTTGTATGATTAAACTTTTAAGCTTTTTCTTATATATAAACATTGATCAATTACTATTAAAATTCTCACAATTATTTGCTAACTCAATGTATTTTTTACAACGGGGTAATTGTGTTGCAATAGCTTACACACAGCACAAGAAAGCTTGATTTCGAATGGTAAATTGAATTTAAAAGACAAGTAAACCGTAATAAAATAAGAACAAATAAACAGATTACAAACAATAGCACAAATAAATGCTATTGTTTTTTTAAAAAAAGTTTTTTTTACGGTAGGTCTCACATTCAGGTAAGAAATTGAATTAAAAAAATGTAAAGTAATTCAATTTAAAATAACATTTGGATAATGTTCTTTGTAAAAAATTAAATGGCCTACAGATGAAACTATTAAAGGGGGGGTGAAACACTCAGTTTCAGTCAATCTCATGTCAATCTTGAGTACCTATAGAGTAGTATTGCATCCTTCATATCTCCGAAAAGTCTTTAGTTTTATCATATTTATAAAAGAAATATGGGCTGTACCGAGTCTTTCCGGAAAAAACCGAGCGCCTGGAGGCGTATCGTGTGGGCGGAGCTAAAGAATGACAAGCGCGCAAAGCGGTGACGTCCTCAAGCGTGGAGAAACCCATGGCTATCTCAGCTAATACAGATAATGATCCAGAATCAAATCTGAGGGAGAAATAAATTGAACAGGAGAAACGGCAACATCAGGACGTCCGTCTCTGTGGTATGTAAGTTACTGTATTTAATGGCCTCTCCACATTTGTGTGTCTTTACTCGCAGTGTATGAGGACATGATTCGGTTTATGGACTATTGTATGCGACTAGACCTTAGAAGTAGCAAGCAAAACGGTTTTGCACGTCAGAATACTGTAACGTTATACAGAACAACAATGGAGTAACCGTTCATGCACGCGATCGTGTCGTTTACTGATGTTTACTCATGCGTCCGTAGCCAATAGCAGACATTTGAAGCAGTTTAACTCACCGGCTGCTTCCAAAGCAGGACCGAAGCTTTATCGCTGTTACTGCTCCGTCAAAAACACACTTCTTTGGTATGATTTGGTAAAGTCCTGACAGCAGTGGCGTGTAAATCCATTTTAAGACGTGACTGAAACGATGTTGTGAAGCTTCCCGTCATTTCTTCATTCAAATCGGTTCAAATGCAGCGCTGCCTTCCCGGAATGCTGTGCTGAAGCGTTGAATTCGCTCGACGTCACCCATAGGAATAAAGTGGAGCGCGGCGCCACATAAGTGTTCACGGACGACTGGATCTGCAGCTGAGAGACTGTTTACGGCGTGCTCTAGTCACGCGCGCGCGCACCCTACCGGGAGAAGAGCCCGTACGGCCCATACAAGGACCTTCCGATCTATTAACGTCAAGTAGACCCATACTCGAAAAAAACTCTCCGAAACTTGTGAGAAACCGGAAGGAGTATTTTTGACACAGAAATACTCCATCAAACGTCCAACATTAGTTTTTGAAACTTTGTCTATGTTTAGGATGGGAATCCAAGTCTTTAACAGTGTAAAAAGCTCCGTATGCATGAAACAGCATTTCACCCCCCCTTTAAAGTTAAACAAGTTCATCAGTCAAGAGCAGTGTGATGGTTTGTCTTTTTGTAGTTTGAATAATAAATAACTGCTGTCCCTTTAAGACGTAACGCGTGCATGGATCCTGTGTTTATGTTAATAATATTTGAACAAAAATAAGCTGGAAAATGAAGCAAATGTTTGCACTTGTATGTCAAAGGTGGCTTTATTACAGTATGTGTGTGTGCTTCAGATGTGAGCGCGAAATCTGCGGGGATTAGTAGAATTATTTGCAATCCCGTGTGAAATTCAGACCGATCACACACTAACACGCCGTCATGAGGAAAAAGTCCAGCAGAAAGCGTGTTTGCATCGGAAAAACAAATTTTCTAAACGATTCCAATGGCATCTTTATTTTTTTAAACGGTTCCAAGTTAGAACCGGTTCTCGATGCCCAACCCTACTTAGCATGCTGTCACAGGCTGGAGTATCCTTTTTCTGGTTGATTCATTGTTCTGCGATTCGGGATCAGACTCGAACATGCATGGGCCAGGGCTTGCAAAACCTGACATCCCGGGCTAATGTGTTCTCCAGTCAGGCTACCAAAATGTATCACTGGCCTGTCAGACAACCTATCTTAAATATTAGAATAACGTTCCTTTCTTGATGCGCGTTGTTCACTCTTGACTCGAAGTTTTGAACATTCTGCTGATTTGTCAGCAAAGTTTTAAAGCTGCTTGTGTGTTAGTGAATGCGGTTTGCGGTTATATCCACCGATTGGGCGGGCCAAGTAATAAAAACTACAATTCCAATTAATTGTTGGTGGATGAGAGATAAATCATTGTGTTTGTTTGATAAAGACATTTTGCAAAATCCTGCTCTGGGCAAATCATTCCAGTTTCTTTTTTCAAAACAATTCTCACATGTACTCACGGAGTCAAAGTTTATTATAATATGCACAACTGTTATCCAGTCATAACAGTGGCTGTTTACTTTCTGAAAACCAGGTTAGAAAATACCATATTACTTATATTACCATATTCATTATAATGTTTTTGAATCTAAAAAACATTTCTACGTCATAAGTTGAGCTTAGACAAAAGTATAAAAAAACAAACAAACAACCAAAAAAAAGTTCAATTTAGTTTTTTTTGTTTAAAAATATTTACTTTAAAGTTTAAGTATGAGGGCTTGGTTTGTACTTTTTATGTTGAGAAAAACATTTGACATTCTCTCTTTTCTGCAGCTTTAAAGTATAATTGTGGCCAGTAAAAGGAAAAACCTTATGTTTTATATTTCCTCACAACCATACAAACTTAGGGATGCATGATATAATTGGCACAACATCGGAATTGGCTGATGAAGGCTTAAAATATAATAGGCATCGGCCGATATAGAACAATTATGGAGATATGATATTGTGTTGATATGCCTGCAATAACTTGCATGGGCAAGGACCGCTAGCGATAAGTTCATGTCAGCAAGTGTGGTTGTTATTGAAGTTAATTGAAGCAAAAGACCACTTTAACTGCATTCATGTGTTGATGACTTCATTGCACTAGATCATCTACAAATGTAAATACAAAAATATTTAGGCATCTGTCTGGGGTAAAAATGTTTTGACTGATTTTATTATGGTTATTTTCAGAGCTTTTAATGTGCTCTTTTGGTAAGGAGACCTCAAAATAGTAGTTTGAGTTTTTACTCATAAAAACAAAAACAAAATTGAATTTATAATTAGTGTACAGGAGAGACTGTGATGTTCTCCTCTCCACCAATCAGCTGGTGTGTGGTGAGCGTTCTGGCGCAATATGGCTGCCGTCGCATCATCCAGGTGGGTGCTGCACATTGGTGGTGGTTGAGGAGATTCCCCCCTTCAATGTAAAGCACTTTGAGTGCCTTGAAAAGCGCTATATAAATCGAACACATTATTATTTATTATTATTATGTTTACAAACAAAGGAGTAAAAAGTATATTGGTATTGATTTTCAGCCAAAATGAGTTGGACAAAAAAATCCAATATTTTGCACCCCTATTCCAAACGTAATCCTTGCTTTTACTTATTTTCCACTAAAGTATTTATTTATTTAGAAATGTTTCATAATTCACATCACTATGGTTCAAGAATTAATTTAATCAGATCTTTTGTCTGTGCTTTACTTATTTTCTTGCTTCTAACCCATTTCTTGCTCTTGAAAACACCCAATTAGCTTCCTTGCGGTAAAATACTACATAGGCGTTCAATTCTCTTCCAGTGGCAGGAATTAATTGGCAGTGATTTTAATGTGCTACAGCTAACAAAGCACATTGCCTGCTCATCAACCGAACTGACCCCCTCTTGATTTTATAGTGACTCAGTTACTCTTTTTGCTCAACTTACTTACCATCTCTGTTGGGATTGTGATTGTACAAATCTGAGGCTATAGCAGTGCTTGGCTTTGGTCTCAATGTGAATCTAATAACTATATAGTTCTTTTTAATATTTTGTACCTCATCCTGTGTATTGTTGAGGGGTCATTTAATCTTTTCGGAAATACTCAGACCCAGACTTTTCCAGACCATCAGCTCCCTCCATGAATCCTAAACACTCTGAAACACACATTGTGTCAGATTGTCAGCTGCTATTCTGACAATTTTCTATTCACATTTTTATTCTTTTGGCCAGCACTATAATTTTAATAGGATGTCAGAGAAATGGCTTATTAAAGTTTTATGAAAAACAGCCATATTTTTCACACAAACAGCCTATAATGCACACACATTTTTATTACCATGCGACTGCCTCTTCATTGTAGACACAACACCATCCTCTCTTTTGGAGTAAATGTCAGTGGAGTCTTGTGGTCTTAAGCAGTGGTCACAGCAAGTGTTTCTTATCTCTGAGGCTAGAGAAATGAAAAGCTCAGCGGTTGCCAGATTGGCAAGCTTTATTAGTACAGTCTTGGGTCTTTTACTGTGGGCTTGGTGGGGGAAGCAGTGTCATTCTGTTCGCCTCTTAATTCTCTTGACCAGCGGGATGCAGAGAGGTCACTGCTGGACATCGGCAAGCAATCAAAACCACATTTACTTGTCTAAACCCTGAAACACATCAACACCCGAGGGTGTCCCTAAAACTAATTTGGTTCAGGAGGCAAAGGGTAAGCTCAGGCGACTGGCGATGTGAAGTGACCAGTGAAGAACATTTCTAGAGTTCAGCAGGGCTTTTCGGCTGTGTTATTGAGACTTTGTGAGCTGATCCGTCTCCGCTTCCTTGCCTGTTACTCAGTTCCTCAGTAGACTGCCTACTGGATACGGACATTTGAGTCCTACTGGCATCTTTACCTCCTTTCTTGGGTGTTAATTGTTGATTTACTATTGTTAATATCAATATTTTCCAATTGCCATCCATCACGATTTAATAAGTTTGTAAATAAAATCAATAATCCTTCAAATAATTGTATTGCTATTTGTTGATTGTGCATTTCCCCTCTTTTTATGTTTAGATATTTGTCTCAGAATGTATAGACATTTATCAGACTATGCACTGTATTGTACAGTGTATTGCAATGTGTTGTATTGTATTATAAGTTTTAATTTTTTTTTTACTTTAGACAAAATGTTACAGAATTTAAATATCTGCCATTTGTTATCTACCATAAGATGTAAATTATCGGCAGATTGATACAGTATCAGCAAGAATTTTCTCTACTTTTGATATATCTTACATTTTAATGATATAATTAACAAATTATCAAATGGTATTAATCAATTCTGTTGTCTTTAGGCTAAAGTATTTTAAAATAAATTGTATTCCTTTTTTTAGTTAAATATGTGAAGTAGGGCTGAATACAAACTGAATACACTGAATGCCGCTAAAAATAAGTCAGGTACATGTAGGGGTGTGCAATATAATCGTCTGCGATATCGCAATTGTTGTTTTAACAATGTGCGATATGACATTATCGAGTATATCCCTCACACACACACCCAAAGAGTGTGTGCCGGCATACACTGTGATGTAGTCTTGAAGATTACACTGCGTAAGTCTATATTTATATCATAAATATTAGACACCATATTGCCTATTTTTACTCTATTTCGCCAACGAGAAATGTTCAAAACAAAGTCACAGCACTGTAATTGCCTCTTTGAGCAGCATGCGGTGTTTCCTTACTGAGCGAATCAGCTTTTTGAACCAATCAGTTCAATCAATGATTCAGTGACTAAGATAGATTAAGGTAGTCAAATTATTCGTTCCTGAATGAATCAGTCGTTTGAATGAATCCGTTGAATCTCAATAACACTGACTTGCTGCCTTTTTGTTAGACTTTATTATAATAAAAAGAAAAATTAAAAAAAGAAATGAACATTAAGAACAAATTATACTTTATGATCTGAACATGTAAACTATCTATAGCAAAATAAACAGCAATGCTTAAACAAAACGAATATAAAACATCTAACCAGTGCATTTACAGGCATTTTTTGTTTTATATATGCATACGATAAGAACAAGAAACAAAGTCAAATAAATACAGTAAATATACAATAAAACAAAGATACAAATAAAATACGGTGCTTTGTCTACTAACATTACTGTTTGGGTAATGGCCTAAAAAAAACATCTTAATAGTTTTATCTCGTATTGTAACGACCAAAACCTATGTTTTTGCATGCATCACATTATTGTGCAGTGGCCCCTTTAAGAGACTGATCACTTGACTTATAACGCGCACAACGCTGGTGACGTAGAAGAGCGGTATCTTCAAAGTGACAAGAGCCACGGTAGATGATACATCTTGCTCTGAATTCTTGAAATGTTTGATTTGTTGACTTTTACTTGTGACGCTACATAAGAGCGAGTACCTCATGTATGAGGCGGCGCGTGTCTGTACCTGCCAATAAACGTGTGAAATAGACTCTTTTTCGCATTCACACTTTATTTTTTGAGTTATCTGGGTCAAAGCGTTACAGTATCTATTTATTATTCCTGGCAACCAAAATCGAATATACAATTAGATTAATATCTCAGGCCTGAAGTGTAACCAGACTAAGATTTTGTTGGCCATCGTCACTCATGCAGGGACAGTTGTGCACGTTGTATACGCGTGAGAGATTGCTCGCTCTCTCTCTCTCTCTCTTCTGGTTTGCAACTAGCAAAATCTAACACATGGTTTAATATTATTGCTTATAGAAACGGGTAGCAATATAGAATTTGCAAAATAAGGTCTATAAAGCAATTATAAATAGTATGTGTATTTTCTTCATTGCTCCAGTACTGACAGAAGAAACGATAGCGTCAGAGCTTATCGATACTGCGGTCTTTCATAATATAGCACTGGGGCTGATTTAATGCCGGGTTTCGGTACCCATCCCTAGCTCTAACTCAAAAAGATGGATAAATCAACAGGGCAATATCATCTGAACGTAATGCTCAGCGTAATGAATTCAGAGGGAAACCGGTAGAATAGTGCTGCTGGTACGTTGAATGATTCTTAAATATGACTCGGGACTACAGAGTTGTCTCAGAAAGTGATCCGTTGTTGGCCACGCGTGCGCGCAAAATGCCATAGGTTCTGTACATGAAACAGAAAAGATTAGTTAATCTCTCGACCTCGAGTCTTTCGTTCTTCCTGTTATGCTGAAATGATGACTCAAATTCTTTTTCATTTTGCTGAACGAGATTCAAAGATCCGAGTCTGTAAAATGATCCGAACTTCCCGCTGCTAACTACAGGGCCCCTTGTGTCTTCTAATAGTGGGCAATAATAACGATCATCTGTAATGACCGCGATTAGACCAATTAATCGCGATCAAACGATTTTTAATAATCGTGACAGGTCTAGAATCACCCCTTTAAACGATAGTGCTGCTGCTAGTCTGCTAGTCTTGCACATCCTGATACATCTTCTCTGTAGTATCTTTTTTTGGTTCTTATCTTGGCCTGAATTCACCTTTCCTGTTTGTGTGCTTTCCATGTCGTAACGGTGAGCCCACTCTGTTCTGTTTTTGTGCTAAGGCACGGGTCATTCTGATTACACAGAGGGCTGGAAAAATTGTGCTTTCTGCTATTTAGAAATCGTGCATGCTCACATTGTGATTTTATTACCATTTCAATTAATCACTCAACCCTAATGGGAAGGCCAAGACCTGAACTGATTTGTATTACTTGATTTGAAATTCCTTAATTTTTTTGTTCAGTATCTTAGAAGAGCATTTTCTTCTTCTTTTTTCCAACAGTGGATTTGTTTTGATGTGTGCTTTAGTACACCACCAATCACATCCTGGTCAGAAGTGTTTTTATTTTATTTTCGTTGCCATGTATTTTTTTTTTTTGGTATAATGTCTGCCGTCCCCCTGGCAACTGCTATAGAAGTAAACATTCATTATTTGTGGGAAGCTGCATTGCATTTTCTTTTTATTTAGTTTTTCTATCTCACTTGCCTTCTACAATTTGTTTTTGTTATGCACCACCTAACAATGTAGAAAAAAACTGCACAGAAGAATGAAAGTAATGGTTGCCCGGATGCTTTTTTATACCCTCCCACACATCCTTTCTATTTACATGTTGCAGGTTTTAACATGCATACATACAATGAGCGAAAACGTTATGACCAGTCGAAGGTGAAGCAGATATCCTTGATCATCATCTAGGCCACATTTTAAAGGTCTTGGTAGATTATGGCAAGCAAACAATCAGTTCTTGTAATCATCATGTTGGATGCAGGAGAAATGAGCAGGAATAAAGATCTGTGCTCATGACAAGAGCCAGATTTTCATGGCAAAGTGATTGAATATCTTGGATTCACTATCTCTGAGACAGCAGAGTTGAGGGTTGCTCCTGGTGAGCAGTGTTGAGAATTTACCAACAGTGGTCAGAGTACGCACAAACCACAAACTGGCGATGGTGTTGGGTACCCAAGGCTCATCAATGCATGCAGGTACCAAAGGCTGCTCCAAGCCAACAGAAGGTCTTGATGTGGCACAAGTCCAACAAAATGTTAATAATGGTTATGGAAGAATGTTGCACAGTGTTACAAAGCCGCAGACAAATCAGAGTGTCTATGATAATATAACCATTGGTTAGGGATGAAACGATTACCGGTTTCATGATTAATCACGGTAAAATGTACTGATGGTTAGTAATATCTTTATTAAATAGTAAATATTTATACATATTTCACAAAAATATGCCTTTAAACTTTAAAGAAATAAAGATTTTACATTTATCATAATATTTATCGATATCAACTGATATCGAAAATTATATCGTGATAATTTTTTTGGGCCATATCGCCCAGCCCTAGTGACATTTTAAGGAATAATAATCAGGGTTTGACATAAACACCCACCGTTTGTTTGGTGTATTTCGGCTTTGGCGTCTAACACAGTCACTCACACTAGTCACTGTTGCTAGTCACCTAATAATTATAGGCTTCTCAAAAGCCATGTTATAATCGCATTGCGCATTGTATAATCGCATTGCGCATTATATAATCGCATTGCGCATATAATCGCATTGCGCATTAAATAATAGCATTGCGCATTATAACCTATCATGTGTTTCTATTGAGTTTATGAATGCAATGTCTAATAATCAGATGCATTCAGATTAGCCGGAGTTTTGTTCAGAGCGTGCTCTCACGCACTAATCTGCATTCAAAGCAGAGATGAACGTGCGATGTAGCTACGCAGGAGATTCATTCGGCATAGTATTTGAATGCTTTTGTTCTATTTCGGCAGCGAAAATAGTTTAAAACAAACACAGCAGATCCATAGTGCAACTGATATGACTGGCATAAAGTTGGCTTGATGTGCGAGATTCGCAAATTTAGGGACTGTCTCTCAAGTTACATACAACATTGGTATGCACAGTTGTATAAATCTGACTGTAAAGTGTTCATCTAGGTGCCGGGTACAATGCACACCTTTTGGATTTTTGATATTTAATAAAAGAAACTGTCAAATCATATGAAAATATGGATATGATTTATTTTACTCGGACACGGTTTGGGCTCGTACACAAAACATGCTAGATTGAATGCATCATAGCTGATAGGAAACTGATGCGAATATTGCTTGAAACATATTTATAGAGATTAATATTAGAGAATATATTTACACCAAATTATTATTTATGCATTATGTGGTGTTATTGACGACGGCCAATATAAGGAAGGAAATCCCACCGAATATAATCTTGTTTAAAAAGTGCATAGAGCTGCTTTATTTATTTGTTGTTTGTTGATTTTTACATATAAAACTTGTTGAAATGTTTTCTGTGCGCATCAGTTCTTTTTAAACACTTTATCTATTTGAACAAAACTGTAATAATATTGTTAACCGTGATAATTTGGGTCATATAATCATGATGTTAAATTTCCATACTGTTACACCCCTACAATTGGTTAAAGTGCATAAAATAGGCACCTGTCGGGTGTGTGAGTTTTCCTGAGTAAATGATGGCACCAGTATACACCGTGGGATGATGACAAGCTGGTGAAGAGAGAGTGGTGCACTGGGCAATGTTCTGTGGGGAAACCATGACTCGGGCCATTTATGTAACAATAATTTGACGTGTGTCACCTGCCTAAATATTGTTGCAGACCAGGTACATCCCTTTGAAACAATGGTGTTCCCTGGTAGAACTAGCCACTTTCAGCAGGATAATGCATCCTTCCACAATGCACACATTGTTTCTAAAATGGAAACATGACGGAGAGTTCAAAATGTTGACCTGGCCTCCAAATTCCCCAGATCTCAATCCAACTGAGAATTTGTGGATTGGGCTAGCCCCACAATTTCAATCCATGGGCATTCACCTCACAACCTACTGAACTTGAAGGATCTGCTGATAACGTCTTGGTGCCAGATACCACAGGACACCTTCAAGGTCTTTGAGTCCATGTCTAAGCAGATCTTACCGTTTTGGCGACTTTCAAGTGTCTTTCAAGTGCATGTGTGTGCTTAAACACCTTTCCTTGCCCCCAGGATAGTCCATTTTATAACATCTTTATCCAGCTAATCATACGTAACTGCTAATTATCTCTTGCCATTGACCTGCCTTTGAAAGGGTTGCAAATGGGACTTGCAGAACTCATATAAGCCCTAGGAGAGGTGGAAGGGGAGCTATCCACTCCAAATTCTTCCTACCTTAAGTTAATTCCTGTCCTTGACTGATCCTCATTTATAAACTTCGGGGTTATCGTATTCAGGACAGCTTTCCTTTTGTGTTTCACAGAGAAATGGCCATTATTATCAGGGAAGGGCTGATGGTAAATGTCAGCCCTATTACAGATCCTCTGCCAATAACCAGCAAATTCCACTTCTCCATTTTTCGACGATTGACCCTAACGGATTCCAGACAGGAATTAGGTGCTATCTGCTGTGAGCCCGTCGTAAAAGTGATGGTGAGATTTTGCTATAATCTCTTAATTCCCAGCAGATAGACACGTCTGTGCCACGGCTGTATGTGACACAAGATTCATATTCTTTATTTTATCTCTTATATTTATGGCTGTATTAAAGCACTTGACATTTACACACCTTTTAAGTGTAGCTCACACCTTGCCTCTTAAGTTATGGCTTAATCTAAATTTCTTGAAGTTCATAGAGCTTGCACAGAGCTTTTCTTAGAAAGGAGAGGAACCTGAGTGGGTGTTTTGAGTTAAACCGATACGATTCTATATTTTGAATTAAATCTCAGGCATAAGAACATCTGTAAAAGATTCATGCCCTGTTAATTTTCCCTTAGTGTTATAACAAGTTCTTGGAAAGCCTCAATTAACCAACCTGAAAAGATAACGTGGATATTAATGATAAAAGTTTAATAAGTTAAATAGAAAATCAAAAGTTTTTAGTTATACACAATTCCATTTAATATACTGATATTATACTTCCCATGGACAACTTTGAAGGATTAGATCTGAGGTTTAAATGTTATAAAAGATGCGAGAGCTTACTTTAGTCTAGCACTGATTGAATGGCAGTTTATGTAGAATGTTTCGTTTGTGTTTTATAATGAATCAGGAAAAAGTATGAAGCTAAGCTTTTATTTATTTTATTAATTTTTAAAAAAAAAATATTTTTTCTGCAATCAGTTTTTTAAAAATATATACATTTAACTTATTGGGTCTCACTGAGGGATTTTTTTGTTGAATGTTTAGAAACTCAAACACCTGTTTTAATGCTGCTATTTATGTGTTAATAAGAGTGCTGCATATTATGCACCCCTTTTTTTCTTTTCCCCCATCCCCTCTTCAAGGTCTCTTCATAGTGTTTTTTAATACTTCAAAAGTACTGTTGAACTGACTGTGAACAACAGGAAAAAAGATAAAGATAAATGAATAATTATGCCTCTAGTTTTTAATCTTGAAAAGCTGCACCTGATTGATTAACAAATGAGTGTTTTTCAGTTTCTTAGTAATTAATGCAAGCCCTTAAACCAAGTCGATTCATTTCAGCGGTGATGCTGCTGCAAAAGCTGCCGACTTCATCTTTGAACACTTCCAGCTATTTTGGTTCTGAAAGACGGCTAAAACAGTTTTTGGTTGTGCACCTGTTTACAGCATCACACTGCTGAAAAATCATTTCCGTTCTTACCGACTAATTGCGCATCTTGTAGTTGTCTGCCTTTTTGAGTAATCATTTCTAAAGAAAGGTATTATAATAGCAGAAGTGTTCCTTTATAGATTTTTTTTTTTAACCACCATGATGCACCCCATGGCGTTCAGGAGATAATTGCGGGAGAAATGTGAATTCTGTTGTCGACAAATGCTTTTTTTTTTTTTAAATTGCAAGTGCACAATGAAATAAGGCATGATATTAAACCAGATCACACCCCACCCACCACCTAACTCTTCCTAAATGTAGTGTGTTGCTCTTTAACTCCTACCAAAGAGGGAAAAAAAGATGGCAAATGTTTTTTTTCCCACTCAATTTACAGTCGAATCTTTGGTCTGTTTTTCCAGGCTTTCTTCCTCTTTGTCCCCTGACGCTGTAACTCCCATCAGCGCAGTCCTATAATTCCCTCCAAGGTTTCACAAGGCCGTGATAGCCTTTCTACAATCTCCTCTCAATTGAGTTTTTGCCATGGCTGAAAGGCTGTTTGCAAACCAGTTATTTTTAATGGAGAGAGAAAGAACACCTTTTTGATTTGCATTTCAGTGCATGTGATAAATTCTTTATCTCATAATTACACTGTAGGTTTGGTAATGGAGTGTATTTTAATGAATCAGGCTTTTGCATGACAATGAGCTGTGATGGTGACAATGGAGGTATGGCTGTCAAATAGAGAGAGAGAGAGGGCGCAAGCAATTAAAGACACAATCGTGAGACCCATTTTAACTGACCACACACTTCTTTAGAATAAGCGTGTGTAGCTCTGTGACCAAATCATCTTATTTTATTAATTATTTCTATTGTGTGCTGCAGGCAATGGGAATATTCTCTTAGTATACCATCACCAATTTTCATTTTTGATTATAGTTATTATTTTGCTGCATTCATTATAAGAATGTAATAGCATCAGCCACAATGATAATCAAATATCACCACCATAAGGGACATTATATTTAAGGTTTGGAATGAACAACCTATGTAACATCAGTTGTCATGTTGACTATCATTTAGTTCTAGGTCATGCATTCTTTCTCTGATGAATGCATAAGCTTACAACAAACTATGAGGCTTAAATCAGTGTCATTACTCCCTCTCAATATTTCAGGTGAACAAATGTATTACGTATTGCTACTTTAGTATCATATTGTGTTCACACGATAGACACTGACTCAGTCAAACTGTGTCATCAGAGAAGCACTAATTAAACATCACTGTGTCTGAAATTCAGAAAATTCTCAGGTTCAGAAATATTTGTGGTTGGCAAATTTTGGGTGCATCATGTCTTACATTTGTTTATCTAATACTTTAGCATTTCTTAAATGTCCAGAAACAATTATAAACAGAACCGTTAAAGAACCAGAATTGTTTCCATACATTTCTATACATAGTGATTCTGTGTGATTTGAAGTTTTCAGTATGACTCCACACCTTAAAATCAGCAGAGGCCTCTCACAATACAGTGAAGATGAGGTTTGGTTGACATGGGTTGAACGTCACGTTCTCATGTCTTTGTTTCTTCCTTGTGCTTCTTACTGGAGTGAGCATAAAGAGAAGCCAAATTATCTCTGTGTGTTTCAGAGATGCTCCCTACTCCCACTTGTGCGTTATAATGAGAGGTAATAGGTTGAAAAACGCCACGCTGTAGGGACTTGTGCGATGAAAGGTACATGCAGTTCTGGTGCTGTGGCGCAATACAATGCCCACACTTTTCCTCTCTCGATCCCGGTGAGGTGGCCTTAAGATTTACTGAGGCAGAGGGCTCTTGTCAGCACAGTGGTGGAAGACGAGCTAGGGCTTTCCATATATATGTCTGAGAAGATCTCAGCCTGTCAGGCTTTTGAGAAGCCTACATCTGTGTATCTACTGGAAAACTGTCAGGCTTTTTTGAGGGGTAGGGGAGTGTTTTTTGTTTGTCAGTTTTGATGCCCCTGTATGAATGTACTGCGGACTCTGAGAAGCATCAAGCCTGACTTTCCTACGCTGACTTTATAAATTGGATTTTGAAGGATGTAGGCGTAGATTGGAAAGTGGCGCTTTCGTCTGGTGTGGATGTTTAGATATTCCAGCACATGTACAGCATTTTTGAGAGCTGAATAATTATCAGGATCTGGATAAGACGCAATTCACATCCATTTTTAGCAACACGTCGTGCATTAAAACAGAAGGTGTATTTACATGGGTACTTGCTATATTTTGCCCTCACTTTGAGGTCATCCGTTTGATGCTAGAGGCGGGTGCCATGCCTGCAACCCTCCATTGATTAAACCTTTTTTTCTAATGTCACCTCAACAGTTTACAGGTTTCAGGCGCTGCTGAAACCACAATTAAAATGATTGATTGATTTGTTAAACAGATCAATTATTAGCAGAGTAAAAACAAATGCATGCCCGTCAACGATTGTACACTGCAAACAAAGAATACTAAACGCCTCCTAATTGCTCTCAACTGTAGACTGTTATCTGTTTACAACAAAGGCTATAAAACATCACGCTGGTCTTGGCATCACATCGGTAAATAAATGGAGTGAAACTGTTACCTTTATTAAAGGAATAGTGCATCCTAAAATTAAAATAGCTATTGTTTTTTCACACTCATGCCATTTTTGTTAGACTTTTGTTTTTCTGTGAATGTCAAAAATAGATATTTTGAAGATTTGTACTTGTTGGTCTTCTCTATTGAAATTACAATAAATGTAAACAGAGGCAATTCATTAAAAAAGGGCACAGGTGCATTTTAACTCAGCGTCTTTTGAAATGATAGTACCAGTTTGTATATGAAAAATATTAAAATCAATATTTTTTTCTTTTTGATAGAATCTTTGTGATTAGACCCATGGATTGTTATTATTTCTTTAGATTATGTTCTTAATATATTGGTTGTAGTTAATAGCTTTTTTATTTAATTGATTGATTGATTGATTGATTAATTGATTGATTGATTGAGCTGGCTTTCAATGACCACTAAGGGGCAGTATAGCTATTATTTGCAAAACCGCTGTATGAAAACAGGTGAATATTGTCCAATTTTTTTTTTTTTTTTTTTTTTGTAGTTTTATTTGAATACTAGTCATGCTAATAACCATTTGGGGAAAGACCATTATGAAACTTTGTAATAGACTTCCTCTTGTGATGAGACTGTTTTCATGACCATAATTACAATGTTGTTGCATTATCATCCCTCATTGCTTGGTATGCATTAAACCTGTGAAAACTGAAGATGACAACAATATAGCATAATTTTCGAATTGTTTTTGAGATATTTAATTATTCCCCCTTAAAAACCACTTAATGCAGGCTGTGGTAAATTAATGCAATATTTTTAATTAAGTGAATTTATCTGTAGTCTGACGTTGAACTTTTTTATTACAGTCTTAGTCTTTTAACCATCTCCTTTTTTGTTTTATTATACTACTCATCAGCATTATTTCCTCCTTACCTTTTTTGTAACCCCTAGATGGCACTGGAGAGCTGCAAAACAACCCCAGCCTGAGTGTGTGTGTGTGTATTTGCAGTTCCTTCAGTCAGAAAACGGATTCACAGTCTACACCTTGCATGTTATAGGCTTTCTGCTGCTGTCACTGTGTTTAACTCTGTTTTACCAGCTATGGATGGAGGCGAGCTTCTTTCTTAGTGTGTTTTGAGTCAGGGTTGATACTAGGCCCCCCCACGTCCACCAACAGACCCTAGGCCATGTCATGCTTCTCCATGCATCTCTCCTCACATTCTGCTTGCTGTGTCAGCTGTTTATGAGTTGAGGAAACATGTTGTGGATGAGAATCTAGATTCTGGTCTTGAATTGATTGATTTTTACTTTTAATGGTTAATGACATCATGATCAAATTAATCAAGCTGTTTATTAAATAAACAAGGGCAGATGAATGAATGAACAAATGGACAAACGAATGAAGGGAATTGAAATGAGTCAGAATGAACTATCACATGATGCTGTTTGTGTGGCCTGGACCCTTTGATATATTGCAAGGCAAGTGAAGTACACTTCTGTACAGTACTGTAGTCTTTGTGTTTTGAAAAATTGTCTTTTGATAGTGTTGCTTGAGGACATAATGGGAGACTAGCTTTATGGGCTGTATCTTGTCAAAACGTCTCTGTTTTTGGCACCATGCAATTGCAGACTTTGACTGAAGTCTCCACTGGGCTCAGATTCTGTCTCATAATAAAACATGCTCCCTCTGGTCCATCACCTCAGCTTGATGACAGGCGGCGTATTGTTTTTAAGTCAAAGGAGCTGAGTCACAATTATATTTAATGTTCATTTTGAAACTTGAAAGGTTGAAGTTAAAGTACTTTTTTTAAAATTTTCATGTAGTGTATTTTGTTTCTGTTTGTTTGTCATTGCCTTGATCTGTGTTTTTTGCCATGACCTTACATTTGTTGTTACAGATACTCGTCTGTGTTCTTGTTTGGTGTCTCTTGTCTTTCTTCTTCTGCCTGTAAGGTCAGCAGCAGTGTATGATTCTATTTTGGAAATGTAAATTTGGAGACTAATGGGACTGTTGTCTCGTTCACGAAGAGTCAGTGTGTCTAATTGAATATTGATCACAGGATAATTCTCAGATTTGACATGATAAAAGCTACCATAATTCTGTTGGGGCACCCATAAGTACTATTTCAAAAAGACAGAGTTTTAATACACACGTTCAGGACGTTAGAAAGTGGGATGAAGAGAGAGAAGGGAACAGAACAAGAAGGGAGGAAAAAAGTCCTCTCTCGGGCCCAAATATTCAGGCCCCAGAGCTCTTAATTATATCAGAGCGCTGAAAGGAGAGCCGAGCCAATGCTGCCGTGCTCATTTGCATTATGCATTAAGGTTAGCCTTTGTGTTGATGAAGAGGGCTGTATCGGCGCTCCTCTCTTACTGCTCTTTGTTTAATGCCATCTCTAAAGACACTAAATGGAGAAGTTCCTGCGTGGTTTGTATCTCAATAATGTCAGATACTGTTTAGATGGTGCAGACCTCCCACTCGCACCAGAAAATATGATGAATCATTAAGGATGGAGGGGAAGGAGAGAGGATGAATGGAAACAGGGAATGGACAATGGGGCTCGAGAACATTGTGTCTCGGTACAACAACATACTGAAATCCTAAGTCATTAAAGGAGCTATGCGCACATTCTCTTCTGAGCTCTTAGATCTTTTTTTTTCTTTCTAACCAAAGTGGCCCTCTACGTTTGATATCAGGATGTGGACATCCATTCCCTCTGTGGAGTCTGTAATTGGGAGTCAGTGTTGAAGTGCTCCCCGGTGGCTTGACCACTAGCAGGCCATCTGATGCCCAGGGCAAACATATTCCTTAGCAATTCATCTGGGAGACTAATACTGTGCAGAATAACCCAAGGAAGTTGAAGTTTATTTTGAAAGAGACACATATTAAACTTCACAGATAAAAGGGTTGGATATATATTTTTCAGAGTTTGTGCTGAGGTGCGGTTTAAAGAGAGAAAACCACATTATATGCTAGTACCTTCTAGAAAAGCCTGGGGCTAAGCACTTTATTTTAAAATCATAGAAACCTGTGTACTGCCAAGCGACGAGGGCAACCAGTTTGCTCAAAGTGGAAACGTGAAGTCCATTTGAAATTATTCCAAAATAAATGTCATCAAAATCCAGATTGCAGCTTTAAAACCCTTAAAGGTCTTGGAGATGTGCAAACCCATCGAGTCAGTAAACTACTTTGACATTTTTTATTGTAATGATTTGCAATCGCATGGCAGTCGAAGGAAATAAAGCATCTACACCTTTACATAAAATGTAGCCTAGACTTCTTCCCTAAAGGGATAGTTACCCACAAATGAAAATTCTATCATCATTTACTCAACCACATGTTGTATTTATTTGTTGTAATTCTTCCTTCTGTGAAGCACAATAATGAAAGCGAGTGAGGTCCAGAATTTGTTTGGACACCATTTGCTTCCATTGTATGGACAAAAAAGTTATTTTAAATATTTTTGTTATTATATAGCAAAGTTGTGGATAATGTTAAACTGTGTTGAGGCCAAAGTCTGCTCTCCTCTGGAGTAAGATTAGTACAATCATTAAAGGGTTTTGCTGGACCGCTTTCAGAGTGTGTGTGCTTTATGCATCTCAGGGTTCGATGGGTAATGATGATTTGGCTCATTATGAATCATAACGTGAACCAGGGGAAAAACTTGCCCAGAAACGACATGCTGGAGAAGACCTGGGCAGACGGCCATGTTTCCCGGGGACTGACCACCTTGGCGCGTGTGCCTGCCACACACACACACTCTAGATTTTGTTGCTTTCTGCTCTTAGGGGTGGAGAGAGATACTGAGCTATTTAATTTTTGTAATTTATTGGCGTTCTGGTCACTTTCAGAGACACAGTTTATCTCCTTTTTTTTTTTTTTTTTTTTTTTTTTTTTAAGATGTTCAGTTAAAGAATATGGCAGTAAGGAAGGTGGGTGCTTGTCCCAGATATTTGCTCCACAAAAAGCTCAACACCTGATACATTAAATGAGCTCCCATAGGAGCTCGAGCAGTGGAATCAGATATGCAGCACACAGCAAGAACTCATGCACACACTGACGTCCTTGAGGACTGGCCCTTTTCACCACATTCTGGGGAACTGTACATTCTCTTGTTGTGGAAAAACTAAGTTCTCACATGTTGGGAATCACTATTCGACATGTAAGGGTCTTTGATTTGATTTTTGGTAAAATATGAAAACAAAAGCTGTTAAAATCTTTTGTGATGAGCATAATTCTTCTTTGTATAATTTTCTTTTTTAGTTTTAAAATATTAATAAATAAATAAAATTGTCCCCCCAAGTGCTTTTAAATTGTACCTTAATAAATACTGCATATAAACTGTGCACGTGTGTACACATTTATTTGAAAACTTGTTTGCAAGTAATGCATAAGTGTGTGTACACACTTTAAAAAAAAAGTATATTCAAAATATTTATTTTTAATTATTTCAATTTGTATAGTATTCTTTTTTTAAATAAATGTTTTTGAATGTATGAAATTGGCATGATTGCAACAATTACATTTCTTAGAAGTTGGCGGTTGAGTTTAGAACAAGTGTTTTTTGAAATAAAGGTAGACTTTTATATTTTCACCACCATCATATCTGTGGATCAGTGGCAGTTAAGGCATCATAAATTCAGAGACTTCTTGGATCAGAAACTCTAACACGTTGTGACATTCCGCCATAGCACAGTGTTAATTATCACAACCGCAGGAAGCTGAACAGGTTGATGGGACATTTTGATGATGCTTTTTTTAATGCCCTCAGTTGCTCTCCACCCTGATTGGATGGGAGAGGCTTTGGCATTTTAGAGGCATTTGTGACCTGTCCTTTAAATGGATGATCAATTCCCTAAGCATGTCTGACATTTGCTTATGCGCTGCTGTTTTCCGCTTGCATGTAATTATGGACCATATTGCAGAGGACAGAGCAGACAAGAAAAGCAGGGTATGGCCTGAGCTTGCCAAAATCATTTTATTAGAACAAACAAATCATCTAACAAAGTTTTCAAGTTCAGTCTGTTGATGCTTAAAAGGCAGAACATTAATATCTTCTATTTAACGGTTTTGAATAATGTCTCATGCAAGCCAAGCCAATGCATAACAGTCTAGGCACAGGGCTTTCTTTCTTTCTTTCTTTCTTTCTTTCTTTCTTTCTTTCTTTCTTTCTTTCTTTCTTTCTTTCTTTCTTTCTTTCTTTCTTTCTTTCTTTCTTTCTTTCTTTCTTTCTTTCTTTCTGTCTTTCTGTCTTTCTGTCTTTCTGTCTTTCTGTCTTTCTGTCTTTCTTTCTGTCTTTCTGTCTTTCTGTCTGTCTGTGTCAGTCAAGGTCTTTAGACATTGAAAATCCATGGTCTAGGCCACTATGAAATGTGATTGAGAGTAGGGAAGCGCAAGCTTAATAGTTTCAGATCTGAGCTTGTTAGCGCACAGGTGGCTGGTTTGCTGGCCCACTAGGGACCTTGGAATTGTTGATGTTCTGTCGATCACTATTTTGCCCTTGAGCATGGCACTTAACCCTGGTTGTTTCACTGGGACCGTTTCCTCAATTAGTGTTCTCTAAATCACTTTGTATGAAACTGTCCGCTAAATGACACCACTAACTAATGAGAATCAGGTTCGCAGTACCTTAAGGGGAGTGATAGCTACAATTACCTAAGGAAACTTGGCTTCATGGTTTATTAATATCATAACCTGTGCAGAGTTGATCTAATTGGCCTGTTGTCAGGCTCGGAGGGTTCAGCACTAAGCAGACAGGTCGATCCGTGACCCAGGGCATGCTCTAGGATGTTTACCTTCGCTCCTGTGATTCCTGACAGAAGACGCCACCAGGTGATTGGAGCTTCTGCTGTGAGATCATGACTTGGCTGCTTAATGTGAAACTTTCTTTGTTTGATGTTGCAGCTGCGAGCCATTTTCATGTGTAAAGATTTGTTTGGATAATGCGGGTTTCAAAGAGCAGGCTTGATCCTGTGTGAGCATTGCCCTTATCCTTCACTTTTATCGTTTGTTGTCTGTGATTTTTAGTGTTGTTTTTAATTTTTTTTAAATTAATTGTTGTAACGGGGTAAACTACACAGAACACCATTTAAAATCCAGGTATTCAAGGAAACGCATGTTCAAGTAGCCCTGGCAAGATGGTTCTAGGATGGCTCGATACTGCAATTTTGACTTTGGAACCGTACCACAATCTAATACCGTAGTATCAATATTAATCCGATACCGTACAGAGTTTGAATTCTTTAATTGTAAGGATTTACCTGTTTAAAGCAGCACTGGGTAACTTTTGCTCTCGTGGTTCCCCTACAGTTGAGAAAAAATAATGTCCTCAACTACTGTCTTAAGCTCTGTCATCCTACAAAAGGGATTGCCATCGCGTGTGCGTTTGTTGACATGATAGCCCTGAACTAGTGATGCGTGGGTCATCTCATAACCCGCGGACCCCGTATGTCTATTTAATGGTCACAGGTGCGGGGCGGGTTGTAAAAATATATACAGTGGTGCGGGGCGGGCCAAATAATTTCATAAAAGCGTCCCCGCGGGTTGGTGCAGGACTAACAGTTACCCTAAAAACACTGCAGGAGGAGTTCTAATGCAGGTGTTCTTCTGGCATCGCGTGTGAAATGTCTTCATCCCAGGTACAGTCAGTGGGATATGTTTCAGCATGTCATATGAATATCAATGCATGGGTTTTATTTTTTCAAACGCCAAATAAGCGTGATGCTCACGTTTACAAGCCAGCGTCATTATAGTAGTCTATTGGTTACCATTTTACAGAATCTATATGAAACTTCAATTCAGTGTTTGAGTGGTAGGTAATAACCATAGCAAGCATGACAGCATCGTTCGGCACGCCTCCTTCAGCTCACGCCAACGAGCAAACGCTGGTCCAGTGTTGATCCTCGTCCTGCCTTTAATCCGATCACTTTTTCGTTTCCTCTTATTGCTTGCCTCAAACAAAACCTTTTCTTTCTTATTTGTCTGTGCTGCTTCAGACATGACTATATTATCCGACAAACAAAGTTGAGCTCGCACGTCCGAATTTAATGAAGTGTGGGTGTTGGTGGAAGTGACGTAAATGCCGTAAAGCAGTCAAATAATGTAGTTCTTTTTGTTCTCGGGTTACTACCCGAAACCCGAAGTTTAAAAGTACGATTAAAAACGATACAGACCCAGTCAAGCTATGGCAGACGTGTCATTCAACCTATTGTAAGTCGATGTAAATGGTAAATGGACTGCATTTATATAGCACTTTTATCCAAAGCGCTTTACATTTTTGCCTCACATTCACCCATTCATACACCGACGGCGATGTCAGCCATGCAAGGCGCCATCCAGCGCATCGGGAGCAGCGGGGGTTAGGTGTCTTGCTCATGGACACTTCGACACTTGGTCAGGTGGAACCGGGGATCGAACCACCAACCTTTCGGTTTGTAGACAATCTACATGAACCACTGAGCCACTGCCGCCCCGGTGTATCATCACAAGAGTGTTGAAAATATATTATGAAGGTTGAAAAGTTACCTAGTGCTGCTTTAATGTATTTAATGTCGATTAACCGTTAGCCTGCATACCGTGTGACTATGTGTCTGCAGCATGTGTTATATATAGCAACAGCATGACGGTCACAATGTTGCTCAAAACACCATGTTCCTCACCAAATGATTGAGAAGTGTTTTTAGTCTAAATGGAGGGCTAGCAGGATTGTAAAATGAGTCGATGTGATTGATCATTTAATTAATTTATTAATTCAAATATATCAAATAAACGTGCTGAACATGGCAACTAAACCCAATGAAATCATGATTTATTAGTGTTCTCATTAGGGCTGGGACAACGCGTCGACGTCATCGATGACGTTGACGCAAAAAATACGTTGACGCAAAATTTGCGCGTCGATTCGTCAGACTCAAAATAAAGATGGCGGCGCCGGAGAGTAGTAGCAACCATAGATGTACATAATAAAGTATTTTATGTAATTAAGTATATTATTTATTATGTATATCTATCAACACGAGTGGCTCCTCAGACTTTCAGAAGTGCAAGGCTTGCGGGTTGGCCACAGTCTATGGGGTTGGCGCGCGGTGCACGGAGCATCACAGGCATATGCGCGCACGCGTTTTGTTGTCACGGCTACATAAACAAATGTCTGCACACAGGAAGACAGATGTTTTGGTAATATTTGATGTATTTTAATCACACAAAAAACGTTTGCATCAAGTGAAAGCATCGGACACATTGGCTACGTTACCTACATAATAAGCTGTTTTAAATTTAAAATGTTCAATGTCTAATCGCGCTGATGTGACCGAGGGTATCCATCCTTTAAGTGAGCAGTTTCATTCCACGACTATTCCGGTTTTAAACGATATATTGGCGCCCATAATGCACTCTACATGTAATTTTTTTCACTGTCATGCCGCGGATGCGCGTGGCGTTTCTGTTGCGGGTCAGCCACGGGGCTGCGTGGCGTTTTCTCTGCCTTTGCTCACTAGAAGCGTGTCTGACGCGGCGCTGCTGCTGCTATTGATGCGGAGGGAAGCCCTATTCCTAATGTTAAACATAAATAGCCTACTGATACAGCAAAGAAAACGTCGGGAGTAGCCACATATCTATGGTATTGACGGCAAAATAGGCTACAGAATATTTCGTTCTGTATTGACAGTTGCAATATTTCAAAATCGATAATTGACGTTTTTATTATTACAATTAGGCCTATATCTGCATTTATGTAAACCTACAGACTTTCAAACATGAAAATGTAATTTAATAATATGTATTCGTGTCAAAATGATATATAAACATCTTTTCCTATTCTATTTTGCCTGGAGACGCTCCCAACACACGTGAAAAATAGGCGCTCTTCTATTTCTAGCATGCACGCGTTTTCCGCGTGTCACAGGCAGTGTGCAAACTCCAACCTGTTAAAATGGGAGCCGAAACACAAACGCAGCCGAGACGATCACGCTTGCAGTGTGTCCCCGGATTTGATTAACCAACTTGTTGATATTTAATCGATGGGCATAGCCTGTAGGCTGAGTTGCATACATAGAAAAATCGTATAATATGTTTCTTTGTTGTAGGTTAATACTTATTTATTTGTGTGTGTGTGTGTGTGTGTAGCCTACTTTATGTTTTCAAGGTTTTATTGAATGCATTGCTCATGTATAGTCTTACTTTGGAATTTTAAGAGCAATGAACATATATTGCAATGTTAAGGAATTAATTTTTCATTCAGAAAATTAAATCAACATGCATAAATTGCTATTAGGCAATTAATGGGGAGATAATCGGTAATCGAATCGAATCGTAACCGAATCGGACAGGGAAAATTAATCGTTAGATTAATCGATGCACCGAAAAAATAATCGCTAGATTAATCGTTTAAAAAATAATCGTTTATCCCAGCCCTAGTTCTCATGTAATGTTGGGTAATATGTCTCAGTTGAAGTTGTTATTATTAGTCGTGTGTTGATGTTTGAGCTGCACATGCTGAGGCACTGAATGAAGCTCTGTGCTGGTGCATTATTTAACGCAACGAAAAACTTCCTATATGAGATTAATCGGATATAGTCATTACAAAATCAACATATCACAACAAATATATGCACAAAATGGTGCGAATGCACAAGTGAACTTGACCTGAGTTACGTGCTCTTCAGAATGTGTGACTCATTTTGTGCATCCCCACTTCCTGGAGCAACGTGATAAAACGGCCAGTTTTATCGATTAAATGTATTATTGACAATTAATCAATCCTTGCTTAATAATTAACATCCCTAGTATTAACTGGACAGTGAATACTATCTAGTGTTGTTTTACATTTTATTACTTTATACAATTTCTGTAGCTACTTCTGTACCTGACTACTAATGTTGGAATTACCTAAACTTAAAGGGTTAGTTCACCCAAAAATGAAACTTTTTTCATTAAAGGGGCGGTGAAATGCTGTTTCATGCATACTGAGCTTTTTACACTGTTAAAGACTTGGATTCCCATCCTAAACATAGACAAAGTTTCAAAAACGAGTATTTCTGTGTCAAAAATACTCCTTCCGGTTTCTCTCAAGTTTCTGAGTTTTTTCGAGTATGGCTCGGCTTGACGTTAATAGAGTGGAAAGTCCTTGTATGGGCCGTACGGGCTCTTCTCGCGGAAAGGTGCGCGCGCACGTGACTAGAGGCGAGAGAGCAAATACATGCCGATAAACAATCTCTCCGGTGCAGATCCAGTCGTCCGTGCAACACTTCTGTCCCACCGCGCTTCACTTTATTCCTATGGGTGATGTCAAGCGACTTCAACGCTTCAGCACAGCATTCCGGAAGGGCAGCGCTGCATTTGAACCGATTTGAATGCAGAAATGACGGTAAGCGGCACAACATTATGCTTTAATCGTGTCGCAAAAGTTGATCTCTACAGTCACTGCTGTCATAGGACTTCACGAAATCAGTAGTTACCAAAGAAGTGTGTTTTTGATGGAGCGGTGACGATAAAGGTTCACGGTCGTGCTTTGGAAGCAGATGGCGAGTAAAACTGCTTCAAATGTCTATGCTGTTGGCTATCGTCGCGTAAGTAAACATCAGTAAACAACACGATCGTGTATAACGTTAGTTAATTTATCAATGGAGCATGCAAACTATGGTGTGTGTTTAAATACATTTGTTTAGCTGACCACTATATGTGTCAGTTTATTTATTGTAAAACCACCCAAACATAAACCTAGCGTTCTCACAAAGCGAGCTTCGTCATTCAAATGCGCTAACGTTACTTCATTGTTGTTCTATGTATAACGTTACACTAGTCTGACGTGCAAAACCGTTTTGCTTGCTACGGCTAATGTTTAGTCGCATACAATAGTCCATAAACCAAATCATGTCCTCATAAACTGCGAGTAAACACACACATGTTGACAGGCCACTAAATACAGTCCATACCACAGAGACGGACGTCCTGATGTTGCTGCTTCCCCTGTTCAATTTATTTCAGCCTCTGGATCTGATTCTGGATCATATATGTATTAGTTGAATCTGATCGATAGCTGTTTTCTTCTCCACGCTTGAGGACGTCACCGCTTTGTGCACAATCATCATTCTTTAGCTCTGCCCACACGATACGCCTCCAGCCGGTCGTTTTTTCCCCCGGAAAGACTCGGTACAGGCTATATTTTTTTATAAATATAATAAAACTAAAGACTTTTCGGAGATATAAAGGATGCAATACTACTCTATAGGTACTCAAGATTGACATGAGAGACTGAAACTGAGTGTTTACCCCCCCTTTAATGACACACCCCATTGTCGTTCCACCTCCGTTTATCCTCGGAACACAGTTTAAGATATTTTAGATTTAGTCCGAGGGCTTTCTGTCCTTTGAATGTAAGCGTATGCCCACTTGCTGTCCACATCCAGAAGGTAATGAAAACATCAAAGTTGTCCATATGTGACATCAGTTGGTTAGTTAGATTCTTTTGAAACGTCATGATGGACGAAAACTTGAAAAAACAGACAGAATCTCTTCTAAAATCCTAAATATCTCTATACTCTGCTTCGGATTTGCTGAAGTTTTAACTCTTGATTTAAAAGGAAGCAATGTTTTGCTTTTCTCAAGTTACAAAAAAAAAAAAAAAAAACTGTCACCATGGTGATAAAGGGAGAAATATAAAGGAAGGACAGGATAGTATAGAGAGAGAACAAGGGATGGGCGGAGAGTCTTTCACTGGAAGCAGCTGTATCTCTTGTATGTGATGATTAAGACCTCCGTCTCCTGCGGAGGGGATGGTCAGGGCAGCAGCCCACAGGCCCAATGCACGATGGGTAGGGTAAGGAGTTCTGATCCTGTGGTGTAATGACCTGCTGCTGCTGACTGTGTCTGTCTCCCACTGGCAATGTTTGTGTCCCGGCTACAAGAATCAACAATTCCTGTTTTAAAAATGAGAGGGAGAGAGAGAGGTTTGTAATATAGGTTTGTGCAATTGTAGCTGAATGGACAGATTAGTTGGTTGTCTGACTAGAGTGAGTTGTTGGAAGTTGGTCAAAGTCAGCCTGCTGCAGGTCTTGATGGGTAGTCTGATTTACTCTCATCCTCTCTGTGTGTAATATATCCTGATGCATGTACGTTCAAAGCAGCCAGGAGCCCCAAAGTTTCCCTTTTGGTCTTAAATATATTTCTCCCTTGTGGAGAAAAACACTACAGAAGCTGCAGTTTATACATGGGTCATACGAACGTGCACAACCACGCAAACCTGTGTGTACACAAAAAAATATACGAGTAGCATGTACGTATATTAGGTAATTATTGTAATGTCTTGTATGGGTAAATGACAGTACAAAAAAGTACAATGACTAAGGATGATTTACACGAGCACTTTGAAGTGCACCTGAGTTGACATCAGAGTTAGGTTCCTTTTAGATTGTGTGAACGCAGTTTTCTGAACTCTGATGCGCACCCAGAAACTATACCCAAGTCTGCATAAAAAGGGTGGTTGGGGGTACAGTTCACGTAAACACTGGTACAGTTTGCTGTTGATATGAACATAATCATATTCAATCCCAGAAATTAACTGCTATTGATGATGCACAATTCAATAAATCTGTATGTTTGCGTGTTCTCTCTCACTTTCCTGACAAGCGTGACTGAAGCACCACAAGCAGAGGGAATATCCCAGCCTTCAGCACAAATGGATTCCTGCATTCTTTAAAACATTTGCAGTTCATTCACAGAAGATCGACACTAGTGGCGTTATGTGCTGGCGCTTTGAAAACAAAACTGAATGGTTTAAAAATCATAGTATAAACGTGAGGTGCGCAACGCTATGCATTTTGCTACCGTCTACCAAGCAACAGGTAAACAGCCGCCGCTTTGATGCAAATGCACCACGTTAGACCCAAATCATATGATGTGAATATAATCCAGTGGGGGGAGGGGGAGCAATGGAACTCTGGTTCAGACCAGGCAATCAAACCAAGTGTAAAAGCACCCTTGAAAGACTACTTGATGTAAAATGATTGACCGTGTATCCTGCAATTGCAGTGTCATAGATACAAATATCTATTTTGGAGCTTGTCTCTTGTTTTTGAATGCATCTCTGACATGTGGTGCAGCATGGATGGTGGTTTTCTTCTGTAGTGTTCCTATGTGCCTTAATGAATGTGAAATATCCTAAAGTGCTGCTTTATGACTGACCTTGAGTTTGAAATATCAGTATCGTGATAGCCCTAAATGAATCTAACCATTCACCACTACTGGTGACGCATTTGAACCGAAACTGACCGTGCGAAAATATATAGTATTCGACACTAGCATGTCACCCAGCAATTGCAAGGTTACCTGGAAAAATGTCTAAATATGTGGAAGCCAGCAAATGTGTGCATCTGAAAGATAAATCACTTTCCTCAACACTCAAAAAGAAAAGAAAAAAATATCATTGTCTCTTTTGGGTGGTGTGGAGGTTTACAGATTTTTTTTCCCCTTCTTTTTTTCTTTCTGTTTGTTGCTCTTCTTCCTCTTCCTGCTTTATACTACTACTTGTTTTCCTTTTTCATTTTTTCACTTTGTTCAATACACAAATCAAACATTAGAATAAGAAGGCTCATGCTAATGTTGCTTTTTCTATTTGCATTCATTTTTTTTTTGTTTTAGTACATGCGTTGCCAACTAATTTCTAGTAATTGCAGTTTTGTTAAGTCGGTAATTTAACAGGCAGATTTTTATTTGTCAATTCTAGTAGCTCTTAATCTCAAATTTGGCAAGTGACAGCCACACTTTTTTGGCATGTTTATTTGCTGGCTTCTCCAAAAAATAAAAGCCTTTCAAACTAATAAAAGAAGTTTGAAGAACATTATCAATATTCAATAGTCTGAAAATGAGGTTTATTATTATTTGTAAGTCACAAAAATATTTAATTTTCAAAGCATACAAATTAAGAAAGCATTTGTTGTTCATTCATTGTGATTATTTTTATTTATAAATATATATATATATATATATATATGAAGTAGAACTGAAGACTATTCTATTCAGAAAGGCTTTTATGTGTTGATTGTTTTTATTATTCTATATTTTTACTTCATTTTTGTTATTTTCGTTTGTTACACCAACACAGCCGAGAAGCGGAAATCTCAACATTATGCCGGACACTGACGCTAGCCCATCTATCTATCTATCTATCTATCTATCTATCTATCTATCTATCTATCTATCTATCTATCTATCTATCTATCTATCTATCTATCTATCTATCTATCTATCTATCTATCTATCTATCTATCTATCTATCTATCTATCTATCTATCTATCTATCTATCTATCTATCTATCTATAAATAAAACACATTGATTGGCGGCGTTTGCGCTGGGCTAGCGTCATCAGTGTCCGGCATAATGTTGAGATTTCCGCTTCTCGGCTGTGGAACGGCTTGGACTTCTGCTCCGACCCCAGTGTGTCCACAGAAGTGCCCGGAAAACTTTGTTTGCCTCCTGCATTGTGCTGCAGCGATCCCCATCATCTGGTCTTCGTGCCTCGGACAGAAGACTTTCTGAACAGAAAAGTCTTCAGTTTTAAACTGGCTCTACTAGGCTCTATACTGCTCTCAGCTCACTGGGAAGGTGGTTCCAAAGCCGCGGTACAGCTGAGCAGAAACCTTGATCCCCCCATGGCACGAAGCCTGGTGGTGGGAACTTAAAGAAGCAGGTGGCCTGACGATCTGAGGGTGTAGGTGGAGGATTTCAGACTGATGAGTTCCTGTAGATATGGAGGTGCATGTCCGGTGATGCATTTATGTGTGAGCAGGAGGATTTTGTAGTGGTGATAAATCAGGAAGCCAGTGTAATGAGTGTAGAATGGGAGTTATGTGATCATATTTACGGACTCTCATAAGGACTCTGGCAGCCCTGTTCTGGATGTATTGAAGCATCTGGATAATTCTGCCAGAAATCCCACTGAAGAGTCCGTTGCAGTAGTCCAGCCTGGTGGAGACAAAGGCATGGACAAGTTTCTCTGCATCCGGAAAGGTTAAAAGGGGACAGAGTTTGGAGATGTTTTGAAGGTGGTGGAAGGAAGTTTTACAATTGTGCTTTCAGCTGTGGGTCAAACCAAACCCTAGATTTGTGACTGAGGAAGAGAAAGTGATGACCTGGCCGTCAAAGATGAGCTGGGATAAGGGACAGGAGTGGATCTGATAAGGGGTGCCAACCAGTAGTGCCTCAGTTTAACTGGATTTCAGCTGGAGGAAGTTAGTTCCCATCCATGCCTTAATCTCCTCAAGACGTGGTGAGTTGTGAGTCGTGACAGAGCTGTGGAGGGGCTGGGGGAAATTTTGATATAAAGTTGCATGTCATCAGCATAACAATGAAAAGATAGTCCATGTCTGCTCATGACGGGTCCGAGGGGAAGCATGTAGAGGATGAATAAGATTGGGCCGAGAACCGAAACCTGCGGAACACCACATGTAACAGGGAGCAGCCTGGACTTACATTCTTCCAAAATAACACGCTCAGTCCTGTCAGAAAGGTAGGACTGAAACCACTGCAGTGCTGCTCCAGATAGTCCTCTGTATTGTGGAGGCAGTCCAGGAGGATGGTATGGTCCATGGTGTCGAATGCCGCTGATAGGTCAAGGAGTGAGCAGTGATGGTGATCCTGAATCAGCTGTCATTAGAAGGGCATTTGTCACCCTGAGCAGAGATGTTTCGGTGCTGTGGGCCGAGCGAAAGCCTGATTGAAATATCTCAAATAAGTTATTTTTTAGATGGTTGTGGAACTGAGAGGCGACTTCCTTCTCTAGAACCTAGGACTTATCCTCAAATTGCACAAGTTGAGCCTTTACATTTGTTAAAAAACAAACAAAAATGCATAACTTAATCATCTTTTAGGGCAAGTCCACTCCACAGCCAGCTTTGTTTTTCAATCATGCATGTAGAGCTCTAGTCTACCTGATTTTGGAAAAACTGAAATCTGCATAATAGTTTGGCAATGTATGTGACCATCTAATAATTTTTCTCTCTGTTGCTTTCTGACAGGGTAGTTTGAGGAGCAGCAGTCAAATATCTCCTCAGGAGTTTCTGAGTGAGCTGAAAGGTGGTGCCACTGACGAGAGACTGTTTGCCTGTCTGGACTCCCTCAGAGTGTCACTCACCAGCAACCCAGTCAGGTACACACTTAAAGGAGTTTTATAGCATTTCATTTATTATATAATGTTAGTCAAGTTTTCTTACATCAAAGTTTCCCTCTTTCTCTCTGACATGTAATTTAGCAGGATATTTTTTCTGCTGTTTCTTCTGTAAAAGACTGCTCAGGTTACACAAACACTTTTCCACTGGAAGGCATCCTCAAACGCTTTCTCACATCTCAAACTTGACAAGCCAGCTTGATATTGCAGCCTCCTGAATACTCACACACATTGAAATATCCAACCTGGCCACCTAGCACATCTGACCTCCGACATTTGCCCGATGGTGTGCAACTCAGTGGAGTTCTCTGTGATTTCATATTTATTAATATGTATTACCGATCGCCAGGTCGCCCCAGGTTTTCCCTCCTACCTCTTAATGGTTTGATGCCTTTTGCAACGAGCTCTCCTGCTGTTTGCCTGCATTTGTACCGCAAACATGACAGAGTGGCCTCTCCAGGAGGGTGAAGATGATAAACAATTTGTGAATAGTTTTTTTGAATACACTTTCCTTTTTTCGTGACCATTAAAAGTACTCTATTTGAACAGCACAGTTTTAAATGCAGTTCACACAGAGACAGAATTCTGCAGGCAATGTTTGGAAGTGTACAGGAGAATAAGGTAGATGGGAGACTAGGAAATGCATATTTTATTCTCATGATGTTGTGACTTGATGTCATTCTGTTGTCCTTGGAGATATATAATTAAAAAAAAATTGTTTTTCATTGATCTTTCATTAAAAAAGTAAGAATACATTAAAACCTACACATCTCAAATAAGTGACTAAGCAAGAAGTTTTTCTTTAGTTTAGCTATGGAATGCTTGGGGGATCAAAATCATTTGCTTTGTATTCTGAGCACGGACTCATAAGACATTGTCTAATTCATCTGAGAACATGACCCCAGAAGCACAATGAGTGTGTGGCTTTAGGACACTCATTTTTGTCCAGTGTCCTTTTCATTTGAAACATTTTCCTAATTTTGATCACAAAATAAAAATCCCATAGATAAGTGGGATAGAGAGCCTGGTGTGTGCGTGCAGATCAAGCTATTACAGGCAGTTAAAGTTAATTTGACAGATCGCACTAAGCAGTGTGTCCAATTTCAAAGACTATGGATGGAAAAATAAACCTCATCTGTGATGATAAAGGAGAAGAGAGAAGGAAAGACAAGAGCACGTTCAAGCAGGAGAGTCGGTGTTAAACTGTTTGCATCAGAGCTGCATTCTTTATTGGCATAATTCATGAAATGTCATGATTTCTATTAGCACCCCGAACGTCATTCTGGCACATGCAGCTGTTTGTTATGGCCGTGAACGTCGCGGGTGGAATGATCCACAATCGGAGAGCAATGGCCGACCTTGCGTGAGGAGTCTAGCCCGAACATTACTCACACCTGGCACCTTTATCATTTCTTCCTGCGCAAGGTTAAAACTTCTCCAAACAATTCAATCTTTTTTTAAATTTGTATTTTTGGCATTGTCTGGCTAGAGTATGACACAAAGCTGTTTTATTCAGCTATGCTGATGAAAGCCTGCAGTGTTTTATTCTTCTAGGTCACAGTTGTGGGATGAATAAAACTAAGATAAGTGTGAGGAAGCGAAGACATTAGTAAATGGTGATTCATTGCTAAAAAGGTTCATTTAGTGCAAATGCTCAACAGTGTGTGAAATGCACAACACTTAGACAGTAGACACTGTTTTTTTTATTCATTAAGACTGGATTTAGGTTGGAAGGACCTTGATGAGTATTTCACAGTAGAGTGGGAATGTAGAAAGTAATTCTTCCAAAATGACTGATCCATGTAGCCTCATTACTGTGATTTCTATCTTTCCTGCTTTTCAGTAAGAAGCAAAGGAGAGAATGTCATGACAATTCCCTAATGAAAATGGGCATATGGTATTTTATTATAACTAGGATCCCCACAGATCCCTTTCAGCGATTCCCTGTTGGAATGTCTGGATGTTGGTAATCACATGTAGTCAAGACTGATATTGGGCCACATTGGTATTTTGCCATGTGTCACCTTCTTTTCTTCTTTTGCTTGGAGGCTAAGAAATCGACCCCATTCTAAGATACATTGATGCTTCTTATTGGTATTTTTGGTATACATGGAAGATTGGAGACCATATTGGCATTGGCCAATAGAAATGTTTATTAAACTTGTCGGCATAAAGATTTTAAGCTTTTTCTCCTAGAATCGTAAAAAAAAAAGTTGTATGCCAGAATTATCGCTGGATTGCTGCTTTGGTTGGAACACTGTTTAAGAAGAAAATGAGTAACACGGGTAATATTTTGCCATACAATTACAATAAACAGTAAAATTACAATACAATTAAATGCATTAGGTATTCACTATTATTTTTCACACAATAGATTAATCTAGACAAATGTTACTTTATAAATATTCTATTTTTTGTTGCTAAATCATGTTTGTTCATAAAAATCATTTTGTATACATCTAAAAATTAGAAAAATAGTATTACATGTAGAAATTAACATTTAACCTAGATTAATATATGCTGTTTTGTTAACTTAAGTTGTGGTTAGATTTAGCAGTTTTCAGCAACATTTCTTGGGATTAAAAAGGTCCCCTGTCCTTTGCCAGTAATCAAACCAAGCAGTTTTCTGTAAGTCAATGTGGCTAATTCACCTGACCAATTTGAACACAAGTGAAATCTTCATGGGGAACTTTTACAAAACTTGTAAAGTTTAAAAGAAAACCTATATCTATAATATTATAACATCATAAGACTTATAATAGCCATTGCATTTATATTATTTACAAATAATTATCTATATTACTGCTTCCCTAACGATAACTGACTCCAGCCAACTGCTCTACACAATCACGATCAACACTCAGTTCAGGGTTGACCAATGATTTTCATTCTTAATCATAATTTGAATGGATAAGGAATTTTAAATTGTCATTTTATAAAGATTGCACTTACACGGAGCAATTTTTGGCAAAATAAATACTTTACAAATAATATATATATATATTTTTTTTATCCGGACAATAGGGCTGTCAACGAATATTCTAAATTTGAATATACATTTGAATAGTTAAAAAAAAAAATTCAAAGGTGAAAATTAATATTCAAATAAAAATAAACTAAAACAAAAAGTGGAGAAAAAAAACGCCTGCGGTAGTAGAGGCGTGGCTGTCTGCTTTCTTTCAGATTCAACTGCCTTGCATTATAAAAAAAAAAAAACTGGATTTGATCGAGGGAAATGTTCAAGTCAAATTGAGCATTTAACCTGCACCCAAAAAGGTGACATTATACCTTCTAAATGTTTGAATCTGCAGATGTACAAGGTCCTTCAGTCAAAAGAATGAGATGTTGTACACTTGGGAATCCACTCAGACTTGAAAACATCAGACTTGGTATCTTTTTATAAATAAATTACACCATTGTTTTCTTCAGAGTGCAGCTTGATATCTAGGATTCTTTTTAGCGACGGATTAAACACATCAATCATAGTGATTTAAGCTGAATGCTGATGACATTTTGATAAATGCTCTTTGTTTTATGCGTCATCCTGTTTGCGGTTTTTCTTGTAGAGTTGAGACAGTCCTTTCCAGTTAGACAGTTATAGGTTTAGTTTTAATTTCAAATAGACATTCTGTTGTCACTCGGTTGAAATGAACTCTGTTTTGCAGCAGCAGTGTGTGTGTCTGTTTCCTGTGTGTGTGTGCAGTTTGTAATGATGAGCTTGATGAGTTTTGTGATCGTGTGGGTGAGGCTGGCTATTCTTTGCTTGGCTGGTGTTTGATTTGTACCGTCATTCACTCTCCTCAGTACCATACCACGAAAGAGAGGGATGAGAGCTGAGGGAGCATGTGTACGGGGTATGAACATCAAGGATATGTAGGGGGTGAAATTTATACCCATAGTATTCCTCTACTCAGGCAAGGTGTCTGATTGGACGAGTGAGTGATGTTTCCATTACCTGCATGTGCCATTGTGAGTGACATTGATTTTCACTCCTCCTTCACTCCTTTTTTGTCAGTTCAGGAGTTCATCCTCCCATCACAGTCGAATGCTGCATGATTTTGAAAAGACACCTGTTCTGATTTAGCAGCCCTCATTGTGCTCCACAGACTGTGACTGGTTAAATATTGAATGGGATGACCCAAACGAGAACAGGGCATAGATGTATGGTAATCCTTTTCATTCTTGTGTCTACTTCCTTTACCCAATTATCATCTTGCTGTACAGTACATGCTAGGGATGCTCCGATCAGAATTTGTGCAGCTGGCACAGACTACCAATTTCTAATCATGAACTACCTACATGTGTAAAGACTACAATAAAGCATAATAATATTTATAATTACATATAATAAGTAACAAGTAATAAGATCCTGATTCATGCGTGGTAATAACAGATCACACAGTAATGACGCAAAAGACGCAAGCTTGTTCACACCAGCTGAGAGCTGTGGCAAAAATGAAAAGATCAGTAGTGCTCAATAATAATGCAGTGAAAAGGTGTGTATGGTTCAAACTACTTTGTGGAAGAGAATTCTTCCACTCTCTTCTGAACTCTTTACCTCTTCTCATTAGAGCATCAGGTGAAGGGTTGGCTGTAGAGATGCACTGGTCTACCGACCATCAGTCAGAACTGGCCAGGCCAGGTCCGGTTCTTTCTTTTCTTTTTTCTTTTTTCTTTTAATTTTTTTCTTTTTGTCCTTGTTCCAGACTTGCACACAAAATGGATCGCAAATGTTGGGTCCTCAGAGTTTCTTATATGTATTGAGGGAGGGCTTCATGGAAAAAAAGTTTGGGAAACACTGGTTTAATTAAACTCAATCCTTGTCAAGATAACAGAAACACACCCCCCCTTTCTGTCTCTCACCCCTCTTGCTCTTTTTCTCCTTCTATTTATCGTAGTGTCAACTCTGGACAGATGTGCTCTTGTCCCAACATGTGTGGGGAGATGGAATATAAAGCATGTAATTTCCCTTGGGTCCAATAAATAGGCTAGCAGTTCTCTCCAGGAACAGGGATGGAAAAAAAAGTTTCTGCACAAGTTATTTTAGAGATAGAGATTCCTGTTCCTTCTTTCCCTCTGCCATCCCTTTCTGAAAGACCCGTTAATTTTTCCTCTTCATGATGGGTGAAAATGTGCAAGACAATTTTATGTATGGGACCGATGTGGGAGAGAAACAGACTTTTCTCGATATTTTGAATATTGACTCATTCATTCATTCATTCATGCATTCATGCATTCATTCATTCATTCATTCATTCATTCATTCATTCATTCATTCATTCATTCATTCATTCATTCATTCATTCAAAGTCAAAAAAGTCTTATATTGCATTTAACCTCCCCCCATCTCTTGTAGCTTTAGACTTTCAGATTAATTAATTAAAAGTAATCATTTTGCAAGAGTCAGAATATGTACAGTAGAACTTTTTGAAAGAGCATTCGAATTCTTCAGAAAGTAAAATGTCTAGTAAAGATGTTGCTACTTATAGACAATGTTTAACATGTTTTACTTCTTAAGAGTCATAGTTTAAATATAGATTTGAAGTAGGACCTGTCCCCAGGGCTAAATTTTATAGAATTTACAGGCTTCCCATAGCCTTGTAAAACTAGGGATTTTTTTATAAGTGTGATATCCAGGACCGGAAAAGTCATATAAATTCTTAAAGGGACAAAAAATTCTAGCTACAGTACCGTTAAAATGTCTGTATTCTGAAATGAATTTTATTTCAATTTAAAATAACATGTTTTTTAAAAGAGAAAGATATTGAAAGAAACATTTATTCCTGGCATTGTAAAGCTGAATTTTCAGCATCATTACTCCAGTCTTCAGTGCCACATGGTCCTTCAGAAATCATTCTAATGTTTTTTTTTTATTTTTATTTTTTTATTATTTTTAACTTGTTTTATTATATATATATATATGTTATATTATTATAATAATAATATATTATTATTATTATTATTTATATATTATGTTGCTCTGCTTAATATTTTGTGGAAACTCTGATCTTGTTTTTTTCAGGATTACTTGATGAATATAAATATAAATAAATGCTGTAAATAGAACAGTATTTCTTTGAATCATGAATATTTTAACATTACAAATGTTTTACTTCACACATTGCTAATTATGTGATAATTCTTAAAATGGAAAAAGAAAATCTTATTGTTCATTAGGGCTGTCAAAATTGCACAAATTAAAAATTAATATTTGAACACTTCGAACAACTGGTTGTGCATTTTGTCAATAACAGGATAAATTAATACAAACAAACATAACTACTTGTATAGGTAGTCTATTTAAATTTAAACATATTTGACAACGTATTACTTAAAACAAGCTACAATAAGTTACTACAAAAACAAGTGAAGCAACTAATGGCCAAGACCACAGTCCCCACTCTCTCTCACCCTCAGCTCAAAACAAACTTTGAGTGCTTATCAAGAGTTTTGTGCAAGCAATTTAAGGTCACGTCTTGTTCCATATATAGCAGGCTTCATCCAGTGATTGAAACAAATATTATTATTAATTTAAGTTTTACAGCATATCGAACGTTCTTAGCGAGCTGTACTGCGTTAAACATGGAACTTTTCCTTGACATGAAACAGTAAAAAAGCAAACCAGTGGAAGCAGTGCATTTATCCTTTATTCATACAATATCTATTCAGTCAGTACAGTAGCCTACACTTTAGTAATGTTTCTGTTTAACGTTAAATAAAATGGTATGCGAACTGTATCTTACATAGCTTGCATACAACTTTATCTCGCGGCTCAACAATTTTACCTCCTTCAGACCAAAACCCAAAGTATTTCCAGACTTGGCTTTTTAGATTTTGGAGGGGTAAAAACGCTTTCTCTGCTGCGGTCGAATTGGGCTCTACACTTTCTGCCCTCTTCAATGCAAGATGTGTCAATTTTAATGTGTACCTGACAGTGCGACTCCTGTGACCTGTCCCTGAACCTTCAGGCGTGCTAGCACGCCCACTCGCAAAGCAGACAGCCACGCCTCTACTTCTGCGGATGTTTTTTTCCCACTTTAAGAAAAAAAAAATATATAATTTGAATATTAATTTTCCCCGTCGAAATTCATTTAAAAAAACCCCAAACTATTTGAATATAATTCAAATGTAAAATATTTGTTGACAGCCCTATTGTCCACATTAAAATAACTTATTAGTTGTAAAGTATATATTTTGCCAAAAATTGCTCCGTGTAAGTGTAGTCTTAATAAAATGACAATTTAAAATTCCGTATCCATTCAAATTATGATTATGAATGAAAATCATTGGTCAACCCTAGGGTTGCCACCTTCAATACAGAAAAATAAGGGACGCCTGCCGGTGGCCACACCCCTCGGGGCCACGATGACCACAGTCCCGATGGTGTGCCAGTGCAGTGGTCGTATATCATAACTTAAAACCTAATTTATATATATATATATATATATATATATATATATATATATATATATATATATATAAAGACTGATACCAGTGGACATTATAATAGGATATCTGCTATTGAAATCAGTGTGAACAGATGCACTCAGTATAATACACAGCTATGACAATGAAAAACAAACTCAACTGCTGTAACCTAGAGGGGAGTAGGATAAGAAATTGCTAATTAACTCGAGTAATTTTTAGGGCTGTACTAGAAAAATCGAATATTCGAATATTCGTTCGGTGAGGTGGCATTCGATTTTCAGTTTTGAGATTCGAATATTCGTTTTTTGTTTTTTACACGTGACTTCCGTCGCGGACTCATTCTCACTCATGCTTGAACCACCCGTTGGCGAACGTAGTGATTTATTTCATCTCATACTGAATAGTTACAAAATGCCCAAGACCTCAGCTGTTTGGTAGCACTTTAAATTAAGTGAGGATGACAAGACAAAGGTAGTGTGTCAAATATGCGATTTGAAACTGGCCTACCACAACAGCACCACAAGTTTGAAAAATCACAAGTAAGTAGCATGCGCCAAAAAAAAAAAAAAACCTGCTTTTATGCGCTTAATTTGCTATGATAAATAGGCTAATTGCAAATACGACACTATTTAAAAACATACAGCAGCACAGGCTAATAATAATTTGTTTATAGGTACATCCACAGGTATCGCAGCCATCAACATGCTCAACAAAACCCAAACCTTCACAGCAGATCCGAAAACCGTTAACAGAGAAAAGAATGAGAGAGATAACAGATGCCATAGTAGAGTTTGTCGCTATGGATATGAGGCCCGTTAATGTAGTTGAAGGCGAAGGCTTCAGAAAATTCATGAAGATAATGGAGCCAGACTACACTACACTGTGTTTTGTATCACTTGTGCACTGTCCGTTTTCGGAGCATAAACCTGCCCGTGTAATGCGTACCGGAAACTGTTCTATTTAAAAAGATTATTAAATGTTTATTAATATTTAAAGAATGGTTGCCACCTGATCATATTGCACCAAATGCAACACTGCACTCCACTGGGTCTGCTGCAACACATTTACGATGCCGAAGAGTGAAACGTGAAGTCGTGAAAGATGATACAAATGCAAACCAACACTATTATTATATATTTAGCCCCACCCACCGAAGCTTCGAATATTCGATATTGATTGCCACCTAAGCTTCGAAGCTCAAAAAATGGCATTCGAAACAGCCCTAGTAATTTTATAGTGTTGTGAACAAAGATTTTGACTAAAATATTTGTCATTGTTTGCAGTAACACCATCCAAACAGTGAAACCACACCTAAATAACTAAATGATATAATATCTACAATCATTTCTTATTTTAATAAAACACTAAACAACAGTTTTATTTTTGGTAAGTTAAGTAAATATATTTATGTATTATTCCGTTTTTATAGTCTATTGTTAATTCTATATTGGATGACGCAATTATAATTTGTTAAGCATAACAAATAGTTGTTTATTTTATTCCTAAAAGGTCCTATTTTGATTATATATATTAGTGTTGTCAAAAATATCGATATTTCGATATATATCGATACTGGAATATCTGAAACGATACGATTCTCAGTTTTTACAGTATCGATATTAGCTGCGCTCTCCTCTCCGACCGTCAGCGAGCTGACACACACCGGCATATTCTCACTCAGCCCGGTTAACCTCTGAGCACGGCGAACGCGCGTTCTGCTGAACTTTTTCCTCATGACAGTGTGTTAGTGTTAGTGTGTGATCGGTCTGAATTTCGCGCGGGATTGCACATAAATTAATTCTAGCCTACTAATGCCCGCAGATTTCGTGCTCCACATCTGAAGCGCACACACACATAGCCTACCGTAATAAAGCCGCCTCTGACATGATACAAGTGCAAACATTTGCTTCCTTTTCCAGCATATTATTGGTCAAATACACTCAAAGAATTTTCAGTGCACATCTGGAAGAGTATTAACGTAAACACAGTCGCAAACAGTTCAGGAAGAACGAGTAACAGGAACAGTGTGGATCCATGCGTCTGTTAGTCTTAAAGGGACCGCAGTCATTTGCTATTCAAACTACAAAAACACAAACGATCACACTGCTCTTGACTGATCAACTTGTGTAACTTTAATAGTTTCATCTGTACGCTATTGAATTTTTTTACAAAGAACATTATCCAATGTTGTTTTAAATGTAATTACTATGCATTTTTTAAATTCAGTTTCTTATCTGAATGTTAGACCTACCTGAAAAAATAAAGCAGTCTTTTTAATTTTTATCTTCTATTCTATTGCATTTATTTGTGCTATTGTTTGTAATCTGTTTATTTGTTCTTATTTTATTACTGTTTACTCGTCTTTTTAAATTCAATTTACCATTCAAAATCAAGCTTTCTTGTGCTGTGTGTAAGCTACTGCAACACAATTACCCTATTGTAAAAAATACATTGAGATGGCAAAAATTTGTGAGATAATTTTAATAGTAATTGATCAATTGATCAATAATTGTTCAAATCAAAATGATGCCCAACCCTAAGGAACATGCTGGCCACATGAATTTTTAGTAAAAAATAACAATGAATAATAAGTTCTGTTGTCATATTAAGCATCTTATCTTATTTATTTATTTATTTTTTTACTGTGGTATCGATTTAGTATCGATATATCGATATTTTAGTCTGATATCGTATCGAAGTCATAATTTTGGTATCGTGACAACACTAATATATATATATATATATATATATATATATCATCTCTTATTAAAGTAATGCTTGTGTCTGACTATACAACTTAACCTTAATAAACTAATCATACCATAACATCATTAATGTAGCCTACATTATTAACATTATTTCTTAATTGGCAGCATTTATGAAATCTAACGTTATCAATCAAAAAATTGAGGTGATAAAAAAACAAAAACAAAACAAAAAAACATAACACTGTCTGCCTCAGGAGATGCTTGAGGTATGAAGAACTGTGCGACAGTGCTTTGATTTCGGTGAGCTCTTGCATTTAGTGAATGTTGCTCTCCCGGTGCATGCTGTCTCACATCTGACAGGCCAGCGTGCGCCACTGAAAACACTCGCCGACAAATAATTATTGTGCAATTGGCTTGGTATTCAATGCCGCGGACACTTTCCAGCCAAATATTTATTTCTTCCCACTCTTGTCTGTACCTCTGCATCCGCTTGCGTTTCTGCTCTGAAACTTTTACAGCTGGACGCGGAGGTATTTGGACCCACCTCCGCCATCGTTTCAAATGGATTCTGCCCATATAGAAAAGAACCTATACCTCTTCTGACTCTGATTCGCCGTGATTCACGACCCGTGAACCTGAAACAAACCAATCAAACAAACCAACGACGGCAGCGACCCAATTAGGGGCAGAATGGGATGTGTCTTCACACAATGCGGGTGGACCTATGTAAAATACGGGACAAATCGCGTCCCGTATTGCTTTGATACGGGACGCGTCATTTTTCCTGAAAATACGGGACGATTCCGTATTTCAAGGGACGGGTGGCAACCCTAGTCAACCCTCAACTGAGTGATGATCGTGATTGTTTAGAACAGTTGGCTGAAATCAGTCAGATGTGTGTGATATTTCTAAACATGTTTGTTTATCATTGATTGCTCATATGTATTAGAGAAAGAGTAGTGATTTTTGTTGACAGGCACCAGACGATCAGGATTTAAATGCGTTTTTTGAGTTGCCATGAGATATCTGCACTTTTGTCCTTCTGTCCTGTCAAAACTAGTTTCATTACAAAACTGGAGAATAAAACAGAGTTATAGAATAATACACCATGGCCTCATCACATAGGCTTGTCTGCATGCGTGCTGTCAGTAACAATTTGTCTAATAGCCTGTTATTGAGTTTCATTTGGTTGTGCACAGATTGCCGCCGTTATTTTCGTTCCAGTTCCCCCACTCCCTGTGTGCATACAGTGTGTTCTGGATACAATTTCTCTGTAGAATGTACTGGTCAGAACACTTGCTGGAAACTGCTTCTGTCTTCAGTGAGCGTGTTTAGCTGTGCGGTTGCAGTTGAAGGCAGTGACTTGGCTCAGTGACTGTCACTCTCCACAGAGCTCACCGGGCCTGTGGTTTCCCCCTAGAGACACACTGCCCATGCTCTTCCCTCCAGCATTGGCCCATGGTTCAGTTGGTCATGGCCCATCAAACTGTCCTCCACAGAGGAGACCACTGTGTAGATAGAATTTTTACTTTTAAATTGTCACTGAAGCCGCTAGATCATGGGTCTTCAACCGGGGGTCTGCAGGGGGTCTGACAATTGATGTTCGATCACAAATAATGTTTTTATAAAAAATGTATAACATGGGGAGAAAACATCACAAATTCAAATATAAGCGCTCTGAAACAAAAGCAGAGCACCATCTGTTGATACTGTAATAGTACAAGTATAATATGGAGAAAAAGATTTGGAAAACATTGCATTTGATTTTGCGTTCTGGAGAACGTGAAACATTCCTATTCACAGCGTGTTTTGCAGCAGTGAGAAATGTAACCAATCATAGACATGCTTGATGATTTCTGGAACACATTGGCCAGTCAGAGGTGTTTAAGTCATTCACTCACCGGTGGTCACCGCTCAAAACACTGGAGTTTTTATTCAGTGGCAAGTTCTGCTCGCGCTTGTGAATTCTCTCTTTAACAAAGACACAATTTAAGTAAGAGATTCATTATAGTTTAGATGACCTTACTGGATAAACACTGTGAGATCGTGAACTGAGATGAGTGACAGCTTGATTGTAAAATGAGCACTGTTTTGTGCTTTTGAGGTATATAGCTCTAATCCATTGAATAAAAATGGTCTATCTCACAGTAAAATTAAATGTTGTAAACTAAAGTTCAGGTAAATATTTAATGCTACATCTGATTAGTAAAATTAATGTATGGCTGCAAATCAATTAAAAATGTTCATAACAATGCAAACAACTAATATATTGTAATTTTTTTTTTTTTTAATCACAGCATGTTGTTAATTTTAACGATGGCAAGTAATATACAGACAGTGATGCATGTGCAACAACAATAATGTGCAAAGTTGCTACTGTCTTAACATAATATATCTTATTTTTAATCATAGTATAGTTAGTTTCTATTATCGAAGACTATGATTAATATGTAGTTCTGTTTGACACATTTTGTATCGGGGGTCCCTTCTCCATGTCTCTATCGCCTAAGGGGTCCTTGCCCTGAAAAACATTGAAGACCCCTGCACTAGATCATACATTTGTTTTAATTTTATAATTTTCTTAATGAGTATATTGTTCAGCAATGATTCATTACATTGGTAAAGTTGACACTATAGATATTTAAAATATTAAAATAATAAGAAATATTTCTTGAGCACCTAATCATTGTTTTATTGATTTCTGAAGGATCATGTGACATTGTCTGTTTACATGTACAACTTTGGTTTTAATCGGACTGAATTCGTTCTAATTCATATATCTGAATGTAGTATTTACATGAACGCCAAACAAGGTTATTGGGGTGATGTGCACGTTTATGTCACAAGTTTCAAATTGGAATTGATTTTTATGATATGCGCAATGCTGCACAAATTTTCCGCTGTTTGCACATACTAAATATTCTCCTACATTGGTTCTTTATTTGTTTTATACTTAATATTTATAAATTTTTAATATTAGCATATTGAAATTAGCATATTGTCTAATAGGTTGTTTTTGCTGTGTTGCTTATATGAACATTCAAAAATCACCCACAGGAACAAATTGGAGAAGATTGTTAAAACCTGTGGAAAAATCATTGGTAAACAACAGGTAGAGCTGACGAGATTGGCACAGAAGGCAGACAAGGTTTGCATAGCTACAACCCATCCAGTTTTAGTGGAGTTCAAGCCTCTCCCTTCTGGTCGTAGATATAGATACCCTAAGGTTAGAACCAGCCGAGCAAAAAAAATTCATTAATTCCAATGGCAATAACCCAATCAAACAAGGTATGGGGAGGGGTATTATTATAGAATGTGTGAAGTAGGTTTTTTTTTTTTTTTTTTTTTTTTTTAGTATTTATGATATTGTGCATGTGGATAATGTTTGTCTTGTGGATTGTGTCAATATGGCTGTACTGCATAACATATTGCCTCTCTGAGGACATTAAAGTTTTCTAAGTATATTTATCTCACAGTAAAAAATGTAGGGCCCTATAAAATCCGTTTTATTTTTTCCCAAATTCCGTTTTTTCCGTTTTAATTTTTGCAAATTCCGTTTTTTTCCGTTTTAATTTTTGCAGATTCCCTTTTTTTTCCGTTAAAATGTTTGGCAATTCAGTTTTTTTTTTACCCTTTACTGTTATTTTGGTGAAAAAAGAGTTTGCTTTTAATGTTAATATAATAGAAGATAAAACAAAAAATAGGAATGACCTTAAATTTATTGAGGTAACAAACATCACATTTACTTTTTAGGACAAATATGATATTTGACATAACACTGCACTTCAAGTACTTCAAATATTAATGGTTATTAGCTTTAAACTTTCCGGTAAAATAAATTATAATAGTTTATATAAGTTAAAATGAAAGTGCTCCAGTAGCTTTTTCTTTCAAGTAATTTTTTTAAAAAAAAGAACTAAAAAAATAATAATCATAAGAATCATCTTTTACATACAGTACTATTAAGTAAAACATTTAAAGCTGAAAATTAACATTAAAAAATAACACATTTCACCATGAAATCATCCTAGTGAATTGTTCTGTGTGTTTAACAATCACCATTATGATATCCAGAGCTGTGAAAAATAAAAATACACGAAAACACAACACTGTCTGAAGTTTTTTCCCCCAACTTCAAAGGCCCCTTTAAATTATTAAAACTAGATGCTTAATTTTAACTTTAAGGTTACTTATCATGTAAACTACCCATAGGCTACAGCATGTTAAATGCATGTTTGGAACAGAGGGGAAAACGGTCGCATTTGCAGCAGATATGCATTGCTGCCTAATGCGCCCATTATAAATCAAAGCACGAGATGACGGGGGTCGAGCAGAACACCGGAAAATCTGACAGAATGGACAATATCTGTCTGTCTGTGCAATACACGAGCCGCGGTTCAGGTGCGCGCGCGACCAATGCTGCCTGAGCACAACGAGCGCGCGGCTCCCGCTCTCCATATGCAAAGCTTCTGCGCCGCCTGCGCGTGCAGTGTGAAACCGCCGTTAGCGTCGAGTTTCTTAACTTTTTCGAAGCCGAAAGCAGAGCCGTGGAGACCAACTTCGCCATACTTTCATTGTTTTGAAGGGCGAGCTGAAATGACGGGAGGGGTTGTGTCGCGGAGATTTGCTTCCCCCCGTCTGCACTTTCCTCAGACATACGTTCTTAACCCACACGACACAGAATTTCATTACAAATATTTAAAAATCCGGGGAAATCTGCATTAACACCAGATTCCGCGTTAATATGCCAAGTCCGCGATTCCGTGATCGCGGAAATTATAGGGCCCTAAAAATGTCCCTCCCCGTGCCCATGTCCGACTAGTGGGACATTGTCCTGCACCACTTCACACAGTTCACAGACACTGAGTGAAAGGATAATTTTAGAATGATTGGACACTCATTTATATGACGCATTATTCAACAGGAAGAACAGCTTATTCCACGTCATACGTCATTACAGTATTTCTATGTCTTTGCACATGTGCAGTCCTTTCCGATTCATTTTCAGCGTTTTCACTACGATCAAGATGTCCTCTCGATCAGATTAGAACAGAAATAAACCACCCCTTCTGTCAAGTGGATATTGTTTGTGCTGTTCATCATTTTAAAAGTCTAATCTGATCTACCCATTTACTCAACAAGAGAGTGATATGTGAAAAAATCAAATAAAAAACACAAACACCTTCCTCAGAAAGCTTGTGTGTTTCCAAAATATCGTAGGTCATCTATTTAATAACAATAGTTCACTGACATGCAAATTCTGTCATCAGTTACTCAGCCTTCTGCTTTTCCAACCCTATATGCCATTTTATCTTCTTTGATGACTTGTAATACAGCATAAAATAATCACATGGATGATTTGATGTTTTTTTTCAGCAGCAACATTTTTATTACCTTGGGTTCAGCAGGAGAAAGTATTAGTCATACACGTTTTTAAGGTGATTAAATTAAGGCAAATTCTGTCATTAATACGTTTCATTTTATCAGATGAGAGAATGCCTAATTTAATTCTCTGACTGACAAGCAATTATTAAGGCTTCTTTTCTTTGTTTCAGAAAAGTATCTTTGTCTGTGCTTTTAATCTTTCTTCAGCTTATCAGTTGTTTCTTCCCATTCTCTCCATCTTCTCACCCCTTGAGTCCCATTTCTGCTTGTGAATGCAGATCCCACACCTCCTTCTCTTAGGGGTCAGCCAATCTCTCACTCCGGATTTAGGCCAGCAGCTTTTGTTTTGACTTGTGTGCAGGTTTTTTTGCATCTATTATCAGGTTTTTCCTTTTCTCTCCCCGTCTCACCCTCACACTTTCTCTTGTTGCGCGAGTTGCCCAAAGTAATTCCCACTTCTCTCAGATGAGGACTCACACCCTCAACCCTCACCTGCCCCCCTCAGGAAACCGAACCAGTGTGCACATGTAGTCACGCACACACCCTTGCCCTCTTACTTTCTCTTGCTGAGCCGTGGCGTTTGTGTAGGGGACATAATTGTATTAAATGAAGGTGATAAATGGCACTGACAAACAGGTGAAAATTGGTTTTAGATATTGTATTAAAACTGACCTTCAGGTTTAAGGCTTCAGATTTGTTATTTTGTCAGACAGACAATAGCGAGTGACTCTGTAAGCCAAGTGGAGAGGTTTTGAGCCTTGGCTTTGTGACATCTTTCAGAGAGTGCAGCCAATAAAACAGCACCATTTGGACACCGAGTGAGATCTGGCCTCTCCGCTGCCATATCTCTACATGCTGATAATTCTTTACTTTGCAGATTTTTCTTCCTATTCATCATCACTGACAAGGGCATCATTCCATCTAGAGATGCACTGATCGACTGGCCAGGAACCGGAATCAGCCTAATCTCTGTCTGCTTAGCCTGGCCGATGATTGGTCGTTCAGTCTCACGTCTATTCGATTCTGAGATGGTCAGTTTTGTTGCCAGTGGTACAGGCAATGACGTCAGCTGCACATTCTCACTCACTTGTCTCATTCACTCCGGTTAAATAGTGCCTGTATTACGCAAGTGGCACGCAGATGAAGCCACCTCTCAAACAGCTTGCAAGTCGCATGTCCAAATTGAGTGACTTACATAAATGGTCAAATACACAAAAAAGGTCTTTGCAGGTATTCAGTTAAACTCATAAAGTGACAGCAGTCTAATATTCCTGCTGCTGTCTGACATGTTAATCAAACACCAAAACACAAACAAAATCACACTCTGCTCTTGACTGAATAACTTTTATAGCTTTAATTTTAAGCATTACATTACAATAAAGATGCTCCAGTTTTATTTTTAGTATTTTTTTACCTGAATGCTAACCCACTGTTAGACCCACCTTTAACTTTAAATCCCTGTTTATTTCAAATCTCTCTTTATTCTATTATTCTATTGAATTTATTTGTGCTGTTATTTGTATACAGTGCCTTGCGAAAGTATTCCGCCCCCTTGAACTTTGCGACCTTTTGCCACATTTCAGGCTTGAAGCATAAAGATATGAAACTAATTTTTTGTGAAGAATCAAAAACAAGTGGGACACAATCATGAAGTGGAATGAAATTTATTGGATTTTTCAAACTTTTTTAATAAATCAAAAACTGAAAAATTGGGCGTGCAAAATTATTCTGCCCCTTTACTTTCAGTATCTCGGACCTGCCTGGTGTGTTCCTTCTTCTTCATGATGCTCTCTGCGCTTTAAACGGACCTCTGAGACTTTCACAATGTAGGTGCATTTATACGGAGACTTGATTACACACAGGTGGATTCTATTTATCATCATTAGTCATTTAGGTCAACACTGGATCATTCAGAGATCCTCACTGAACTTCTGGAGAGAGTTTGCTGCACTGAAAGTAAAGGGGCCGAATAATTTTGCACACCTAATTTTTCAGTTTTTGATTTGTTAAAAAAGTTTGAAATATCCAATAAATTTCTATCCACTTCATGATTGTCCCACTTGTTGTTGATTCTTCACAAAAAATTACAGTTTTATGTCTTGATGTTTGAAGCCTTATATGTGGCAAAAGGCCCCAAAGTTCAAGAGGGAGCTTTGAATTTTTTTTAATATTTTTTTTATAATTAGATTTTTTAAAGATTAATTAATTGGAAACTAGATTTTTGTTTGTATATGGAATCTCCAAATTAGTATCGGCAGGTCACACTTGCAAAACAATCACACACGGGAATCGGCCAAGAAAGTTACATTGATGCAATTGGTGAAATCTCTAATTCTATCTCGTTTCTCTTCCATCAAATGCTCACGGCATGTTTCTTGCATCCTAAGTCAAGTCTTGCAATTTGAGGTCTGCATCAACTAGCGTAAATGACTTACCTAACTTTTAATTGTTCCCCCACCCATTTAATTAAATTTGATGTATTTGTTGGTCTGAACAGAAGCAGCAAGATGTTTAACCTGAAATGATTAATGATTTTAATTAAACAACTGATTGACAGAGATAGGGATGCAAAGATGAAAGAAATGAGAAAGATAAGAGGAGAGGTTGTCATCTTAAACTTTGTTTGGATGACTTCATAACAAATGACTCTTATGAACTGGTTCATTTAATGAATAGTTAAAGACAAGTTAGAAGTTTGAATCAGTCTGAAACACTGTCCTGCAATTTATATCATTAGTTTGCAGTCACATGTACCTTGTGCACACTGAAATTCCACAGGCAAAATTCAGTCATCTCAATAGTAACGGATGGTGACGGATGCTTGATGCGAAACATCGGATTTTAGATTATATTTAAGTTTGTTCAACTCTGAACTTACAAATTCACCATGTTAACCAGTATAAGGCTGCTTAGTTTGGAAGTGAATTCTGAGTAAGCAGTGATTCATGCATCACTACACTTTTGAGAATGTACAATGGACCTATGCCTGCAACATTTCAGAAGTTTTGATAATGTGACCATGCCTTTTGCAAAGAGACAAATATGTCAGCCAAATGGAAATAATTGCGATATACCCAACTGAATCAAAATCAGATATAGGGTATAGCTTGTGGATCTAAATCCAAACAAATAAGTTCTGAAAGGATACAAGGCTTGAACTGCAAGCCATTTTGGTCACATAATGCTCCTGAAATGTAATCTGTGTGATCTCAAAATATATTTGGAAGCATTTTTGCAAGTGCAAATAAAGGTGGTACCTGTTGTTTTCCGCTAATTACTGCGCGGTATGTGCCTGTTGTGAGCTGATAAAGTGACCGGTCCACAGTAATATCATATAAACAATAAATGTCATCTTTACACTCTCTTAACTTTAAAGCAGACTTGAGGTTGGTTAATATTGGCTTCAAGTCACTCCCTTTCACTCACACTTTATTGTCACAGGACAGGGAGCTAATTGGAATAAAAAATGTAAAGAGCTGTAAAGAAAGATTTTTTTGAAGGGGGAAGTGAAAGAGAATTTAACTTGGCTGACTGGACAAGTAACCTGATTAAAATGACAATACCCCCCCAAAAAAAGGCTAGAAAATCATCAAAATGTGAGGGTGATTCTGATTTTATTTAATCTAGTGTAGGCATGTGCCGATATCAATTTTTCATGTTGCGATTAATTGCTGAAGCTTTTAGCACTGTATACGATATTATCACAATATTGAAATAAGGTGCAAAAAAGTGTTGTCATAGCATAACAGCTTTAAGAACTATTTTTGTAATAACAAACTTAATGTTTAAATACAATAATACCATGCACCAAAAATATATATGGCTCTGGAAAAAATTGAGACCACTAAATTTCATTGAGAAATTAATGTTTGGTCTCTTAATTTTTCCAGAGCTGTAAAAGTACAATTAAAACAGATTAAAGTGCAAAAGAATTAGGCTATAAAGAACAACAGATAACAAATTACTATTACAATAAGGTCTATTTTTTAATGCATTAACTAAGATTGAGCAATAACTACATTTGTTACAGAAAGTATAATGTTTTTGGTAATGTTAGTTAAGTAATACTGATCATTGTTAGCTTTATCTTAGGTCCATTAAAAAAGTTATTTTGATTTTAATGTTATTAAACAGTAACATTACTTAGAATAACTAATTCTTTATAAGTATTTTTCATTGTCAGTTTGGTAATAATGAATTAACATTAATTTAATTAATGAAGTCGTATGTCTCAAAGTTTTACTGAACAATAACAAGTAATCAAAAAAAAAAATCTAATCATTAGGGTATGTTGTTGTCCAGATTAAAACATAAAAATGTTTAATTTTGACAATAAATAGCCTATTAAGTCTTTAAGTATTATGTATTTGGTGCTGTGATGAACAACATTGAGATTACAAAAAAAACGAATGGCTGTTTTAAAAACTTTACTAGCACGGCAGCTTTTGTTTGTGGAGTTTCCGGGGTAACTGCTGCATTCTGCAGTTCATCAGCGCCCTCTGCTGTCATTGAGCGGCACTTCATTAGCGTGTCTCCTTCACTCGTTCATATGCTTCTCATTTACATCTGAGCGCGTGTCCCTTTGACGCAGAATACAGCGGTGTTGAACATTTTATACGGTTGATGGGTAAAGTATTCTTGAGTGCATTATAACATTTTTAATAATTGTTAATAAATTATTATTTACGATATTTTGAAATGCCCACGATAACAATATTGTGCATATTCATTATCATGATATATCGCATTACCGAAAATCGGCACATGTCTAATCTAGTGAAGGTGGTGATTGGTTTGCATGACGTGGGCTAAATAAGCAAGGTGACATTCAGTACAATCTATATATTGTATTTCAAATGCGTACAAATGTCATTTGTCATTTAGTTTGTCAAGAGATTTAAAGCACTTTTTTTGAAGAATGCGCATGTGCGGACATGCTGTATGTAAGAATGAGCCTATTTGAAAAATAATTCATTAAAAGCAGTTAATACTCTACCACATGTGACATGTTTAACCAACGTGGTTGAACGACAGATTTGTGACTACTTTTTTGGGAAAAAGTGACTAGCTAGTTGATTTCTTTAACAATGCATCGTACTATGGTAGTTAGGCAGTAAGTTACGTCGTTGTATGGGAAACACACCCCAGAGCGAGTGACAAGAAGCAGCACCTGTATTTCTTAGTGTGCTGTAGCATCACTCAGTGTTTGTATTAGATACAATATTTGAGAGCTGACAGGAAAGTACCGGGAGACGAGGAACAAGGAACATGACCCAAGATGATTTAAACTCTGATCTGCACAAGAGCAGGTACTGTTTTATACATCAAGAGCAACACCTTACCCTCTGAGCCACAGCTTTGACTTTTGTGTTTTTTTAAGTATGAATCAATGTGTGGTGCTTGTGTGTCCCATGTATGTACACTGTGTGGGTCTCCAGGTCTCCCCGCAGGCTTTTTATTTTTTTTAACAACTTTAAATCATTTTCCGCACCCTACTACTCCAAACCACAGACATAACTTCTTAGCCTTCAGGCAGATATGCAAGGATGAATGTTTGTTTGTGTATGAGTGTACACGTATTAACTCCTAGTGATCCTCCTTCAGAATATAATAATGCATAGAATCGGTACAAAATACGGAAATTCGTTTTCTATTATTTTCAGGTCACAAACCACATCCACATAGGTCTAAAACATGGTGTAAATTACACAAGATCCCTAAATAATTAGTGTCACATTGTCTCGTAGCTCTGAGACCTTTTAACTTACTGTAGATAAGTAACTGTAGATAGTCATTTTATAATTTGTGTGAACTTTATTGCTCATCTAATATGTTGTGGGTGTGCTTGCACTTCAAAGTTCTCATTAAACATGGTGGAATTTTTATTCGCATTAAAATTATATTTTGATTGGCTGTCACACCAAGGTCAGAAGTTATTTAGATTCCAGCCAGTTGGTTCCTCTCAACGCTCGTGTTTTATTGACGAGAGGTTACTATTCAGAGACAGCCTTATTGATTGAGCCAAACTTAAATTACCAGCCCAAGTTTAACTGATTAAGGTGGGTTCATGTTTGTCTTCTAGCCTCAACTCACCAGGGAGTTTTTCCTTTCCTCCTGCGCCCTCTCTTTGATGGAATGACCATTCATGCTGCTTAGTGCCATGCTAATTATAGTTTTCATTTTTCAACAATTCATTTTTCACAGCTAGTTTTGCTTCGAAATGGCTTGTAAGTTCATACTCGTCTTTTAAAGTATGACACTTTCTAAAGGTCCACAGGTTTCTTTCCTGCTTTATTGTGCAACTAATCGAACAATGCGCAAACCCTCTTTACATACATCTCATTTTTCTTTGACACCTGTAATTTTTTTTCCCTTCTGCCTTTTAAGTCTAGTTTCCAAGTGGAAGTAGTTGCCATAAATTATTTCATATGTGCTGATGGTCTATAAAAATTCAGACCAATATACTCTATCACACATTCATTTTGGTGTGTGCATTCGAATAGGGAGGCAGTCTGGGAATAGACTACTGAATGTGAATGCTCCTAAATGTGACTTTAGATGAGCACAGGCTTACATTTTTACTTCTCATTTGCGATGGTTATTCTTTCTTACTCTGCGTGCTCACTCTTATGCAAATCTCTTCTCTGCTCACGTATGGACTTTGCTAAATTGGCTCTTCTAAAAAAAACCTGCATTCCTACTGAAAGTACAGGCTTCCCAGGGTGCACCGGGGGAGGCCCTCCGAATGGCTCCAGACAGGCCTATCAATCTGAATTTCTAATCCAGCCATTTCAGCCTTGTTTAGGGCATCATTTGCCTGCAATTCAAATGTCAGCTTATTGAGTTTCTGGCCGCAACTCTCTCTCTTTCTCCCCTAGCCCACCGGCCCCCTGTATCCTTCCATAACTCAGCAGTACTAAAGCATTTAGCGGCACTCACAATCCAGTGTGAAGTCTGAGAGAAAAGTTTGCTTGCTGCTTTAATGTAGAGAGCCTCGTCGTGCCTGTGAGCTCATGTATGGCTGAAATCAGTCACCGTTCTTTGGTCTGATTGCACAGATTTTTGTGTTTTCCTTCCATGTGAGGAGGAAAAGAGAACATTTATTCTTTTGGTTCTGTTCTTATATCTGTATGTTTTTCAAGATTCAGTTTTTCTTTATCCTAAAGAAAAATTCTCTCTCTCTCTCTCTCTCTCTCTCTCTCTCTCTCTCTCTCTCTCTCTCTCTCTCTCTCTCTCTCTCTCTCTCTCTCTCTCTCTCTCTCTCTCTCTCTCTCTCTCTCTCTCTCTCTGTGTGTGTGTGTATAATCAAAAATTATTTAATTTTTTTCAAATTATTTATCAGTTTAATATGAATTAATTTCAGGGTGTCCATGGTGACTTAAATGTATTAAAAGTTGATCAATACATTTTGAGATAATTGTGGCCCTTAAAAAATATGTCTTAAATGCCATTTTCCAAAGTATTACATTTCGTATCATCTTTTCATTATGTATATTTGTCCAAAGAGTTTTTAGAGTTTCCCTGAAATTAATCATTACGTAGGCGAATAGTGGAATTCAGTCTATTTTATTTATGAAATCCCGCTAAATTTAATGTCATCTGTTATCGTGCTCACTGGCGGACTGCACTGCTGTGTGATAGCCTGGGCTCGCTCCAGACTACGACCATTTTTTCTGCCTGTGCGAGCGAGTATGTATATATGTATGTGTGTGTATATATGTATATATGTGTGCATACATATGTATATATATATGTATGTATTGTATGTATGTATGTATGTATGTATATATATATATATACATACATACATACATATATATACACGGGTCTAATTACCTCAGCTGTATACGCTCACTAAAGACACATCCGACTGTGTTAACCTGAATACTCGGCAGGCCGTGCATTATTACATATGTTTGACCATTCAAACCCAAATAATAATGAAGAATGACGATCGCATGTTTGTTGTCTGAAAGGCGTGTGCTTCAGGTCAGAGTCTGGTAGCATGCGCTGCGTGTATATATTTAACTCTTCTACTACTTCCAATGTTTAGTGAACGGTGGAAGCAGAGCTCTGCACACACGTCCTGAACCCTGCTGTCATGCATCCACGCACATTAAGAAATACAGCTCATATTAGCGCTGTCCTCCTTAAAGTACCAGTACTAATAAAAGCACATATCGTACCTATATATACGTATATATATATATACGTATATATATATATATATATATATATATATATATATATATATATATATATATATATATATATATATATATATATAAAATTAGTGTCGCTAGATGTAATGGTTTAAAACTTTTTAAAGAAAAAAGTATGGAAAGAGTCTTAAAAACATCTTAAAAGGTAGTCATTTTAACTTGTTTTAAACACGTTTATTCAGGATGTATTCAATTATTTAAAAGTGATTAGTAAATACAATTTATAATGTTAACATTTATAATATTTTGTAGCAGCAAATAAATATTGCTCTTTTGTATTTTCCAAAAAATCTAAAAACCCGCTAATAAGTATCACAGTTCAACAAAAATATTGTTTTTTGAGCAACAAATCAGCATTAAATATACATATTTACATATACATATGGCTACACACAATTTGCCACTGCAAGGACGATCAGCTGTCCTTCCTGTCTCCCTGTAGCTGTCTTGGACTTCTTTTTTTTATTACATTATTGAAACTCCAAGGTAGTTTTGATGCTCGTCTTTGTGCCATGTGTAGAGTAAACAATGTGCATGCATGTTGATTTTTCTTCATTTATGCACCATGCTCTACTTGTACAGCTGTCATATAAACGTCCACAACTGCAGAGAACTGAAATGTCACTCACTTACTCTTTGTCTGTTTCTTTTGCTTTCTCCCATACTTTTTTAAAGTCTCGTTTGAAGGCACTTTGCACAGGTTAAGAAATCTATATATTATCTAACGTGGATTAAGAAGATATTTGCAGAAACCCACATGACATTGCAGCCCACATCAAATGTTGTTTTTGAGAGGTGCTTGGTAAGAAATGAAGAAACGATTGTCTGTCTGCTACGAGCAGCTGGTACCTGTGAATAATGGTCCATGATTAAGGTGGCAGACAGACAGTAATTTCATTTAAAACTGCATTGCTTTGGAGACAAACAGGAAATGGAACTGGGAGTTTGTAATATGGGTTTTGGTAGTGATGCTCAGTGGGCCTGTGTACCATGAGTTATGACTTTGTTTTTTCTTTAATACTTCTGTCAGATTCCTAATGCAGCAGGAAACAGAGACGCGCACACAGTCGCATATCCTCGACAGAAGTACAGAAGCACTCTTTGAAGCAAATACGAGTATGCTGTAGCTTGAGATCATTTGCTTGCTAAGACTTTGATTTAATGCCATCTTGAGTAATTTGTTACTTTTTTCCAATGGTTTTAGGTTATTTGTGCTAATTTTGCATTAGCATAATTTATTTATTTTATTTTGTTCCTAATCTCCTTCCAGGATTCACAAACCAGTGATCTCACAAACACAAAGACACCTGATCACAGATAAATGTACCAAAATAGTCGGCAGGTACCTTTCTGGAATGTGCCTCCACTCCACTCCGAACTCACACTAGCTCTATTCTTGTATGCCATTTCAGTCTGTTGTTATGTACTGTCGAGTGTAGTATATGGTAGATATCGTCATGTACATACAACATTCTGAACTTGAAGTAGCTCCCCCATACATAATGGAACAAATTTAGGTCATTTAGATTAATCTATGCATGTACAGTCAAAACAAGGCCACAGAGAATGAGATCGAGAGACTCAAGTATGTTGTGAAAATTGAATGATCAGATAAGCGTTATATTGGTCTGTATCTCCCTCTTCAGTGTTCCAATAAAAGTACCATTTTACCATTTAATTTAGGGATGCACCATTATATTGTCCATTAAATCGGTATAGGCCAATTTTGTCGTTATTAACCTGATAAGAAAATTTGGCTGATATATTAAAACTAAAATCAACTGACTGCTTACTATTTCAAAGCAGAAATTAAAACAAATTTAACAGAGTTAAAAATGTTACTAAACAGGAACAAAAGGACAAAAAAATTTGTGAAAACGCATCTCGTCTGAAGAACAAAGTTATCTTACATTATACCCACAATAGTGCTTTTACTCTACTGCTCTCATAAATATGATTTCTTGTTACATGTAAAATTTTACACCTACACTTTATTTCTAACACTTTTTTTGTTGTTGTTCTGTTCTATTACATCTGTTTGACGTACATGCGTCTGCTGGCACTCATTCATTAAACAATTACGTTTAACGAGGCACTTGTTGTCAGAATATGCTAAATGTAAATACTCGTAGGAATTTCTGACATTTACAGATAAGGATATAACCATAAAATGTAAGTTATGCTGTGCGGAAAACACACGTCAGGCATTAACTCTCTGAAGTCGACAATGACGCCGGCAACTTAGCCAGGTTTTTTTTCTTCCTATCAGTGCAAAAGAGACTAAAACAATTCTAAATAAAAAATACTCATTCAGTTGATTTTAGTCGTTCAGGCATGTGTTATACATCATTGTAATCTGTTAAGTTTCTACTTTTATTTGTATACTCGCAATGAAAACTGTGTTGTGCTTTTTGCAAAATAGACAAAACAAACATGCATGATCTGCAGTGTCTCTCAATTAAGTATTTTATGATTCTCTTCAGAAAATGAACTTTAACTTTATGAATACACACAAACATGAGCCATATGTCTAAAGAAACACTGAAATGTTAGGTTTTGAATAATGAACAGAAAACCACCTCCAGTCAAAAGTTTAATAAAAGCAAGATTTTTTAAATGTTTAATTGATTGAACATTTAAAAACATTAATATATTTTTTTATTAGTCTCTTCTGCTCACCAAGGCTGCATTTATTTAATCCAAAAATGCAACAAAAACAGTACTGTGAAATATTTTTACAATTTAACTTTTTAACTACAAAAAACTTTTTTTTTATTTGAATATATTTTAAAATGCAATTTATTTCTATAATTAAAAGCCAAATTTTCATAATTACTCTAGTTTTCAGTGTCACGTGATCCTTCAGAAATCATTCTAATGTGCTGTTTTGCATCTTAATTAAAAAAAATAATATATTTATTTAAATATTTAATGTTAAAAACAGTTGTGTATAATTTTTTTTCAGGATTATTTAATGAATAGAAAGTCTAAACAGTCACTTGATCAATTGAATGCATCCTAACTGAATTAATGTATACAGTTTTTAAATATGTATTCTGCTGCAAAATAATGTCATAGATTATGAAGTGTTTACTGTAAAAGCTTAAAGTGGTGTAACTTTACGTTTTACTTTGTTGTAGCCATTAAATTGTATTTTGTTTTATACTGTATTTGCTTAAATATTTTAGCCTAATTAGGGCTTTCACAATATTAGTTTTCACAACACGGTTATTGTGGCCAAAATAATTCAGGATATCTATATATAGCAATATCTATTGAAGGAAACCTTGGAGGAAAGAGTTAAAGTTTTAAAAAAGTTATCAAATTAATTTTTACTTTGTTTATTTAGTTGTTCTTTTACCCAACTAACATTAGTTGGATACTGATATACACAGGGCACATGCATTATCTTTGAAGCTCCCTTTGAAATAACGAGAGCAAATAAAAGTTCAACAGTATGATGAACAAATATTCAGATAAAAACTGATACTTTAACCTGTTAACTTGTGTACCTGTTCTTTTAAGCTCTTTAACCTATCGTTGTGCTGGCACCAATGAAGTTATACAGTAAGCATGCTGCTAATTCAGTTTTAATGTGCACCTAGAATGGTCGCAGATGAGACATTAATTGCATGGCACTGCGACCAATGTAACATTTTACAGAGTTTAATGCAGCAATGTGGCTGCACAGTTTTTCTAGATCAGTTTAAATCATGTAATAGATTTGAAAAATAAAAATAAACAAATCAAGTGCTACGAACAGGCCGTATTAGCCATGACTAGATTGCAAATACAAAAATAAGATAAGTAAAGAAAATGCGGTAAAGTTACTTATTTAAAGAATCTCCCTTTATTTAAATACATAAACACAGAAAACCGCTGGTACCAGGTTAATGTAACATTTCCTATTCCATGGCTAGTAAATTAATTGCAATTTACCCCTCTGTAAAATGGCATAATCCGCAGGGTGATTGACACAGAGATGGGTAAAAAGGATGGTGGCATTTCCTCCCTTTGTACTGACTGTAGCCTGACACATTCTGCATATTTGGCTGTCTAAGAAGCTGTTTTCTTAGAAGCTGAAAAACTCCCATACTGTCAAGCTTACTTTTTTCAGTGGACAAAGCCTCTCCCCCACGCGGATAACATGGTTCTTCTCGGAGAAGCTGCACGTTGCGTCCTAATGTTTGACAGTTGTCAGTGTAAAGGTGCAATACTGCCACCTGAGGCTCTACCCCTGCATTTCAACCCAGGCTAATTTTCACTTCATACCTCACACACGGTCTTGAGCTTCGGGCCTGTTTTAGGCTTCTCCTTTGTATATTTTAGAAATGTATTAATTAAAAGAAACTGTGAGATGTGCTTTACTGGTGGAAACGACACAAGACCATGCTACTGCAACTGTCAAGACTGGCTCTGACTGGTGGTTAGAGTTTCCACCAGCAGCAGTTCCTTTAGTGCTTTAGTGCTTCAAGAGTTATGCTAACTATATTTTAAATATATTGCTTTGTATTGATAACTAGATTCTAAAAAAAACTACAAAAAAAAAAAAAATGTTTACACCTGTTCACTTCATTTGTTTTCTCTGATCAGATGTCGATCATATTGTGATAAGATCAGGACTAAATGTCTTCTGAAATTCTTTAAAGCGGATTTAAATCCAATCACTCAATCAAACCAATTCAGAAAGCGTGAATACATCTGGTTGTTTCCAGCATCATCCAGCATCCACCTGGATGATGCGACGGCAGCCATATTGGGCCAGAACGCTCACCACACACCAGCTGATTGGTGGAGAGGAGACCGAATGATGAAGGCAATCAGGATATGGGGATGATTAGGAGGCCATGATGGACAGAGGCCAATCGGCAAATTTGGCCAGGATGTCGGGGTTACACCCCTACTCTTTTTTCCGAAGGACATCCTGGCATTTTTAACGACCACAGAGAGTCAGGACCTCGGTTTAACGTCTCATCCGAAAGACTGTGCTCTTTGTCAGTATAGTTTCCCCATCACTATACTGGGGTGTTAGGCCCCACACAGACCACAGGGTGAGTGCCCCCTGCTGGCCTCACTAACACCTCTACAAGCAGCTACCTGGTTTTCCTAGTTGGCCTCCCATCCAGGTACTGACTAGTCAGATATGACGACGCTGCAACACGTATCACCGCAAATGAGTAAAGTAAGCCAACACGCAAACGGCCGTAGGTGAAACTTAAAGTAGCTAAGTTTCAGATGCTCAAAACCACAATCATCTTCATTAAAACTAATGAGATTAATTTGCGGTCTTTGATCTAACTCTGTTAAATTTGCCTATAGTAAAGAAATTGATGATTGGATTTATATTCATTTTGCGGAGAGGTGTAAGGTTGCAGTTTTTTTTTATTTAATTTTGTTTATTTCTTTAGATTGTATCATAATTAAATTGTATCAATATTAAATTGCAAATATTTAACTTTGCGTATTTTTTTTTCTCTTTACAAATTCATCATTACAAATTATTCAATTATTTGTATTGTACATCACCCCACATTTGTCGTTGATTATTTTCATTATCATTAATAATCTATTTTATTTGTTAGTTGTTGGAGCCCTACTTCCGTTTTTGTAATCAGACTCTCAAAAAATTATATAATTTTTTTATTTATTGGCCAATATATCTATAGAAAATTATGGGTTATTGGTCTCGGCCAAAAATCATGACGTTACACACTATAAAAACAAACACTTTACACACGTTACACACACAAAAAAAACTGAGTGAAATGACAGAAACCATCTTTGTGTGTGTGTGTGTGTGTATATATATATGTATGTATGTATATTATGTTTATATAAAAGTTTAATTGGAATTTTGTTTGTTTGTTTGGTTTGCATCACATTCAATTATATGGAGAGGGCAGGGTTTATGACCTGTACTACTGCCAGCCCCCTTGGCAATCAGAATGTTTTTGGATTCACCTTTCAGGATGTGATTCATACATGCGTGTATAAAAATATATTCCTACTTCGCTTCCACCTACTTTACTATCTAGGTTCTGGAGTCTCCTCTTCGCAGAGGAGACTTTTTCCCTTGTTGATAGTGTGGGGAAAATAGGGCGAGACTGATGTGTAAGACCTGGGGGCGCTGCAGGACTTTGGAGTTAATGTTTTATTTTCAGCTCAGTGCGGCTCCGACCCAGCGCAATGCTAACGTGGGTAACGCAGCCTTGGGGTAGAGACTCCAGAGGGAGAAGAGAAGTCAAGCTACCTTTGCCGTGAAGTTAGCCAGATAAGGCGCCTCATTTTTCTCTGTGATTTATGACTGTTTTTGTTTCCTGGGAATGGGATGATGAATTTGTTTTCCAGTGTTTTTAATGCTCAACTAAGAGAGAGAGAGAGAGAGAGAGAGAGAGAGAGAGAGCCTGCCCACTGCTCTATGCCGCTTATGGCTCTAACAAGTGGGTGATCGTACATGTTACTCCTGCGATGCTGCTTTTCAGCGTGACTGACCTGTATTCCCTTTGCAAGCATACATTTCTCTAAAACTCGTTATTATTTAACACTGGCTAACTTCAGATTTTCGTTCTTTCAGCACTGTTATATTTATGCATATAACATTTGTGGTCAGGTATACTGCATATTGCCATGCACTTAAAGGTCAGTTTGAATGCATTAACCTTGCTATGGGTTTGCATCAGATATTTTAAGAGAAATTACTTGCATGACAGTCATTTGCCTCTGTATGGAGTAGATGGTGAGTTTTATCTCATTCACTATTTAGGAGAGGGAGAGGGAGAGAGAGAGTTTGAAGAGACTGGTTGTTCAGGGCGTGGGAGGATGCTAATGAAAGTGAAGGGTTGCTTCCGGGGGTCAAACAGACCAAGCACTCACATTTTCACATCAATCATATTTTTCCTCTTCCTTTTTCTATGTTTCAGCAAATGTAAAGATTTTCACCAGTCCTCTGCGCTTGTTTTTCCTCAGGAGGACGACTGCTTTAATAAAAATTCAACATGAACAGTAAGGCAGGGTTTTTATACTTTGATTCCAAGGACCCTCAAATTTGATTCCATTTTCATGAGTTCATGAATTCAATAATTAGCTTGTCACTAAAGAAAATAGTTTAAATTGTTACATTATATTTAACATATTAAATTAATAGTCTCGTATTGTGTGTGTCTTTTTTTTAAAGCACTCAGTAAAACACTTTATTACTTTGTTTTCAGTAAAACACTTTATTCTTTTATCTTTAACCTTTACACTTTTTTACTACTATATTAACGGGCTTCCAATGTACATTTAATTTGGTACATTTCTTTTCAATTTTCTATTCCCCCATAGCACCCAGTTGTGTTTAATGGTTCCCAGTTAGAAAACTGTGCTTAAGTTTAAATAGGGTAATAGAAACTGTATTTTTAAGTTTAAATAGGGTTATAGAAATGGTATTTAGATTAGGAGTTAGAAATGTGGATATTTTGAAAGTCAGGTAGGGTTTATATTTCATTTAAAGCACATAATGTGAAACTTTCTGTCCTTTTGGCCTCTTTTTTTAAGGGTTAAGGACTTAACCTCCATGTATACTTTAGATAAAAACCCACAAAGCGCACAGGGAAGGTGAAGGACAGAAGTATAACGCCAGATAAGAGAAAAGAGGAGAAGACAAAGGGGAGTTAAAGAAGAGCAAACCATCTCATGCTTATTTTCGTCCTGTTTTTCCCGGAACAAATTTGCCACTTTATGTGATTATGAGCAGTGGGACACAGCTCTCAATGCTGCCTCTCTTGATTGGAGCCTCCTGTGGTGGTAAAGTGTTCTGTCTTTTGTTTAAGACTGCCGTTCTGCCAGCACTTGTGGGATTGATTAATATTGTTATTCAGGCATGGGCCTCCATCTCCAGATGTTCTGCTTTTGTAATCGAACACTTCTTCGAAGGAGGGGGCAAAGATAGTGAACATAAGAGAAAAAAACCCAAAAATAAAACAAAACAAGCCCCATTTGGAAGTCAGGCTTACTGATACAAAAAGGCCTGGTAATGATTGCCTTTACTCGGGCTGATCACACCAGCTGCATCCCTTACTTCTGAGAAGAGAGAGGGAAAGAAATGAAAATGATTCGGTAGTCAGACGGCCAGACCATGATACTCATTTTATACAAGGAATTTTCAAAAGAGATTTCGCTTCTGATAACTTCACATAGTGGTAGATAACAGTTGTTTGGGAGAAAGTGTTTTGCTTGATTTGCAGTCTGTGAGAATATGTAAGATTTCGACAGGGCTTGTGGGAGGGTGCAGCATCTAACCTCTTCGCTTTTCCACCTGCCTCGTTCTCACACACGCTGGCTCTTCTACTCCACATCGTGTTGACAGTAAATGCCACCAGTAAATGTTGGTTTGAAGGGAGTCACCCTTGCTTTTTCAGCTGCCAAGCTTCGACTGATTATTCTTGTCTTCTGTCCTGGGTTTTACCTGCTGATGATGGGAGAATATGGTAACTCGCCTATAAGTTTTGCATTTCAATGAAGCTCTTGTCAGGGCTCTTCTCAGAGCCCTGTCCACTGCCTGTTTCCTATTAGGGATGTCCCGATCAGGGTTTTTTGCCCACGAGTCTGAGTCTGAGTCAATTGATTTTGACTATCTGCTGATACCGAGTCCCGATCCGATACTTCTATAATACATAAAAAAGAATAAATAAGAGCGAAAAAAACGATCCAGGATGTTCCTTATTTTTTTTTACATTCAACAACTCTGTTAACAAACAGAGCACTTCTGTGAGGTAGCTTGAACAATCAAGTAATAAATAACATAAATTCTTCACTTTTGCATTTTAGTGCAACAGTAAATATAAAAAAAGTCCGGGACCGGAGTTGTGCGGTAGAGAGCAGGAAGTACAACAGTGATATCAAAAGCCCGCCCACACTCTCGCAGATGCAGAACAATTAATTATGTTGGTGTGAAATAAACAGTTATGGAAATGTAGAAATTAAACCTGAAGCTCCAATCTGCTCCCAAAAATCCCGAAAAAAGTATGTTAGTGCCTCACTCAGAGAAGACGTCGATCTCTGCTGTAAATCATGACATCACACACCCGTTTTTGTAGCATTAAATAAATAACTAAAACTAAACTTATTTAAAGCTGCTGTCCGTAACTTTTTTTGTGTTCAAGATTTACAAAAATTATATAATGAGAATGTACCACATCAATCAATTTTCCAAACCGTGTTTACCCTGAATAATTATGGTACGCTTATAATAAGTGTTTATATTGGGACTATTTCAGGTCAGATTTGTAGATTCCGCGGAGGAGGAGCACAGTCGCTGCGTGACTCGCCCATAGACATGAACAGAGAGAAGTAGCTCCGGCTGCAATGTTCTTACAAGACACATGCAGTTCTGTTTATTAACCACTAGAGTGCAAAAAGTTATGGATTGCAGCTTTAAAAAAACGAACACTTGAAATCATTGTGATGATAACTGCCTACAATGACAAAAACTACCTTTGGGGAAAAAAATATTTGTAGTGTAATTTGATTGTTTAGTTTGCCTCGCGTCCATTAGAAAACACGGAGGTGCGGCTATACTGGGACTTCCCACCTGGGGGCTATCGAGGTGCGGAGGCTTCAGTTTCTGAGAGGGGCCAACCGCATAACTATTGATGTGTTAAAAAACGTAATGAGTATACATATATATCCGAGTCATACGTCACTAATTACACGTCACATCTGGATGTCACGTGTCAACTCGATCCGGGACCGTTACGGGTTGTGTGTGAAGCGCACATATTACGGTATATCGCTGGCGGTGTGAATGGACCAAATCTAGCGGCCCGGGAACAAATGCCGGGTCGCATTATCCGTGTATTTGCCGGAATCGCAGTGTGAAAGGGGCTTTAAGGAATAGACTATTCTCATTACATTACACGGTTCTCATGAAAGATTGCTAAAGTGAAAGCTGTCATACAGACCTTTGAGCGCTGTAGAACCTACAACCTGAGTTGGTTGTTCTTGAACTCTTGAGCATTTGGTTGCACTAAATGTGAAACTAAATGCGGTTTGTGTGAATGTGAAAGCAACACTTGGGTGCACACTTGTTCAGGAAGAAGTGTAACCATCGTATGCATTTTAGCTGATTGCAATGTTATTAGTTCAATAACATACATGTGTCAGGCCCTTCCATTAACAAACTGTGTTAATGAATAAAAGGGGTGTGATGATAAATCAATTTTTTAATGCAAGCTTGGGGTGTTTAAATTGCAGTGTTGGTGCTGATGAGAAGATTGATTAATTGATTGTGTTGTAGCCTAATTGCAGTATGGTTGTTTGAGACACTGTGAAAAGTAACAACAAAAACAAATCCACAAAACTGAAATATCAGTAGTGCCAAATATGTAATAAAATTGTACAAGTGCAGAGTAAAAGTGTCTCTCCCTCTCTTCTGTTTCACTCTCATTGGTCGTCTTGTACCTTCTTCTGTTGATCCTGTTTTCATTTCATTACACTTCACCATTTCTTCATTCCTGACAAACTTCTTGATTATGCCATTTTGCTAGAAATTTGCTCCGGTTGACAATGTTCCCATCCTGATTTTTCAATTACTGACACTTTCTCAATCTTATTCCATCCATAAAAAAATGAAATAACCCTACAAATGGGATGAATTCAGCATAAGGTCAACAGAGCATCTAAAGGCACGTTTCTAACGGAAACCGACATTGTCTTTAATTTACTGCTCATTTGAGTGTTGTGACACGTCCATACCCCTTTATTCAGCTAAACTAACAGTTCATTTCATCCATAATAACCAGCATTATTGTCGTCATTTTGATTTAGACATGAGCTGGAATCCCATCAGCAAATGAATTTTGTTGATGGACTACTACACTCCCCTTCTCTTTTCTCCGCTCCAGTCCGATTTGACAAATTCAATTCAGGGTGAGCCCCCCTTTTGCTTCACCTTGAAAATTCACACAGGCATACATGCTAGGATTTGATTAGTGGATGCTTGGAGGCATGCGGCTTGTTGATTAGAATTGGACGAGGACTGCATTTTGATGGGAACAGACATTACACTGGCTCGCTCTTTCTCGCCACATAAACACTCGTTCTTCCTCTGTATTGCCCTCGTAACTTCTCTGCGAACCTGCTTTGATTCTCTGCATAACTCTCTACGTTCTTGCCCTCTTTCACCGTACTCTGTCACTCCCTCATCAGCTCCTTCCTTCTTTATTGTCTTCATCTCCTTCCCTCATGATCATTTTTTTTCCTCTCACTCTCCTCCCAGTGGGAAACCTTGTTTCTGGCCATTGGCAGGTTCTCAATACAATCAGGGGGAAAGCTGGTGAAAGAAACCTCTGGCTTTTTTTTTGTATGCAGCAACATATTACTCTGCTCTCTGCTGATTATTTTGTTACTATGGTACATTTACCTCTGTGGTGAGATGTGATTAACCAGATCTTAGGGGGCCTGAGCCCTCAACTCCCATCGCAATCAGCCGCAATACCTAAAAGACTGGCCAAGATTTCATCTTCCTTTCGCACCTCTCTATGACTACAAGTTAAATATGTTCAGAGAGCCTTATTCTGTCTACGTACACCCAAGAGACCCCATGTACTGGAAATCATTATGATCCCTTTGGAGTGGCTGAAGCAAGCGGAAGTTACTGAACAGAAAGATGTAAAGGAAGGTGTGGGGGAGTGGGGAAGAAAAAGAGACGTATGTAGATCCATATTTAGGACATGGTGTCTTGTATCATAGCTTCTCGAGTCCCAGGGTTCCAGCTACAGTACGACAGCATACTTCCATGTTGGAGAACTCATAGGTTTGATCCTTCTTTGGTTTATTTGCATATAGGGAAAGGACCGTGCTTGTAACTCAAGGGAAATGGTGACATGTATTCAATATATGGTGGTGATACACATGCACATTATATCATGTTTTTAGGTTTTAGCAATAACACAGCATTTTATGTCGTGTTAAAACTATTTGTGTCCACCTGTAAAACAGATTGTACTCAACCAGAATACATTTTGTTGCCATGCGTACCCTTGCAATTGTGGCGGGAAATGCATTTCTGCTCCTCACGTTATGGAGTGGATGTATCACAGCTCGTTTTCACAAATACCAATAAACTTGGCTGGATCTTGCAAAAATGTTTTTAATATAATTCTATCAATAAGATTTTCACATTCACAAAACCAAATGTAGTAAATGTAAGCATTTGCTATTTAGGATGAATTCAAATGAACTTTTATGGACTGCAATTGAATGCAGGACTAATTCCTTGCATCTCATTGTAAAATATTTCTTAAAAGGCTTATGCATTTTTTTTTTTAATTAAAAATAAATAAATAGAAATGTTAATCATATAGGCTAATAGGTTATATGGATTAGTAGGCTTTGCATGGGAGTATTAACAATGGTACGACAATAGCCTTCTGTGCAATGCTACAACGTACCGCAGCTGTTCTACAGTACCCTTTTTCCACCAAATCAGTGCTGGTGCTAGTTCGGAGCCAGAGCCTAGTTTCAAATTGGTTCTTTGTGTTTCCACACCCAAAGCACAGCTACGAGCCAGGAAAAGTGGTTCTTAAGTAACACCAAAACATTGCTGGGTATTACATCAGCAGCTGGGGGCGGGGTCAGCAAGATGAACACAGACTTGAGATCCACCATTTATTAAATAGTAGCTAATGGAGCTAAAAGCTGCTGCTCATTTGTAATCACCGTCTATACTTACGGCGAACTGCATTAATGCGTTGGATTCGCTGCGTTTTGATGCAGATGATTTACGATGTCGTAAAGCCATGTGAATCCATAGTAACGCAACGTTCGCCATTGTTGATGGAAGGCTTGTTCAAGATGCATCCGCGCTGTGCAGCCCGTTGCCGTATGACATCAAAGTAACAGCGAAAGCAAATGACTCCTTATGCATTTGAATCGCTCATGCTGTGTTTTGATATCATACGCAGATCTGTCCACTCAGCGTCGATGCATCTAGATTCTAGATCATGCCTGGTGTGTGCTTGTTTGTTTCCCGCTGTTTCCCTTGCTAGCGTTGTTGAGAAAGATCAGACGTATACAGTGACGCAAGACCTGGCTCTGTTGTGGCTCTTAGCATGTGGAAAGCCAAATGGTTCTCAGAAGGCTCGTCAGTCGCACAAACTACGAACTGTCACTAGAACTGGCTCTGAACTAGCAAACGGTTCATTCTAGTGGAAAAGGGGTACAGGAGATCTGAGTTTGAGTCCCAGCTCGGTTCAAGCTTCTCAAACCAAAATAGTTTGTTTGAAATGGACTCTGATTTAAAACACATTCAGGAGCTTTGTTATTCATAGTCATTTTTATTTGTATTAGGCTGTTTATTTCTAATTCTTATTGATGCTTAGAAATAAGAAACAGCAGATTAGTCAAGTGTTCGGTTTTGTGAATCACTCAGGAAATTGAGATGACTGACAGTGATAACTAAAGCAACAGAAGAAAAACAACAAATTTCAGAACATGTCCATACATTAAACAAATCAGTGTTGGCTGAATATGTTTACTACAACTTTAAAAATATATATAAAAAAAGTTGACTAAAACAACAACAACAACAACCGCTAATGTATTGCTTTAAATATAATAATAAATAAGAATCCAAAAGAATTCTAAGATTATAATTCAGTAAAAAAGCACATTTTTAAAGATTTACATAGTCACGGGGGAGTATTTATTTATTACAGGTGTTTATTTCCTCTGCCCTTTTATGAACACTGATGAATACAGAATCTTATTCTTTGTATAGCCAAATTATATATTTTCTTCTTTTCTCTCTCACTGAATCTGTCAGCTAGTTTTTCTGGACCCCCTCGCTGTCACTGAAGCACGAATGGTGATTTACACCTTTGTATTGTCTTGCACTCCCACCATAAAGACACTGAACTATCCCTCCCAACCTCCATCAGTTGCACAAGAACAATTAAGACTTAACTTCTAAACATTGGCTTTAGTAGAAGCATAAGGATGTTTTATTAGGACTCATCCCTGCTTTTTAATTTCACTGTTGTGTTGTGGTCAAATTCATGTACACTTTTTTTTCTGCATGTTATGTACAGGGCTCTGTGTTGTACGGGAGCATGCGCATGGGACCTGTTGAAATGCGTCAGTCAATTATTAAATGTAATTTCAAATGTTCTATTTTTAAATAATTTGGTCACATTTATTTGGTCAGAATATTGACAGAGCAAGTAAATTCACCTTTTCTACAATTTATTTATTTTATGGCATTTATGCATAATCTAAAATACTGGCTAGTACTGTACAGTGAGTACACTTCATGCATGGCTGTCACGTTAATTTCATTGTAACAGTAGTCAAATAGCTGGAACATTAAGCGCTTAAATGATAAATAATTAGCCTAGCATTTTGGTTGACTACCTATTGTAGGTTTTTATTTATTTTTATATTTATTTCTATCAAGTGTGCAACCTCCCGCGGCCTCTCTTGAAGCCAATAATGAAGTAACTTTAACTGCAATTCATTAACTGGCCGTTAGGCCGGGGACACGCTGCAAGCGTGCCGTGAGCGTCTCGGCTGCGTGGCGTGTTTCGGCTCCCATGTTAACAGGTTGGAGCTTGCACACTGCCTGCGTGGCTCGAGCCGCGCGGAAACCGCGTGCATGCTAGAAATAGAAGAGATGCCTATTTTTCATGCGACACGCAAGCGTGTTGGAAGCGTTTCCAGGCAAAATAGAATTGGAAAAGATGTTTATATGTAATTTTGACACGAATACATATGTATAAAAAACATTTTCATGTTTAAAAGTCTGTAGGTCAACATAAATGTAGATATGGGCCTAATTGTAATACTAAAAAACAACATAATTAGCGATTTTTAAATATTTTACCTGTCAATACAGAACAAAATATTCTGTAGCCTATTTTGCCATTAGTACCATAGTAGGTGTTGTCAATAGGCTACTGCCGACGTTGTCTTTGCTGTATCCAGTAGGCTATATATTTATGTTTAACATGAACTATTAGGGCTTCCCTGTACATCAATAGCAGCAGCACCGCAGTGTCAGACACACTTCTGGTGTGCAAAGACAGAAAATGCCACGCAGCCGCCCCACGGCTGACACGCAACAGAAACGTCACGCTACGCTTGCAGTGTGTCTCCGGCCTTAGAGACAGGCTCCAGAAGGGAGCAGAATCTCATTGAGCCCCATGTTAAAATGCCCAACTTTACAGCAGAAAAAAAAAACATGTTTACAACCTGGTACAAATTGTAGTTTTGGTATATACAGCTAATTTTGTCCTTCATGACAACTGTGAGAGGGGTGAGTTTTTTTTATAACTCATTTGTTTACATTATATAAAGCCTTAAAGTTCTGGATAATTAAGGGCGTGGCCACTTGACGGGTGGATAGCCGTTTGTCTGGTGTCTGTTAGTCAACACATTTACATCCAAAGTGACTTACAGAAGAGGAGAGCAGTAGAAGCAACTAAACAAACAAGAGCAACAGCTTGCAAGTGCTGTAAGAAGTCTCCATTAATCGAGCACAATAGACAAACATTTTTTTTTTAAACAAACAAACAAACCGAAAATTTTATTGGATAGTTAAGTGCTAGGATTTATTAGTCAGGTGCAGCTGGAAAAGATGTGTCTTAAGATGTTTTTTGAAAATGGCTACAGACTTGGCTTCACGAATTGAGATCGGCAGGTCGTTCCACCAGGTGGGAATGGTCCAGGAAAAGGTCCTTGAGAGTGATTTCATGCCTCTTTGGGATGGCACCACGAGGCGTCGTTTACTTGCAGAAGGCAAACTTCTGGAGGGTGTGCAAGTCTGAACAAGCGAATTTAGGTATATTGGTGCAGAGCCAGTCATTGTCACCTAAGCCCCGCCCACGTCCCACCTCTTAGCCCATTTTATATTATCTGGGAATGACGTGCTGACAAGATGGCAACTGCCAGTTCGACCCTACTTTACGCTTCAAAACTGCTCTTCAGAATCCTTTGGGTGACGTCACAGACATTACGTCCATATTTCTTTATAGTCATATATATATGACTATAAAGTAGTCATATATATATATATATATATATAAATAATATACATCTCTGTGTGTGTGTGTGTGTATCTGTGTGTGTGTACCTTTTGACTTTGGCAGTTTTGTGATGAAACTATCACGAGGACTCATTTTGTTGCAAACTTTCTGTCTTTGAAGCTGTGGTGATATCCTCCTGCCACAACTCTGCTAGGAGAGCACTTCCTCAGTCTCATCGGACCATCTCTGTATTGCTCTCCGTTTTACTTTAAACAGCATTATCTTTCTCTTTTCTCTCTCTCCTCTGTTCACTTCTCTTCTCCAGTCCACCTTAGTTTCCAGTTTCCGGGTTGTGGTCAATTTCGGCTGTAATTTAGCCTCGGAAGCACACCCACTCCTCTTGACACTGGCTTTCTGAAAATTGGCTATTGATGCTCACCGCTCTTCTACACTTATACTGAAGCAATTTCACACAGTTCTGAGAGACAGCACTCAACACAGTCCACTATGACTGACATGATCAACAGCTCATAGTATGGCAGATGAGCTTTTCTCTTGTTCCTACCTGACTGATTTTAGTGGGCTTAACCTCCAATTTATCAGTGATTCTCTTTGGCCACTAGGGACTTAAGTACACAAGGAATTACAGCTTGAAAATTTCTTTCAATTTCAGTGCAAGTTTTTTTTTAATTTATGTGTTTGTGGAAAAGAGTGAGGCTTGATATGAACAATGAAGTTTACCTACATCTTAAAGGAGTACAGTCCCTGACAAAAGTCTTGTCGCTTATCTATTTTCTAGAAATACCTGATATTAACCTGACTTTTAATTAATTAATTGGTGTTAGAAATAATAATAATAAATAATAATAATAATACATTTTATTTATAATGCACTTTATATTAAACAAAATCTCAAAGTGCTAGAATATGAAATATGAAATAGAATATGAAATAGCTCATATGAAAAGCTAAAACCCTCCCAAATGATGTATAATGCACTGAAATAAATAATTTTCACAGAAAAAATATTTATCATTTAATCAAGACAGAAAGGTCAAATTTTGGCAAGACAAAAGTTTTGTCGCCTATACAGAAATGGAACAAATTTACTGCAAATACAAAAATATGTCAGCAAATTAAGTTGTGGTGCTGTGAGATCCAAATTTAATATCTTGTATGACTTCCATGAGCTTGAAGGACTGCATCCATGCGGTTTGTCAAGGATTCATACAATTTATTGATGAAGTCATCAGGAATAGCTAAGAAAGCAGTCTTGCATGCCTCCCAGAGTTCATCAATATTCTTTGGTTTCGTCTTTCATGCGTCCTCTTTCATCCTACCCCACATTTGCTCAATGATGTTCATGTCTGGTGACTGGGCTGGCCAATCCTGGAGCATCTTGATCTTCTTCGCCTTGAGGAACTTTGATGTGGAGATGGAAGTATGTGATGGAGCACCGTCCTGCTGCAGAATTTGGCCTCTTTTATGGTTGGGAATAAGAGGTAGCTAAGATTTCTTGGTATTTTAGACTATTGATGTTGCCTTTCACCCTGCAGATCTCTCGCACACCCCCATACTGGATGTAACCCCAGACCATGATTTTTCCGCCACCATACTTCACTGTTTTCCGGGTGAATCTCGGATCCATTCTGGCTCCAGTAGGTCTCCTGCAATATTTGCGGCGACTGTGGTGTAATTCAACAGAAGATTCATCTGAAAAATCCAGCTTCTGCCACTTTTCCAGCGTCCATCCTTTTAGCAGGCTGTGGGCCTTGGCAAATGCCACACGGTTTTTCAATTTTCTTTTGTTTAGTGCTGGCTTCTGGGCACTGATTCGACCATGCAGGCCATTTCGAGACAGAATCCGACAAACTGTTCTGGTTGACACATGGACTTCAGGTGACCAGGTCTCGTGGAGCTCAGCTGCAGTGGAAAATGGGCTGGCCTTGGATTTTCGAGCCAACAAACGGTCCTCTTGAGCAGTTGTCTTGCGGGGTCTGCCTGACCTGGGCTTGTCAAAAACGTCTCCAGTCTCTTCAAATCTTTTTTTTTTATCCTCTGTACTTGAAGCTGAGACACATTGAAGGTGTCTGCCACATCAGCAGTGGATCTGGTCTTCAGCCTCTTGATAATCAAAACTTTAGTCTCAGGGTGAATCTTAGGCATGTTTGCAGAGGTCTAGTTGCAGTTGATGTGAAGGTCTAGCGTACTGGGGTTCTTTTTATACACACTTGAGACCTAATTGATCCATTATTAGTCACAGGTGAAGCTCATATGACAAGGTGACAACACTTATGTCTTTGCAAAAAATGACTCAATGGGCTTTACCAAGCTGTGAATATATGAATACTTTTTGAAAGTTTAGTTTTTCACTGAAACATTATCACAAAAGCTGGTGGGATTAAAATGAGCCATTTCTTGTAAAAATATCTTGATTAGAAATATATTTCAGCGGCACTTTAGGTCAATTTGTACACAAGCGACAAGACTTTTGTCAGGGACTGTACTTCAACGCTGGGAAGATGAATTTGTATTTAAACTGGGTCATTAATGTAGTACTGTGACTGATTTGGAGAACAGACACTAATGTTAAATCAGTCAGATTACATTTACCGTCATGAATTAGCTGAATGTGCTCTTGTGATGAGAGCACAATCATTTGAATATACTCCAGGGTTTTTACTGATACAAAGCCATATGCTAATCGCAGAAGTAAACCTTTAAGGGTCTTAGGGAATACATTGATGGAAAGATGCTTGCATGCATGCATATTATTGTCTTAGTGGAAGTTTACTTGAAATAGCAAGGGTTAAAGTGTTAATTTTAATTTAGTGTTAAATTATTTAGACCAAATTGGTAATGCCCTATTATATATATATATATATATATATATATATATATATATATATATATATATATATATATATATATATATATATATATATATATATTAAAAATCTATTTTTAGATTTACCTTTTAGGCAATAAAAATAATTATAATAGTTGTTCTATAATTGGTACATTGATAACCATTTGTATAACCACACAAATACTAAAATACAAATAATGGTTAAGTTGTGGTTACCATTCAATAAGTTACCTTCTTTATTTATTCATTTATTAATTTTGTTTATTGTAAAATCCTGGTTAATTTTGGTAAAGGTAGATATATTCACTTTGTGAGCTGACATGTTTGTTTGAAGGACAGCATTGGGCAGGATGTGGGACAGCGTGTTCTGTCAATAAAAAAGGCCTTTTATACGATTATTCTAAATAACAACAACAACAACAATAATAATAATAATAATAATCAGCCAACTAATCGATTATCAAAACAAGAAAATGGTTGCAAAAGTTAGTTGCAGCCTTAAATAATATATGCAAAATATTTTATTGTAGTCTCTGCCTTTTTGGGACAATGTTATTACTGTTATATCCAAAAAATTTTTTTTTGCAAAAAACATCTGTTATATGCTGCAGTTGTAATTGAATGAACTCTGTAACCTGCTTGCTACACACAATGGGTTAATCGGTTTGTTTATGCTTATTGAATTCCCTCATTATTAATCAATGCCTCGCTCGACACGCTTCCCCTCTCGTTATTGGAGAGTTAAATTTCCGCCGTGGCAATTCCCACAGACAATAGAGGCCAAATCAATGGAGATGTAGAGCGCGAGATTGTGTCTGAATGGAATTAAAACAAACATCTTTGCTCTATTAGCAATGCCTTTCACTTTTAGCTCCAGGGGGAGAGCTTAATTTGTTGAAGGTGGAACCTAGTGACGTTAAATGGGTTCTGACAAACTCCGCTCTGATAAAGATTATTGACCCTTATTGTTCAGTCCTGGTATGCAATACAATCTGGTTTGTTTAGGTAATATGAAGTATATACTTCAGTTTTAGAGCCAATGGCCTGAACAGCTTGACCATGAATTATATAATTATTAATAAACTGTCCATCCATCCATCCATCCATCCATCCATCCATCCATCCATCCATCCATCCATCCATCCATCCATCCATCCATCCATCCATCGAAATTACTATATATATATATATTTTTTTTTTATAATAATAATTTTAGTATATAGATAGATAGATAGATAGATAGATAGATAGATAGATAGATAGATAGATAGATAGATAATCACAATTTATAATTTATTTCACAGTTAAAAAGTACATTACAGATAACAGTAGGTTAGGGATAACCCGTCTAATATCTACCTTGCATGTTTCTTGAAGCTATCAGAATTATACTTACCTGATTGTTTTTTTTTCCCCCAGCTGGGTGCAGAGTTTTGGCCATGAGGGTCTTGGCCTCCTGTTGGATACCCTGGAGAAGCTCCTCCTTAAAAAACAGTAAAACAAATTCCATTATCAAAGGCTTCCTATTAGGATTTTTAAACTAGTTGTTTTCTTTACCCTCAGCATGTAGCTCTGTGCAGTTTGTAAACTAAATTATTTGACTGTTTTTGTCTTGTTAACCCACTGAGCTCCTCCTGCATTCATTCATTCACTCTCTCATTTTCTTTTTTTTAGCCAAGAAAAGGTGGATAAGAAGTGTCAACACAAAGTCATTCAGTGCCTCAAGGCCTTTATGAACAACAAGGTAATAACGTCACCGAGCTGCAAGTTCACTTTATAACTACCTCCCACTTGAGATAACTCACGTGTCATTGGACAGTTATCAGTTTTCAAAGACCACATACAACCTGCAGCTAAATACGGTTGTTACTCTTCTTTCCAATGTGAGATTCACAGTCTTCGCTCCCATTGGTATTATGGGATTGGGTTACATTATAGCCGTTTTCCTTTTTTTTTCAGTTTTGTTTCTTTAAAATGTTTTCTTTTCTTATTTAAACATGAAAAGTTGAAGTAAACTGAAAATGAAACGACTATAATGTAACCCAATCCCATAAATTCATCATGCTAGAAAATTATGGTACTATAGTTTTTATTAAAAAAAATTTAAAAAATTTTTTACGGATGTTTTTAACACTGTGAAAATCATTGTTGCTATTTTGACAAAATGTCAGCCAAATAGATAACATTATTTCAATGGCCAATTAGCAGATTTTGTTACAAAAAATGCAGAATACATTAGAGAAAATCAAACTTTTAAGTTTGCAAGGCATAATAATAGATTTGCAATAGATTGTAAGAATTTTAGTTGCAATGTAGCACAGAAATTATATGCCAAAACGGAGCAGTTTGCACGTGGCCAAATAATATTAATAGAATATATGGAATGAATGTAAAAAAGAGAAATTGACAAGTAAAGGCCAAGTATGGTAACCCATACTCAGAATTTGTTCTCTGCATTTAACCCATCCAAGTTAGTGTACACACTTCTGCAATCTCTGGACCCACACACCCTGAGCAGTGGTCAGCCCTTTTTGCTGTGGCGGCGCAATTGGGTGTAAGGTGCCTTGCTCAATGGCACCTCAGTAATTTCCTGCTAGTATATAGAATCGAACCCACAACCTTCGGGTTACCAGTAGGGCTGTCAACGAATATTATAAATTAGAATATACATTCTAATTGAATAGTTTTAAAATAATGAATTTTGAAGATGAAAATTAATATTCGAAAGAAAAAAAAAGTGGAAAAAATGCCTGCGGTAGTAGAGGCGTGGCTGTTTGCTTTGCGAGTGGGCGCACCAGGGACAGGTCACAGGAGTCGCAATGTCAGTCACAGCATCAATGCTGAAAGTTGACACGTCTTGCATGGAAGATGGCAGGAAATGCAGAGCCCAGCCCGTCCATTTACCATTTACCCCTCCGAAATCTAAAAACCCATGTCTGGAAGTACTTTGGGTTTTGGTTGGTAGGAGGTCAAATTGTTGAGCCGCGAGATAGTTTTATGTAAGCTATGTAAGATACAGTTTGCATACCATGCCTCATTTTATTTAACGTTAAACAGAAACATTACTAAAGTGTAGGCTACTGTACTGACTGAATAGATATTGTATGAGTAAAGGATAAATGCACTGCTTTTATGCACACTTCCACTGGTTTGATTATTTACTGTTTCATGTCAAGGAAAAGTTCCATGTTTAACGCAGTACAGCTCTCTAAGAGCTTTCAATATGCTGTAAAACTTAAATGAATATTAATAATATTTGTTTCAATCACTGGATGAAGCCTGCTATATTTGGTACAAGAGTCGCAACCTTAAAGGTCCCATTCTTTGCGGGTTTTCGAAGCTTTGATTATGTTTACAGTGTGCAATATAACATGAGTTCATGTTTCGTGTGTAAGAAAACACAGTATTTTTCACACAATTTACTTACCTGTACAGCACTATTTCCTCTGTCCTAAAAAGACCTGATTCCTTGTTCTATGAAGTCCCTCCTTCAGAAATACGTAACCAGTTCTGATTGGGCCAGCGCTTCCCGTGTTGTGATTGGACAGCAGCTTAGTGCACTTTGCCCGGAAAGGTCCCGCCTCTTACCACAGGGTGTCAAAAAGACAAAAAGTGATAAATGAAAATTGTCAAATTTAAGGCCATTAAAAGTGTTAAATGTGGTCTCGGAGGTATTATTTTTTTCCAAATTAGGTATTATTTTTTCAGACTATCAGGTGTCCAATTCTGATTGAAATTCTATCTGCGTTCGCGTTAGTTCGTTTAAATATGGGCTTTAGCATATCTGGCCACATAATCAAAGATCTTTCGTCTCCGTCTCAACGTATGTTTGATGCTGACGTCATATTCAGCGGTCGTTCGGCATCATCTCAGAACACTGCGCGCTCAACAGAAGTGGCTGGCTTACGTTTTATTTTAGACTTGCTTGCTTCAAGGCATATCTTCAACGACTATCCTCATAAGAGCAATCTTAAATGATTTATATAAAGTCTAAAATGAACAAAAAGAGTTGTGAGAGAATGAGGCGCGATCCATTGACAGTATATAAACAGTGAGATCCGCGTGTCTGTCTGCTCTTAAAGGGACAGCAGCCAAAATAACTTTTGCAGCTTTAATAAGAATGAACTATTTAATTTATAGTTTATGCAGTGCAGACGGCATATAACTTTGATAACTTTATTAAATTTCTGTATATTTCCTAACTGTTAAGACAGCAAGAGCTGGAGTAAACATGACATTTATTATGGGTGTATGTTAGCATTGTTTTAAGTTTACTTAAATTAAAAACTGTTATATTTTTTAAGCCTAATAATATTTGTAAAAAAACAATCAGTAGCTGTATTAATATCAGTAATACTGGCCTTCATTCATAAAAAGATGCCATTTAAACAAGTATTTAAAATATACTGTCTTTATGTTGTTTCTACATTAATTTGATTAACTGTGAAATCATTATATTGAAAAATATATTAAAAACGTACACAAACATTTCTTTTTTATTGCGATTAATCACAGAAAAAATGTGTGATTAATCTAGTTGAAGTTTTTAATCGATTGACAGCACTAGTTTTTTGTATTTTGTTAAACTCAACAACACACACAAATTATCAGTTATAACTTATAACAGATTTCCTCCTGGTGTCGATTCTAAATCTATTCTTTTTTGTATGTTATAGATGTCAAAATCTGTGTAAATAATAGAAAGATCGCTGATTAACACTTGCAATTCAGTGTCGTGATGATTTTAAAAAATATTCTGAAGGTAGTAAAAAAGGTATTAAAAAGTAGTAAATTTAACTTAAGGATTGCTGTATATACCCTGTACCATAACGGGGAGATGCAAGCGCTGAATGTGCTCTCTACTCCAGAGCAACAAGACCACGCCCCCTATTTTGCGTGTTCTTGTGGGCGGAGGGTTAGTCAACAAACGGTTCTAGTGACGTCATTACATCCCTGCACTTCCTGCTGTAGTCCAAACCGGCCGTTCGCTGTAGGCTTTGAAAGGGAACTTCTGTTAAATAAAATATCTCGCTTGGCATTGAACTTTGAGCTTTATAATTTTACAGGTATTATTTATGGTCTAACAGCAACATTACACACTAACTAAAGTTTGAAAGATGAAATCGTGAAGAACGGGACCTTTAAATAGCTTGGGACAAATCTCTTGATCCGCACTCAAAAGTTTGTTCATTTAAACCGTTATGTGCAGAGAGTGTGAGCTGAGGATGAGATAGAGTGAGGTCTGCGGTCTTGGCCATTATTTGCTTTACTTGTTTTTGTGTAAGTAATACGTTGTCAAATATGTTTAAACTTAAATAGACTACCTATAGTAGTAGTTATGTCTGTTTGTATTAATTTTTTCTGTTATAGTTTGAATATTTGTGTTTTTTTTAGGGAATATTCGAACGTCATTTTTGAGCAATTTTGACAGCCCTAGTTACCAGTCTGACTCTATCTACAATTCCACGAATTCCAGCAGATAAATATTTTAAAAAATGTATCTGTTGTGGATGTATTTCATTTGTTTCAGACGTGCTTTTTAGAAATTAGAAATCTTAGAAATAATTATAATTTAATACTTATAATATTTATAATAATACTTATTAGAAATAACATTATTACCCTAAAGCACTAGCTTCAAACAAGACTCATTCCAACCACTGTTGTGTGTCAGCCGGGTCGGCTCTTCATCAACTGGCGTGTTACATATCCGCTAACTCATCGCATGCCTGCTTCTCACCGTCGGACGCATGTACCTGCGGGAGCTTTCAAATGGTCAGGAGCGATAAGAGCAGAGCTTCAGATGAAGGGGGTTGCAGACAGCCACCACTCTGAACTCGGGAGGGGGTTACTCCGCAAGGCCAAGGTGGAGCGGTCTTAGGGGGCTTTTGATGATTTGCACACTCCTGTTAGAGAGAGGCGTTAGAAGTTGATCTCCAGTGGTGTCTCTGATGTTGCTGAGATAGCCCGCGGTCTGAGGAGTTACCCCCGCCTCTTGCACACATACATACATACACACGTACAGATAGAGATCTGTGGTGTTTTGATCCATGTTCATTCATTGGGTATGTGGCAGATGTAAGACAGGCATGTTGTCTGGTGTCAACATATCCCATGGTGTTTGAGTGAAGTTGAACTGATCTTATCTGAGGACCTGTTAGCAGTCATCTATCAGCGTCGTTAACGGGTCTGACTCTGTTTTATGATGGCGTATATCAATGGTATTTTACTAAAGTAAGCATTGATATTACAGTACATCAGTATTAGAAATTTAAAAGAAAAAAAAATGCATTGTCAATATTCCTTCTACATGGTTAGTATTAGATATTTATGCAGTTTAATGTTCAGATTAGATTTTTTTTTAAATCCTTATTGTGATCTAATGCTTATTTGAAGTAAATGTTTGTCTTTGTTTTATTTAGACAACATAGCATAGAATATCAGCTATTTATCAATTATTTGTGCTAAAATATTTACTTCAGTATTGATGAGAGGATCTGTGCTTTTACCATTGCAAAAAGCGTAAAGGCTAACAAAGGTAATCTGGCCATTGTTCAGATTTTTATGACAGTCAGTTATAGTTTGTTACACACAGTTTATTGTGGATTAGCACATTCGTTTTGTGAATAATGTTTAATATTTCGTGTTATATTGCTAGTAAACATGCAGTAGTAGTACTGCAATGTTTGTGGAAATGTGCTTTACTGAGTGGAAAAAGAACACACATTGCTCAATTAGCTGCAGATTACTGATCACTAATATTTAAGATCTGAATCTGTTAATTAAAAACAACTTCATTGGGCATACATAGCAGTGATGCTTGTCACTAAATATGTAATTATAATTTAAATGTTGAAATCTGGAATCTTTATTAATCTTTAATAATTAACATCTTTATTTGTTTTATTAATTAAAAAGTGTTAAAATTGCCCTAAACCGGTGATTCGTCTTTTTCACAGCACATGCACGGACACTTGCACACAAAAATGGCAATATATTTTCGTAAACAGTCAATTATGTCTTAAAACATTTTAAAAGGAAATATAAAAGTGTGTGTGTGTGTAAATCTTTATCCTGATTTTTGTTCATGGTATTCAGCTGCAATAGAATGTTTTGCAATAAGACTTAGAATAATAATGTGAATATCAAATTTTTTTTTTTTTTTACCTTATTCGAATCAAAATTAGGAATCGATAAGAATCGGATTCGTTAAAATTCAAATGATACCCATCCCTAGTTTTTAGTAATCTGAATCATGTGTGTTTCTAGTAATCCTAATAAATTCTAGTAATTCTAATAATTGTTATTCAGTTGTCTCGTCATTGACTCTAATTGACACGCCATTTGTTTAAAATGGAAACAAAGCAATTAAGCGCATCAGTGAATCTTTCAGTAAATCTATCATGGTCACCCACCGAGGCAATATAAATGGGTTGAGGCCATTGTTGTTTTCCTGAGGCCTGTTTCTGTAGTGTCACAGAAAAACACTTCTGTGTAGTTATTTTTTAGAATTAATTTGTTGGAAATCCCAGTTGTATGTTCTGCAAGTTTCAAAATCTACTACACATACCTCTTAGCTCTAAAGGTCTCATGTAATCCCAAGCACCCAACAGGTGCCTAGAGCCTTATTTACCCAGAGGCCTGTCACTACTACAGACTTCTCATTTTAGCCCCACAGCATCACGGGACGTATTCCGCCCAAGTTGCCTGCCAGGCAGGTGCTCCCGTCCAGCTGTCACCAACTCCCACCAAATGAAGACAGAAAATGGATCAAATATGTTTACATCCATTACTGTGCGTAAACACTCTGATAAAGCGTTATCTCCCCTGTGCCTCTGAGACGGGAAGGATGTTTTCATATCCAAGTTTGCATAAAAAAAGCTGAAGAAACATCTGTTCTGAATGACAACAAGTCTGAGATATGGCAGTCGCAGGCATTAATTGGCATGAGTTATGGAGCAATTAACACAACTTGGTGAATTTGCTGTCCTAAAGCTTTTTAGTCAGAAATTAATTCACTCAGCATGATTCATGTCTTGAAAATTGCTAAACTTCTTTTGTGCTGTTTCAAGATGGCAGCTGATTTAGGTCTTCCAAATGTAGCGTCACATTGTGACAAGTATAATTACCGTATATATATATATATATATATATATATATATATATATATATATATATATATATATATATATATATATATATATTTGTTCACTTCTAAATAAGCAGATCATGAAATTTTATAATTAGAGACGAGACAAAAAAAAACCTTTGGGAATATTTTTTTTTGGCAAGTGAATCTCTTGTACCTAAAGATTGACAGAGTAGAGAGATATTGTCTTTTAAGTTACATCAGAGTGTTTTTGAATTAATGAGAAATTCATCCTGTGGTGTTGGCGCTGCGGTCGTCATTAACTGAACCCCCCTGTGTTCATACGTGGATATTCTCCCCTCTTTGACTCCTCGCTTCTCTCTGCGGGTCTCGATCCGCTCTTGTCGTTCCAGACCCCCAAGGCTTTTCTGTCCTGTGTCTGTGTTCTTCATTCACCTTTATGCTTGCCATTTCTTTCTTTTTTTTTTTTTTTTACACCTCCCTCTCTCTTTCACGCTACTATTAACATATCCCTGATCGCAGATTTGTCATTACTTCAAGGACAGAGCAACAGGCAGCTATGCCATGTCCTTCTTTGGTTCCTCCACTTTTAAAGAGTCACCTCTAAATTAAAACTTAAACTCTTCTCCAAAATTACTACTTTGAATTTAATGTGTCCCTCAATATTTTATAAACCTATATATCTTACCGTATTTTTGTGTTTTGGATTGATTTTGGCATTAAATAACACATTCGACTGGTGACAGATTTTGACAGACAGCTCCCGCTACACACTTCTCTGTTCAGCCTAGTCAATAGCTCTCTTTTTTAGCTCTCCATTTTGTTCAGTAATTCTTTGAAAGTCATTGCATACAATTCATATTCACTGAATTGATCTTTTACTGAGATGCTGTAGATTTAGCAGGGGTGCAGTGTCACTGTGGAATAGAATTGCAGGAATCACTGAGTTACACTGGGTTATGAATTACATAACTTTTTCTGTCTGTCTGCAGTATGGACTGGAGCGGATCTTTGGAGAGGAGACGAGTCTGGCACTGTTGGCCCAAGCCATTGACCCTTGTCAGCCAGCCATGATGACAGATGTGGTTAAACTGCTTTCTGCAATCTGTATTGTGGGAGAAGAAAATACGTAAGCCCCCCGACTTGCTTTTTCCAGGCTTTGAGTTGAAATGACTCTAGTTATGATGCAATATTATTGTTCTTTCTTATTTCAGCCTCATTTCATTGTTTAATTATTCAATAATTTGTTTAGAGTTTTATTTCCCCATTGTGATATTTAACCTCAGCATTCTCAAATAGGGTATTTATTTCTTTTTTTGTGTGTGTGTTCAAATGCTTTTTTGGGCCACTGTTTGCTGAACTTCATATAATGACATCATAATTTAATGTTTTCTTATAGCTGTGTGTATGTTAGTTTACCGTTTGCGTTACCAAGTTTTATTAATTAGTATAGATTTGTACATATTCTTATTGATACTTTTTCTTCTTTTTTGGGTTGTCTTTTTACATTGAAATTATAAGGAGAGCATACATTTAACTTGACTATTTCATCTAAACAGTCTTTTTAAATATCAGCTCCATGTAAACAATGACAAATTGGCATTTTTATTAAAAGTATATAAGGAGCAGTAGGTGCATTTATACTGCCCTCCATACCCGTGAGAAGTGCAATCCCAGCATAACTCTCAAAAAATGTAAAGCCAAATCAAAGCCATAACATTTACTTTTACTTTTTTTATCCATGAAGTTTGGAGAAGGTCCTTGAAGCCATCACCACGGCAACCGAGGGAAGAGGGGTGGCCCGTTTTAACCCTATCGTCCAAGGCCTTACTGTTCGCTCCGTCCAGTTACAGGTAAACGTTCACTGCTACTCAAATGCCTTCTTATTCACTCATCTTCTGCTGTTAAATCCCTATTAATGCCCTCATGACCTTGTATGGTAAAATACACACTCAGCCAAATATACACATTTATACCTATGCTAGATGCAAAAGAAAGTCTTTCTGCTCTCAAGCTGAACTGGTGCCACTTTCTAAAGAAAACGAAAATAGGATCACTCTGATCTGTGTATTTTTTTGCCCTGTATACACACAAATATATGAAATGTTGGAGAAATGCAATGTTGCTTTAAAATATGAAACTAAGACACCAATAGGTGGCGGCAAGTGGCTTACGCCCTAGAAGTCTGCAGTTTTGGGCCCTTTTAGAACTTTTGACATGCTCTGACTTTTGTGCTTTTTCCAGTTTCTTATAAACATATCAGTGGCAAAAGTGTCATTTCACTTTATTCAGCACAACTAGGCTGCCATAATATATGAGCAACATGCATGCTTGTATTTTTGAGAGAATAATGTTTATGCATGGTTTAAAAAATAAATAAAAACGGCTTACTTTAAGGATGTTTTACTCGGCAAATAATTTTTTTTTTTTCAGTGATTGCACAAGTATCACTTAAAATTACCAGTTGTCTATTAATCTATCTATTAGATACTTGTCTACTGTCTAAATATAAAACAACCCATTTTCAAAGTGATTTTCACTCTGAATTTATATTGCAACTATTGTGTGCATTGCTCAGGTGGGGAAATACATTTCCTATAAATACTATTCCATTTTGAGTTTCCTCAGAGATTTGGGGGCAGCTAAATGGTTATGCTGAGATTAAGCACCAGCAATTTGCTTGATAGTTACTTCAATATACCGATGAAGTCACAGGGCCCTGAATCACCTCTAAAACGCAATTCACACTTTAAAATCACCTGCCGTCTGTGTATAGAGGCCTACACAGAAAACTAAGGAGCATGTCTGCTTGTTTAAGATCAGTCTTTTATACAAGCGCACATTTCAATAGACTATAAAGTAAAGATACTCATTGCTTCTTTTAAAGAATTGGTTCACTTTTAAAATTTCCTGATATTTTACTCACCCCATCTCATCCATGATGTTCATGTATTTCTTCAGTCTAAAGTAGAATATATTCCAGGATTTTTCCATTGCAGCCAAAATGTTGAAGGTCTAAATCAATGCAGTTTCAAAGGGCTTTAGAGGCTCTGCGTGATCCCAGAAAAGGAATAGGGTCTTATCTAGCGAAACGATCAGTCATCTACCCCAAAAATAACAAAAAAACAACGATGTCGGATGATTTTAAAGTTGAAGATTGAGTGTTTTTGGTAAAGGACTCCACCTTCAACTTTAAAATCATTCAACATTGTTGTTTTACCTTTTTTATTTTTTGCTACAGGCCGTTTGTATAACTCCTCGCTCATTGGCTTGGGGCTGTACTTCTGCCTAGCGCTAGATAAGCAGTTTAGCTAAAATCTAGTTTATTTTTTAAAATGACTAGATAAGACCTTATTCCTCATCTGGGATCACGCAGAGCCTCTGAAACCCTTTGAAACTGCATTGATGTAGACCATCAACATTTTGGTTGCAATGGAACTCCGTTGTGAGGAGAAAAACTTGGAATGTTTCCCTCAAAAAACGTTTCTTTTCAACTGAAGAAAGACATGAACATCTTGGATGAAATGGGTGAGTAAAATATCAGGAACTTTTCATTTCGAAGTGAACTAATCCTTTAAGTTTAGGATTAGTTTGTTGCTTGTTTAGAAGTGAAATTCATCGTTTTTAATGAATTAAATGTTAGAAAAACTTAATTTCCTGCCCCTTTCTCACAATTTGTAAGATTAGTGCTGCCAGCTATAGCACTTCATTAGCATTGTAAAGAACAAACTGGCATTAGTCAAACATCCCTGATGAGATTTAAAATAATCATAATATGACTATGGACATTTGGATATAGTCCTGTGCCTGTAAATAAGACAGAAGTGCACTATGAGTCTGGTGTCTGTAAACCACAAATCATGTAATGGGCAGTTTTCTTAACAGTGGATAGTACAGTAGAAAACTGTATTTGATATTCTAGAGTCACAAGCCATGATTGACTCTAATAACTGAATAGATCATGGGTAAATCAGAGCACTAGTGTATAAAAGTAGGTGCAAAAAGACTATATATATATATATGCCTTCTATTCTGTCTATCTAGTGTCCTATCTATCACTTTTCATCCTTCTTTCTGTCTGTAAAAATGTATATTTTTTTTAAAGGACTGTGCAGATCTGACTCTTTGCGTCCTATACTTTAATGTGTTTAGTTTTGACTCCAGACTGTCTTGTTTCAGAATGTGTGCACACATTAAGTGTCATGCTCTGCAGAGTGCTGGCCCTACAGAACAAAATGCGCTGGTATGGCTGCGTTAATTTCACGACTTCATTGTTAAGGCTGATCAAAGTAGCCTTGTTTCAATTTAATTAGTAGCAGAGGGAGGTGAAAGAGAGGCACAAATCGTTCCCTTCAAATATAAATAGAGCGTGCACATGTTCACATACTTTTTTCTTATATCCAGCATTTAGGATAAACCACTAAGCAAGCAGTTAATGTTACAGAAAAATAAATTCATTATTATTTTGACATGATGACGGAATGCGTTTATTGTGCTTTACTGTGACCTGCAGAGAGCAACATATTTAACAGTTCAATCACTTCAGAATATTATGTTTAGGATTAATCAACACACTATCTCCTCTTTCAGTCCAAAAGATTTTTGTAGTGTTGAATAGTTAATACGAAGCAGTTGCATGCACTGTAATAGCAGGTCACACAGGAAGGCCCCTTGGTTTCTCTTCATTTGGAATTTAAATAGAGAAATGCAGCCAAAAAATATCCAGGACGCATTGATTAATATCCATGGTCAACTAGTGTGTTTAGAGGCCTCTAGTAATGCTCTGTTGAATGACTGGTTATTGTTCCTGTTTGCTAATAGTCCGCTGTGATCTCTTTTAACCACATTAATCATTTATCAAAGACAGTTTTGAAGTTTTCTTTATGGTTTCTTTTTCTCACTCCACTCTCCTGTTCTTGCCTGATATATATTTAGAGGGTAAATCTTCAAATAGATGCTCTTAGAGGCACACATCTAGCAAAAGGGCATAAGGGAGTGCTCAGGGTCGACCATAGACTGCACAACATCTTTATTTATTTTTTTGAAGAATTTAAGGAAAACTCAAGGATACCAAGCATTTTCCTGTTGCATGTGTGACTGTGCGCTCATCCATGAGAGTTAGTAAATGATTCAGCATGTTGTTTTATCAATGCATAATTTGTGTTTTCATGTCTACATCTAGTAGATTTTTCTTTTAGCACTGTATTACCTTGAGCTAATGGAGAGTGAGTGATTCTCACAGGAATACTTCCTCTTTCTCTCCTCATCCTGTCATCTCACCACTCCCATTTCTCACCAGGCATGTGACGTAGGCAGGTTAGGAAGATGCTGAAGTTATTAATGGCAGATGTGTTTTTCTTTTCTCTTCTTAAAGCAGTCAGCAAGTGTTTCTTATATGCTCAACTTTGCAGAGATTCCTCCTGTAGTTGAGCCACACAAATATGAAAAATACAAAGCCGTCGTGTCTTAAATCAAAAGGCTTATGAAATACTTATTCTGCCCAAGCAGATCTTAAGCAATAAAAGGTTTTTTTCCTTTCAAGTTTTGAATTGGACATTTTCCTACAGTTCTTTAGGTACATGTGTAAAAATATTGATTCTTTGATTAATCAGCCAGTGACTTTTATAAACCGGTTGTAATGAATCAAAATGATTATTTAGTGCATCACTCAAAAGACTCAAACTTTTACCATTTGTTACTATTTGAATAATTGATGAATGAATTAAATGAATGTCATGTTTTTTAATGCATCATCATTTTTTTTTTACTGCCTACTTTTTTGGAACAGTTATGCATTTCCATCAGGGCAGCCACAGTACTTTGTAAAATAAATAAATATCTTTTATCTAACACTCAAAATAGTCAAAGATGATAATCTTGAGCCCTAAGAGCCAAAGCTGTGATGACAAATAAATGTTACAAATATTTACCCAAAAAAGGTAAATAAATCTCCCAACTATTTATTTATATATTTATATATATTTTTTAACATGTAGTCACCTATGTATATGGCACAACATTAATTGCACTTTAATCTGTAGAAATGGTAAAATGGCGCAATTATTTTATATCCAGTGGTCTAGATGGAACCAAGCACTGTTGTCCATTTGAATACCGAAACCATTTTTAATGAATCATTCAAAAGATTTGTGAACCCAGAAGGTACTGTTAAATCAGACTGATGACTCCTTTACTGAATTAACTCGTACCAGCCCTGTATCAGCTGAGACTCACTGCTATAAATAATCTGGTATCAGTGGGGTTTGTTTAATAATCAATAATTTTATCGTCAGATATGAATTCTGCTTTGTGAACAGGAGGTACAGACACACAGGCTCATACGACAAGTCACTGTCTGTTTAATACGCCTTGGTCCCCTGAATGCACTAGTGCCTTTTAACTAAACACTTCCTCACACATGTGATTTAGGGTGTCGCAGTGGAGACTGATCAATAATTGATGATCTGTGTTGCTTGAGGAGATGAGCAGTAGTTTTTGACTGAGGTAATGGAATCCTTTATGTTGGCTGAGAGCTCTTTGAGTTATAAACCACAGTGATGCTCTTCAACAGGTCCAAACTGCAGTCTCATATACATTCCTCTAAAAACAATCTGCTTCAGTGAGACATTTAAGACCATGATAAACTCACACATCGGTAAGGCAAAAAACTGGGCTAATAGTGAAAATTGTCAATCTTGGTCAAATTTGTGGTTTTTGCAAAAAAATAAATATTTCATTAATCCCTCGTCTAGCTATCCCAATGCTCCAAATAGCAATTAAACATCAAAAAAGACCTGTATTTGTATGTTTTCTGAGAGGATTACTTTTGTCAACAAACCTCTCACCCACACAGCGCCATACAAGCTGTCTGCCATCTGCCCTGTACAGTAAAAACCAGGATTTATCCTTGAAGAGAACACCTCTCCAAAGTGCTAAACACCATCGAATGTGAGCATTTGCCCACTCAAGTTGGCTAAGGCGACGACGAACTGTCGAGACTCTAATGAGGACGACGAGCATGCAGATGAGCAGTTTGTGCCGAAATAATTTGGTTATGCAAACCGATTGTTGCTGTCCAGATGGCTGGTCTCAAACGATCTTGAAGAAGATGCTGGATGTGGAGGTCCTGGGCTGGCGCGGGTTACACGTGGTTTGTCAAATTCTCTGCAACGCATTTGGAGACAGCTTATGGTAGAGAAATTAACATTCAATTCAGGGGCGACAACTCTGGTGGACATTCCTGCAGTCAGCATGCCAATTGCACACACCCTCAAAATTTGTGACATCTGTGGCATTGTGCTGTGTGATAAAACTGCACATGTTAGAATGGCCTTTTATTGTGGCCAACCTAAGGCACACCTGTGCAATAATTGTGCTCCTATCAGCATCTTGATATGCCACACCTTAGGTGGATGGATTATCTCAGCAAAGGAGAAGTGCTCACTAACACAAATTTATACAGATTTGTGAGCTATATTTAAGAAACATTGGCCTTTTGTGTACATATAAAAAGTTCAGCTCACAAAAATTGGGGGAAAACAAAAGTGTTGTGTTTATAATTTTGTTAGTGTATATATCACATTCTTTTTTAATTTTTTAACCCATTTGGTTTATGAGGGCACAGGAAGTAAAAATGTTTACGTTTTAATACCAATGCCATTATACACATTTGTGGTCTCATAAACCACATATACCTGTACACACAAACACACAAAACGCACTCGTACTGAATCTTATCTTTCCTTTAGGTGGCTTGCATGCAGCTCATCAATGCCCTCGTAACGTCTCCTGATGAGTTGGACTTCAGGCTGCACATCCGAAATGAATTTATGCGCTGCGGCCTGCGAAAGATCCTGCCGGTAAGCGGCTCCACCACTGTCTGTGTATTAATATTTAAATGAGTTGTCCACTTGAGTGAAATATTGTAAAATGGGTCTGCAAATAATTTATGAGGCCTGAAGGAGAGGTCGCTCTGCTGAATCAATACCTACAGCCAGAATTGGATTGGTCTCTTTCTCTCGGTCTGTCTCCTCTTGGCATTCTGAATGTGGTTATGTTCTATCAACAAACGACTGAAAACTGCCTGAACAAAACAGGAAAGAAGTGTGTGAAATGAAAGCCAGAGTGTGTGCGAGTCTGATAGATTAATGCCGCACGCATGTCTTATTTATTATTCAAAACAGAAGCTGCCTCAGAAATAGGACTAGACAATAAAAAGAGATGGAATGAAAGCAAAATAATTTTTTTCTTTCTAAATACACATTTTTTGAAAATAGTGTTTTGTCACTGTTTCTTTTTTCTCTGTCTTAAAGTGGTCACATTCCTCGTTTTCCCCTGAAAGTCAACTTAAAATGTTAGTCACATTTTCTTGCAACAAAAGCAATTTTATGAAATTTTCCCCATTAATTTTTTTCCTCGTTCTTTCTGTCTACTTCGGATTACACCTGCTGTTTTGCTACAATATATGTAGTTGATCTCTGTTCTGATTGGCTAACCTCTTTGCATATATAACGAGCAAAAACACCTCTGTAATTTTCAGAATACAGACTTGGTGTTTGTGGAAATGTGTGCCATATGTGATTGACATCAGTACCGTGATTAGGCTTTTTTTTACCGAAAGAAGTGAAACTTTTACTTAGTATTGATTTCTGTTGTTTGGTGCACAATATTGCTCAGAATAAACTCAGACTAAATTTGCCCAATGAGCTTTATTCTTGGATGCTGTTGACTTTAGTTTCTAGCAGTAGTTTGGAGTTGTATGTATACATATTACATCATCTCTTTATTTCAAAAGACCAAGCAATATCACGTTTTATATGGCATGGCCCATGTAATTTGTTCTTTTCTTTGTTTCCCATTGCCCTTCCTTCTGTGTAGAGCCTGAACACTGTAAAAAATGATGCTCTGGATATTCAGCTGAAGGTCTTTGAGGAGCACAAGGAGGAGGACATGATTGAGTTCTCCCATCGCCTGGAGGACATCAGGAGCGAACTGGAATATCCTTTCAACACTGAAACTTTATTTTAGGGATGTCCTGATACCATTTTTTCACTTCCGATGCCGATACCGCAGCTTTGCCGATTCCGATATCAATTTGATATTTTTATTTTATTCTTGAACTAATACTAATAATAAAATAAATGAAATGAATGATGCCAAAAAAGGGACACCCATTCATGATTCGTTTTTAAAGAATAAATCATGAATTGATTATTTCAACAATGACAACTTGACAGCTCCACAATAAACCTTGAGAAAACATGAGCTCAAGTATGTGAACTTGCAACAGAACACATTTTATATTATTTTACATTTGATTATTTAATTTTTTTCTAAAAAACTCTTTAGTAGCCTATTTAGTGCACTTTAAACGGATAGTTCACCCCAAAATGAAAATTCTGTCATCATTGTGTTCCAAACATCAACTTGATGTTCCAAACCTGTGTGACTTTCTGTGTTCTGCAAAAACGATATTTTGAAGAAAGTTTGTAACCAGGCTGCTTTGGAGGCACCAATGACTATAGTAGGAATGAATCTTCCTATGTGTTCAACATGACAAAAAGAAATGTATACAGGTTTGGAACAACTTGAGGGTGAGTAAATACACTGACAGAATTTACATTTTTGGGTGTGTAAGGAGTCATTCTGAACCAATAATAACTTTTCTGACAATTATGAAATTCAAAAATGTTAATTTTTTTATGAATTTAGTTAAACTAATATGACTATAGTATTATGTAATTGTGTCCCATTTTTATCTAAATGTTTTTTAAATGTCATAAACTTTATATGACAGAATTATTTATTATGTATGATTAATATAGCATTGCAAAATTATAAACTCACATTACTTAGGCTATAATCTATTAATTAATAGAGTTACTGGACAGACCAATTGATACATTTTTTAAAATATTTAGCCCTATATTTTGAAATCCTCTTGCGTTTTTCAAACGGTGGACACAAGCTTTACAGCGCACGTTTCCGAGACATCGCCGCTATGGCAACAAAGCCACTAAAACTCAATCACGTGCAAATGAGCTTCTCTACAACTTATTAAAAAAATGTATTTCTTTATATATGCTATCAGTATTCTCCACACTTCAAAATCCTTATATGTTTATTGAACTATGTGTGGACCTATGTAAAATACGGCACAAATTGTGTCCCGTATCAAAACAATACGGGATGCCATTTCTCATTTTGCTTGTAAATACATGACGATTCCGTATTTCATGGCACGTCTGGCAACCCTAGTCGCAGCAAGGGAAATGCTAATATTCAAGCATTTAGTTATGGTTTAAGCTAGACTTTCCCATGGTTTGTGTTGGATAGGTATCGGATCATATATTTTTTCTCCCCTCCGATCTCCGATCTAGCGTTCTGGGCTAGTATCGGCACGATACTGATACCATGGATCGGATCGGGACAGCCCTACTTTATTTTGTCCACACTTAAAAGCTCCTCAGAAAACTTTCCCTCTCCTGCGTTGTCTTCTCTTTCTTTCTCCCACTCATTCTTTGATCCTTAGAGGACCTCCAACAGTAATATTGTAGTCATATGCAGACTGTAATAATATCTTTGCAGATCGTGCACTGACTGCATTGATGTTTTCTTAGATTTAATCATAACCATAAATCACCCTGATTCATTTGCTTTCGTTAGTGTTTACAAGTCTCATGCTTTGACAAGGCTAGTCAATAGGTCTTTGCTCTGACTTCGTGTCTACGCTGTATGTATAAGAGTGTACGTACACTCTTTTTCTGTATTTTTCCATTTATTCTTTTTTTATTTTACCAGTGACAGTGCTTGAGTGCTCCTTAACACAGTGTGTACTGATATTGGAGATGTCTTTAATGTGTTATATTGCTCTGTGAAGGACACAAGCACCGAGAGCCATTTTCTTTCCATACTGCAGCACCTGCTGCTGGTCAGGAATGACTATTTCACACGGTGAGGATTGCTTGTTTATTTATGTATTCATTTTATTGAGCTGACTGGATAGTTAACGTAAAACATTCAACAAATGGCTGTGTAATGTAAGCAAAGGAAGGCTTTGAAGAACAAAAAGAAGCTTTGATATGTTTTAACATGTTAAACCTTTTATTTAGTTACTACTTCATTCCTTTCTATTTCTTTGATTTTGTTCATTTTGCATTTATTATTACTAAGTAATGCATTTTAGAATAATGTTAAAGAATTGAGTAGGTGCGTTTGGACTTTTAAATGGTATTGGACACGCAAGGACCTTTTCATAATCCTGTGAAAAAATGTCTTTCAAAAATGACTCAGGCACTTATAATCACGTTGTTATTCATCATATATTCATGCATTTCCATGAAAATGCCATCTCTCCTCTCTTTCAAACCTAGTCTGAGGTTTTTATTAATTTCGTTCTAATTAGTGCTAGTGATGCAACAGCACACATCTCCCAGCGTTAAGGTCTCACTAATGACTCAGTGTGTTGTGTGTTAGAGAACAGCTTTTCAAGCTCTTTAGCCAGTGAGCTGTATATTGTTTTTAGAATAACAGCTTTGACAGAAGAGAGAAGTGCAAAGGGAAATAGTGGTATAAAGATAGAGACCATCTGTTGAGCGGCGGTATATGAGAAATTCTGGAGCTGACGCACATATCTATCTTATCTATCTTGTCCGTCCGTCCATCTGTCCGTCCGATCACATCACAATGTTGCCAAACATTAACATATTATATATAAAAAACAAACATATATTGTATGTATATGTATAGATCATATCACATGTAGAATAGTAAAGGATTCAATCAAACCCATCTAAATAAGTGAGTAAATGAAGCAGGTCTCTAGCTCCAACCTGAATTGAACTTGAACCAAAACTTGAACCAGCTAATCATGGTGTTCAGGGCTGCTTGATAATTACAGGCAGGTGTGTTCGTGCAGGGTTAAAACTGAAATCTGCAGGACTGTAGCCCTCCAGGAGCAGGGTTGAACACCCCTGCTCTAGAGAGTTATTGGTCTCTAACATTGTGAATGACATTGAACAAAAATCACTGAATGTTTAAATACAATAATACAAAGGACCAAAAATATATACAGCTCTGGAAAAAAATAAGGGAAATCAATGTTAAGTGGTATCTTATTTTTTTCCATAGCTGTAAAAGTACAATTTTCAAACAGATTAAACAGATTAAAGTGCAAAAGAAACAAGGCTATAAAGAACAACAAGGAACAAATTAATAGAAGGTCTCCATTATTTAATGCATTCACTAAGATTGAGCAATAGCTACATTTGTTACAGAAAGTATAATGTTTTTGGTAATGTTAGTTAAGAAATACTGGTCATTGTTAGCTTTATCTTAGGTCCATTAAAGTTCTTTTGTTATTAAACAGTAACTAAGAAATTAACATTACTTAGAATAATTAATTCTTTATAAGTATTTTTCATTGTCAGTTTGGTAATAATGAATTAACATGTTAACTAATGAAGTCGTATGTCTTTTGGACAAATAACCCAAAACATTCTAATCATTAGGGCATGTTGTAGTTCAGATTAAAACATAATGTTTAAGTTTGAAAATAAATAGCCTATTAAGTATTAAGTATTTGGTGCTGAGCCTGTGATGAACTACATTGAGATAAAAAAAAACAAAAAACGAATGGCTGTTTTAAAAACTTCTTCACTAGCGCGGTTGCTTTTGTTTGCGGGGTTTCTGGGGTAAGCGCTGCATTCTGCTGTTCCATCAGCGCCCTCTGTGCACGTTGGGCTTGTTTACATCTGAGCACGTGTCCCTTTGACGCAGAGTACAGCGGTGTTGAGCATTTATACGGTTGATAGGCAAAATATTCTTGAGTGCATTATAAAAAATGTAATAGTTGTTAATAAAATATTTACGATATTTTGAAGTGCCCACGATAACAATATCATTCAACAATTCATTATCGTGATATATCGCATTAATTTGGCACATGCCTAATTACTAGATAATTGGCCAATTTAGCGGTTCTATTTAGGGCCAATAGCATTAAAGTTTATTTTGGAGGTCAAAATGTGCTTTTAGTGATTCATCATTCATCAGATTCATCATCACGTCAATTTCTTTAATAATAGTTTTGGGGTTTTAGCTGTGGTCAGTCAGGAGGTGAGTTTGATGGACTAGTTAAAGAGCGAGTGTGTTTAGAGAATGGAATTCTGCTGAGGTTTAATTTGTGAGGAGGGCTTTATATTGGACTGAATCTGGATCAGATGGATGCAGATGATGCCAGAACTGAACACATCTCTTCTGGATCTCAATTTTAAGTGGTTACAAGCCTAATTCAGCCCTGCAGGCATCATTGGATGTGCTTCTGTGGACCCCTATAATGTTTTAGGCAATTTCCAATTGTAGTTTTTCTACTGAGGTTTTATCCCAATTTTTTTTTATTTAGTACTGATCCCTAAATTCCACATCCATATAAAATAATTGGTTTTATTATTGAATGATATAGTTTTATCCAATTTTTAATGGGTAGTTTTATGTGACTGCATCTTGACTTTATAGCATAAAAATGCCTCTGAGCCTTTTCGTTCAGTGTTTTACCCGTCAGACCAAAGCCTCTCCAAAGCGATGCCCAGGTAACAGGGCCCACTCGTGACAGTAATGTTCCAGTAGAGACAGTCTCTACTGAAGGCCCTCAGGTGTGCGTGACATCAGGCAAGATTATCTGTACAGCAGACATCTGAACTGTGTGTGCTGTAGAGTGAGGCCTGGGACAGAAGAGTGACCTCTGACCTCTGTGTGCAGTAGAGTTAGGCCGGGGATAGAAGAGCGGTCCGGCTCTGATGCCAGATCATTAATGTAGATGTTTGAATGGAGTCTGACTCAGACTGCAACCCTGTCTCACTCCATGTCCCTGCCGGAAAAACACAGTTCTGTGATTATTGATTTTCACAGCACTTTAACAGGCATTGTATAATATTAGACATTTTTCCACTGATACCAATTTGTAGGAGTTTGTACAGTAAACCATCATGCCAAATTGAGGCGAAGTCTACAAAACATGCAAATATTTTCCTTTGTTTGTCCTTGATGTGTTTGTTAGAGTATGAAGAGAATTAGGGCTGCAACTAATGATGTTTATTATTGAATTATATAGTTTTATCCAAGTTTTAATTGGTAGTTTTATGTGACGCATTTTTATGTGACATATTTTGATAATCGATTAGTTGGCCTTTTATTTTTAATTTTTTTGTGGGGTATCGTTTTTTATTGTATATAGCTGACAAATGTGTCCGCTAAGTGCTATGAAAGCATAGTGCTATTTACCCTTTCACAAATTAACCAAGGTTTTGCAATTAATAAAAAGATTAATAATAAATAAAACAGGGTTATTGTAGTTATTCCATGGTATCCACAAATTAACCCCCCCCCCCCAGTCCATAGTTTAACTTTGTGGTTATACAAATAGTAATCAATACGCCAAAAAAACAACATGGTTTTACTATCTAATAGAACCATGATTAATTAAGTGTATATCTGTGCTATAGCCTACATCATGCGCAAACAAGTTACTTTGGAAAAGGATCATTTAAGTCCCTACATTTAAAGTATTAAAAAAAAACAAGAACAATTAGAGGAATAGTCTGTAGGAACAGACACACATTCTCTATGGAACTTTCTGTCATTTATTTATCCTGTATAAACGTCTGGCATTTATATTCAATTGCATGCTGTTATCCCTTTACAGTTACTCTCTTATAAAATATGTTAATTACATGTTGACTTTTAAACCTAAATTTAGCAAACAAAAGCTGGTATTTTAGCTAAATGAAATGAAAATGTTTTTGCACTCCTTATCGACTGTTACTAATTCACAAGAGTATTTACATTTTGCATGAAAGCATATCGGTCTGACATTAATCTTCAAACTTCACTGAACAAGCGCATGTGCAGGCGTCCACTGCACTGCCGCTCGTTCAGTGGAATTTGAAGATTAATGTCAGACTTATGTGCTTTCATGAAAAATGTAAAAACTCTTGTGAATTAGTAACATTTACAGATAAGTATACATTCACTGTTCTCTATGTAGATCAGTGGATATAACCTGTAATACCGATATTTATGTTTTGCGCTGAGGATCCATCCATCCATCCATTTATTTATTTATTTATTTATATTTTTTGTATACTGTCTTGCAGTTCATTTTAAAATATAAGTATACTGGAGTGTTTGCTAATTTCTAAACACTTTTGGACTAAATAAACATAACTTTGCTGTGTTGTCGTCTCGGGTCCTGCTGGTAAATTGGTCAAATATTATTAAATGCTCCCAGTCCTCTCAGTAAGCTCTTCTCACCTCATGAACATTTCTCTAAACTCTGTCCATGAATGCTATTTATTCTACACTATTCTGCTTGTCTCTTTCCCCCAAACCATCCAAATGACAGTGTCCAACAAAGAGAATGAACCTGCTTTCATCTTCCTTTCATCTCACATGCCCACATTACTGTTCCCCTTCCCTATATACCCTTTCCCTATATTTCTCTCTGCTCAAAGAGAGTTTTCATGTCTTCAAGCTCACAGCTGGGGGTCTGTTAAACCTCTTCTTGATCAAAAGACGGGCTCTTAATATGTAGAATACAGAGCATGTGTTACTTAGTTTTTATTTAAAGACCACTGCAGGTAGGCAATATATTTCTCCTTCATTGATGTAAACACATTCACATGCCAATTGTTAAAGTTAAGGAGTGATTGTTTACCCCTTTCTGATGTCGTCATAGAAATGAATGTGCCATGACTGCACAATGTTTTCTGAAAAGGCTGACTGAAAATATGGTTATCTGCATTTTATAATCCTAAATTATGTAAACCATATTAGCATATTTGAGATTTCAAATACAAGGTGCCATTTTCAAACATACCTGTATCAATTAGTAAACTTGATTAATGGCACTAGAATACTGATATGGATGTTAATTATAATTGATTATAATATAATAGTCCAGGCAAAGTAACTCATTTTGGAGCCAAAAATAGAACTAATTGTAAAATATTTTTTCCCCCCAGCTTAGATCTTTTCTATAAGGTGTCCAGAACAACATACTAAAAGTCCTAAGAAATCCTAGTTGAGGACAATGTTAAATTCTCATCAATCCGAGATGTGTGCCAGTAAGGCCAGACAACAATAGACCTCAATGGGGCTAATTTTTTTCCTTTACTCCTTTCAAAGTAAGACTTTATACAATGAAAGTATCCATGAAAAGTAAAAAAAAAAATGGTATTACACATTTCTTTGAAAATGAATTTGAATATGTAAATTAGCTGTACACTAATCGAATAAAGACTACCCAAAATATACCCGCACAGGCTTAATTTTTTCCCTTTGCTTCTACCACAACAACACTTTACACAATGAAGGTCTACATGAAAAGTAAAACATTTTATATTAGAAGTTTCTTTAAAAATGAATTTGAATATGCAAATGAGCAATATACTAATCAAATATGCCCAAAATACTCCCTAAAAGGCTTATTTTTTCCTATACTCCTATCACAATCAAACCTCACACAGTGAAAGTATACATGCATGAAAAGTAACATTTTTGTTTTCTAAGTTTCTTGGGAAAATCTATTTTAAATATGCAAATGAGCTCAACGCTATGCCTAATTGACTTATGGCCAAGAAGCCATAAAGGTACAAGTAGAAAAAACAGGGGCCAAATATCTTACACATTCCATGTCCATTTAGTAAGTTAACCTATGCATAAACACGATAAATTTGAAGTCCCTTGCCACAAAAGACTTACACTCACCTAGAGGATTATTAGGAACACCATACTAATACTGTGTTTGACCCCCTTTCGCCTTCAGAACTGCCTTAATTATACTTGGCATTGATTCAACAAGGTGCTGAAAGCATTCTTTAGAAATGTTGGCCCATATTGATAGGATAGCATCTTGCAGTTGATGAGATTTATGGGATGCACATCCAGGGCACAAAGCTCCTGTTCCACCACATCCTAAAGATGCTCTATTGGGTTGAGATCTGGTGACTGTGTGGCCCATTTTAGTACAGTGAACTCATTTTCATGTTCAAGAAACCTATTTGAAATGATTAGAGCTTTGTGACATGGTGCATTATCCTGTTGTAAGTAGCCATCTGGATGGGTACATGGTGGTCATAAAGGGATGGACATGGTCAGAAACAATGCTCAGGTAGGCCATGGCATTTAAACAGTGCCCAATTGGCACTAAGGGGCCTAAAGTGTGTCAAGAAAACATCCCCACACCATTACACCACCGCCACCACCAGCCTGCACAGTGATAACAAGGCATGATGGATCCATGTTCTCATTCTGTTTATGCCAAATTCTGATTCTACCATCTGAATGTCTCAACAAAAATCGAGACTCATCAGTCCAGGCAACATTTTTCCAGTCTTCAACTGTCCAATTTTGGTGAGCTCGTGCATATGATTGGTTGATTAGATAATTGCATTAATGAGAAATTGAACAGGTGTTCCTAATAATTATTTAGGTGAGTGTATATTGACCTTTTGAAGGCCCAATCTTGCCTCCAGTTTCTTTATAAATTCTTTTTTTTTTTAATTTGCAAACAAGCCTTACCTAATGACATTCCCCCACAGATAACATCAGAAGAAAGTCAGAATAGCCATATTAGTCATTAGTAACATGGCGAGATTACATTTTGGGCTGGAGGATTTACAAATTATTGGTATTGTAGGTAAGATTATGAGATTACAGGCAGAAGTCATTACAGTCATTCTTACCAACTAAATGATTCTCAGAAGACAGATGAAAAACCAGATAGGCGCACTTTCCAGACGTTCCAGCTCTTTAAAATAAGTTTGCCATTTTGTAGTTGGCAAGTATTTTAGACCAGGCAGGCAGGCCACACATCAGACTTCAAATTATATTGAGCCTAATTTCATTGCTAGACAACACTTTGACAGCTTTTTCAGGGTGAAATGGAGAAGTGTAAAATATACAGTATTCAATAAGTGTGGTGCTGGTGTGCGTATTCAAAGTCCTTTAAAAAGAAACTTGTCATACAAAAAAAGCTACTTTTTATGTATACTTTTACTGTGTAAAGTTGTATTGTGGTTGGAGTAAAGGGGAAAAAAAGCCTATTTGGGTGTATTTTGGGCATATTTGATTAGTGTATAGCTCATTTGCATAGTAGAATTCATTTTCAAAGAAACTTGTAAAACAATTTTTTTTTAACTTTTCATGTGTACTTTCATTGTGTAAAGTTTAATTTTGAAAGGAGTAAAGGAAAAAAAAAAAATAGTCCCATTGGGGTCTATTGTTGTCTGGCCTTACTGGCACACATCCCGGATTGATGATAATTTAACATATTTTCTTAACTAGGATTTCTTAGGACTTTTAGTATGTTTTTCTGGACACCTCATAGAAAAGATCTAAGCTGAATTATTATTTTTTTTTTTCAGTTAGTCTGTAGTAAAACGCTATTTTGCCTGGACTATAATGCTAGACATTGTATGGGGTCGACTTTAGAGTAGACTTTACCTCATAGATGCCTGCAAAAGGTCATCAGATCAAAGGGCCTGATTGATCCTAATTATTCCACTTAAAAGCTCTTCTAATTTTACTAATGTTTTTTTTTTATTTTTATGAAACACTAATTGTGAGTCTGTATTCAATCTCAAATGCTGGATTTATTAAACATGTCAACTCAGTTTATAATATACAGGCAAATGTCGCTTCCTTTCTTTAATTGAAAATATATAAATGTGCATATGATGTGCTTCTTTATATTATTGTGTTTGGAATGTGAAGTAAAAAAGCTGGCTTTTTGTTAAGCCAGTGACTCAAGGAAGTTGGGCACATCCTTTGCGTGACTGCAAAATTAGTTCACTCTGCAGTATTTTATGTGTCATCCCTTCTAACTTTTGCTACGTCTCTCCCCATTTTATCTTTCTTTCTCTGTTTTATATGAGTGTCGAGCAGCATCGCAGATTTAAAGGACTCAGTCATTTTCATTGCATCAGTTAATAGCTTGTATAAGCCAGTATCGCTACTGTCAGAGGATTCAGAGTTAATTTGACAACTTTTCTCATTTTGTGCCCGAGTCAATGGTACCATATTCCCAAAAAGATAATACAATGCATTGATTTTTCTTCCCTCCTCGCTCTCTCTTATCCTCTCGTGTTCTCTGTCCTCTAGGCCTCAGTATTTTAAGATCATAGAGGAGTGTGTGTCTCAAATTGTCCTCCATCGTAGCGGCACAGATCCTGATTTCGCATACCGCAAACGTCTGGATGTGGACTTCAGCCACCTGTTAGGTGTGTTTATTCTCTCATATATGAGCTGGTTAGTTTGTTTACTACAAACTTAAATGGTTAATTTCTCCTTGGTTTTGCTGCAGAGGTGTGTGTGGATAAAGCCAGAGCCGAGGAGTTTGAACAGAGGTCCGCAGAGTTAGCTCAAAAGGCAAGTGCCCCTACTTTCCTTCTTCTTTATCTTCCACCCCTCCCTTGTTTTCTATTTCTTTCTTCTCACTTTGGCTCCTCTAATGAAGTATGCGGCCTTTGAAGACCATTCACGACTGCACCATTTAGCTTTCTTTAATTAAGGCGAGATTACTTGAAATCGTTCAAACAGCCATTTGTAATTAACAGTATTCTGAGATTAAAAAGGCCCCTGTATTGATTGTTGGGAGCATTCCTTTATAATTGTGGGCCGAAATGTACGCAGTTGAGGGCAACGGATCTATAGATGGCAATCCACAGCTCTTTAACTACATCCTTTCCTGATGGCTAGTTTAGTTTTGAAATGAGCAACAACATTTTTTATAGTTTTACATCCAGGAAATGATTGAAACGTATCTGTACTTCCCTCTCTGAAAATTTGCATCTATATATCCCATTTAAATCACCCATCAAAGCACAACATTTTTTTATGATATAACATTTTATATCTTTATATCTTTTATATAAATATAGATATTTTTCTAAATAACATTTATTTAGTTTTGTGCAGTAAAAGGTTGTGCTTATTTGTATATTTGCGGTATGTATATGTACACTGCCTTTCAAAAGTTTGGGGTTGATTAAATATATTTTATGAAATTACAATAAAAATAGTATGTGTGTATGTGTATTTTACACACACACACACACACACACACACACACACACACACACACACACACACACACACACACACACACACACACACACACACACACACACATATAATATACAGTGCCTTGCGAAAGTATTGGGCCCCCTTGAACATTGCAACCTTTTCCCACATTTCAGGCTTTAAACTTAATATGAAACTGTAATTTTTTTTGAAGAATCAAAAACAAGTGGGACACAGCCATGAAGTGGAACAAATTTATTGGATATTTCAAACTTTTTTAACAAATCAAAAACTGAAAAATTAGGCATCCAAAATTATTCGGCCCCCTTAAGTTAATACTTTGTAGCGTCACCTTTTGCTGCAATTACAGCTGTAAGTCCCTTGGGGTATGTCTCTATCAGTTTTGCACATCGAGAGACTTAAATTTGATATATATATATATATATATATATATATTTCCTCCTTGCAGAACAGCTCGAGCTCAGTGAGGTTGGATGGAGAGCGTTTGTGAACAGCAGTTTTCAGTTCTTTCCACAGATTCTCGATTGGATTCAAAGTCCAGACCTGAATCCAATCGAGAATCTGTGGAAAGAACTGAAAACACCTGGATATGTTTATTTTTCAACCATTCCCTTGTAGATTTTGCTTTATGTTTTGGATCATTGTCTTGTTGGAAGACAAATCTCCATCCCAGTCTCAGGTCTTTTGCAGACTCCATCAGGTTTTCTTCCAGAATGGTCCTCTATTTGGCTCCATCCATCTTCCCATCAATTTTAACCTTCTTCCCTGTCCCTGCTGAAGAGAAGCAGGCCCAAACCTGATGCTGCCACCACCATGTTTGACAGTGGGGATGGTGTGTTCAGGGTGATGAGCTGTTGCTTTTACGCCAAACCAATTTTCTGGTTTCATCTGACCAGAGCACCTTCTTCCACATGTTTGGTGTCTCCCCCAGGTGGCTTGTGGCAAACTTTAAACAACACTTTTTATGGATATTTTTAAGAAATGGCTTTCTTCTTGCCACTGTTCCATAAAGGCCAGATTTGTGCAGTATATGACTAATTTGTTGTCCTATGGACAGAGTCTCCCACCTCAGCTGTAGATCTCTGCAGTTCATCCAGAGTGATCATGGGCCTCTTGGCTGCATCTCTGATCAGTCTTCTCCTTGTATGAGCTGAAAGTTTAGAGGGACGGCCTCTTTACATCTAATGATGTATTTATCATCATTAGTCATTTAGGTCAACATTGGATCATTCAGAGATCCTCACTGAACTTCTGGAGAGAGTTTGCTGCACTGAAAGTAAAGGGGCCGAATAATTTTGCACGCCTAATTTTTAGATTTGATAAAGTTTGAAATATCCAATACATTTCATGCCACTTAATGATTGTGTCCCACTTGTTGTTGATTCTTCACAAAAAGCCTGAAATGTGGCAAAAGGTTGCAATGTTCAAGGGGGCCGAATACTTTCGCAAGGCACTGTGTATATATATTTAATATTAGTTCTCGGGCTTGAACTGCATGGTGGCTGAGGTTGCCGTTTGATTGGCGGCGTTTGCGCTGGGCTAGCGTCATCAGCGTCCGGTATAATGTTGAGATTTTCCGCTTCTCGGCTGTGTCGTTGTTCCGTCTTGCATTGAGGCTGTGGAACGGCTTGGACTTCTGCGCCGACCCCGGTGTGTCCACAGAACTTTGCCTCCTGCATTATGCTGCAGCGATCCCCATCATCTGGTCTTCATTCCAGCAGACCAGCACAATGTTTGCCATTAAGTGTAGCAAAAGCATATTTGTGATATTTGAGGCTCGATGTGCTGCGGTGATACGCAAATTCCTTGTTGTAAAGCTTGCACACAACAATGCTCTTATCGACGCTTCCATCCTTTCGTTTTTTTAAAACAAAATTTCCCATCCGCTGGGCCAAGCAAAGCGGTCTCATCAGCTTCTTCTTTCATGTTGACTATGGTTTGTTGTTGTAGAGACTCGTGAGCGCTAGTTGTTGTACCAGTATAATCGGTCCGTCGAAACTCATTCATTGAAAAACGTTCCGCAGTGCAAAAATAAGTGTGGTTAAAATTTTTTTTTTTAATTAATGAATCTTAATGCGTTAAAGTCCCGGCCTTAATATATAATATAATATAATATAATATAATATAATATAATATAATATAATATAATATAATATAATATAATATAATATAATATAATATAATATAATATATATTTTTTTCATGTAATCGTTCATGTAATCATGTCAATTTTGATCAGAACAATGCACTATGGCTCTAATTCAGCATAAGCAGCTTTTTGCCCAAGCTTCAAAGGCCTGTTTAAATTATTAAAACTAGAAACTTATGTTAACTTTGTTACATGTATCATGTGAATTATACTTATATACAACATGTTATATGCATGTGTGTTTGGGACAGAGGGAAACACAGTCTCATTTGCAGCAGATACCTGTATATGCTGCATCATAAATCAAAGCACAAGAATGACAGGTGTCAGAGGAGAACAGCGGAAAAGCTGACAGAATGGACGATATTCATCTGTATTTGCAATACACGAGCCGTGGTTCAGCTGCGCGAGACAAACAGTGTGAGAGTGGGGCAGTGTGAATGCACAATGGGCGTGCGCGGCTCCCACTATTCATACATACGCACTTCTGCTGGCTTGCCAACGCGCTTCTTGTGTGTTTGGAGTAAAGCCGCCGTTATACGACGCTGGTGCATCCTCCAACTCCGGCCAGTCTTCATCTCTCCCACCTGCCATTTCTACACGTGACGTGATCTGAAGCACTCCACTTTAATTTAACACTTCATCTTTTACTTCTTTGTCCACACACACCTCTTATTTTGCTCGAAAAGAACACCCACTGTCTGAGGTAGCATGCAGACACGAGGCTACATTACATTCTCCGAACCAAATAGGCTATTTTTACATATATTTTTACACTAAAACTGGTTTTCACCATTACCTTAAACAAGCTGCAGCTACTTCAATCCATGCAGGAGCTGTAGGTTTACCACAGAAACTCAAGGGATTAGTTGATTCCTGTCTTGACTTGGCCAGTACAACTTGAGTATTATTAGCATAAACTTTTCATAAACCATAGAAGCTGTACAGTAAGGGAATTGTAATTGACTGCTTTTTCTGCAGAGAGCGGATCTCTGTTGATATATAATTTTTGTAAAAAAAAAAAAAATTGTTGGTAAAGGGTGAGACTTGACAAGGTTTTTCAAAGAGCCAGGTGTGACTTGCGAGCCATAGATTCCCAACCATTGCTCTAGACCCTCCAAATGAAATGTAGCTCTCTTTGCATGGTAAAGCAAAAAAAAAAAAAAAAAAAAAATCTTTTTGCATAAACCCTTAATTAAATTAGCTTTTTTATTTGTTTCATTGTAGTATAATTATCTTTCATTTCAGTAATTAGTGCTCAGCCTTAGTACATAATTCCAACAGAGGAACACGTTTGAGCAGTGCTCAAACAGCATTAAGAACTGTTATAATGGATTGTTGTTTTTGAATGTGTTGTTTTTGTCATCTGCTGATATGGTTTTGCTCTCCAGTTTGATGAGGAGTTTCTGGGCAGACAGGAAGCTCAGGCCCAGCTGTTGAAAAGAGAGGAGAAGATCAATGAGCTGGAAGCTGAACTTCAGGCCTATAGAAACCAGGTATCTATGCTTTTCTTTCTCTTAGTTTTGGCCACTTCTGTTTTTGATGACATTGTTGCTTTCTTTGTTCTAATTCTTTTGTTCTTATATTTTAGTGTGCATCTGTCTAACTGTGTTTTGTTTTTTGTTTTTTAATTCTGTCTCTTTCTGACATTGTTTTTTGCACACTTAGTTGGGTTAGTTGCCATTTAAATTCTCTGTAAATTCTAAATTAAATGTGTTTGTCACACCACAGACAAATGTGTTATTAACCACCAAGCCAAATTAGCAGATTTTAAAATCTGCCAAGTAAATAAAATTGATAAAATAAGTCAACAAACGGTTCTAGTGACGTCATTACATCCCTGCACTTCTTGCTGTAATCCAAACCGGCCGTTCGCTGTAGGCTTTGAAAGGGAACTTCTGTTAAATAAAATATCTCGCTTGGCATTGTAGGCTGTAGTTACTAATGTTACTGAGAGTAACTCACGATCACGAACTGATGTTAATATTCTCTAGATCATTTGCACAGTGATATATATGATAGTGTTGGGGGAGGGGCAATATGCACAGTAGTCCAGTGCGTCATCGTGCCACAGTTTTAGCCCTGCCCAAAAAATCCTGAACACAGCAAAGGTAAAAAACTGTTTAATGGTCTAACTCTACAATTCAGTACTACACAGTCCACAGTCTTTGTAATGTGTTTCAGCAATACATTTCTAAAATGTATGTTTAGAAACAATTTTTAGAATTGCCTTTACAAGGACTTTAAATGTTGTTAATGGAAAATGACACACTAGTGATTACGCTAGTGGTGTATTTGTTTTAATTAGTTTGCTATTCTCTTTCCTAAAATAAATAGAAACAATGTGCAGAATTTCTTACATATGTTTTGGCTCTATAAAACATGCACGCTTTTTAAAATAAACATTTAGCATTTGCATGGGAATAATGTAAAATGGACTCTAATTTTGTATTTGTTCAGGGCAACTGGAAAAGTAATTTGCTATTGGTTCCTTTGGTAGATGCCAATGCTATGATCAATTGTGTGTAGGGGTAAATTTGAAATGTGTCCTTGGCCAGTGGTTTTAGATCCACACAAGCAATACAGGCACATCTGTTCTCCCTGGTCAGTCCGTCCTGTAGCTGTATTTGCAAATAATAAGCGATTTTCTTCTCCCAGTCCCTAATAAACAGATCTCCCACTATACCATGATAATATTGAAGAGAATTACCCCACATCCTCACATTTATGCCATATTTAATGGAATTACTTGTGTGCGTATGCTCATCACACCCCTTCTCTTGCTCAACCCTACATGCACAAATATTTTGGTTCTTTTGGAGCTTACATTAAATTGTTTACAGCATTAGTGCTTCATTCTGATAGAGATTTGCACAATCTGCCCTAATGTTGTCTCTACTTCACCCTGAACAGCTGCTCAAAAGCCCTGATCTTAGCTACTCCATATTTAAAACTTTTTGAATAAAACTTTAAGATATATATATATATATATATATATATATATATATATATATATATATATATTTGGAGTTTTGCGATTTCTTTGGCAGTGATATACACTGATATACAGTTGCCCTCAAGACTATTGGATACTTAAAATATCTGTCTATTGATATCTGTCTATCTGATCAGTAAATCACTCGCATATAACACCAAATTTTACACAAGGTGCCTAAAGTGTATTATTTATTTAATTAGGCAAATTTTTTATGATTTTTATTGCTTGTGATTTTAGTTAGAGGCAAAAAAAAGAATCCTAATAAATATAGTCTGTTATGCCTTTAGTGAATGTGAATAGTCAAGAAAGATAATCCATGTGTAAATGTATCAGTATATTGGATCCGTTGATTTGTATTAGTGACAGCAGCCTAATATTTTAATGTTAATCAAACAACAAATTACATTTTGTATCTTTAAAGATTAATTTGTACAGGGAAGACTATACAGTGTTATTTGCATTTGATTACTTTATTCAGTTTTTCTACTCTACATAATCTTACTACTGTTAGATCTGCCTGAAAAACCTGGAAAGGAATTTATTCTTCACAAATTTTAATTGTATCTTTGTTCTATTGTTCATTTCTGCTATTGCTTTAGTTTGATTATCTACTATTACTATTTGAACAAAAAGCTGAGAAAATCACGTTTTTGTGAAAGACCAGATCAAATTCAGATGATCAAACACAGATGGAGGAGATTGAGTCCATCAACAGCCCTAATGCTTACAGTCCTGTAGCTCATCTTGGGTCCACATTTCATTCAGTAACATTAGATAGTTTTGATTCATATGCTGTTTAATGGTGATGATCACGTTATTTTTCATATGCTTATGAAGACATGCGATCGCTTGTTTTACTGCATCTTACTTGCATGTGTTTTGATCAGGAGATTCAGTACTTATTCAGAAGATGCGCAATAGGCAGGGAAAGGGTTAATAATGTTTGCATTTATATTTTATACGATTATTTAGATTGTTAGAAAAGTGCTCCCCCCCCCCCCCCCCCATATAGATTTTTTTAATTTGAATTTTTCTTGCATTCCATGTAAAATGTCTGGTGAAGAAAAAAAAAATATTGACTAGCCAATGGTGACTCAAACTTTAGTGTGTCCATAGAGGGTTGCATTAGCACCATATTAAAGCATCTTCTATTGTGCTGTGACACTTGCATATGACAGTTTTCTCTCTCTGTTTTTATCACTTTCTAGCTCCCTTTGCTTTGTGTCTGTACTCCTCTCCTCCAATCTGTTCTGAGACTCGAGACACTTCGTTTTTTTACGGATGTGTAAACCTCTTCCACTGACATGACAAATAGGGCATCAACTGAACAGTTTGTTTGATCAATTGCTTTTTGGCTCAACGGGCTATCGTCAATAGAGCGGATCAATTCTTAAATGATGGTGGCCAATGAGCGAAGTGAAAGTTTGGAGTGCAGGCAGTTAAGCTGATCCATCTCTTTGGGGTGCGATCGTTTGCAGCAACGCAAAACGTAATCACCCAGTCAATTCTCCACGTATGCAGGAGCGTCAATCATGCTGACTCTTTGCCTGTGAATTATCTGGGGGCCGGCATGTGAGCAGTTTGAATTAGAGCACACCTAGTTGTTCAATAAATCCCCTCCCCACACCCTTGCAGCTGTTTGCCATTCAGAATGAATGGAGTGAATACACTAGAGTAATGTATCGTACTTGTTTTCTCTGAATGTTTGATAGAGGTCTAAGGTAGAGGTGTTTTGATCGAGGAAAGGATTATGATCCTATTAATCTTTTATATTTACTTATCTCAGTAAATCTGGAAGGACAGGTACTGTTAAGTCTCTGTTGTACATAAATGAAATGTTATAACTCAAAGGATCTTTTATTTTTATATTGCTTTCTCAATTGTAATATGATAATGCCATGAACTTATTGCAGTGATGATCCCTCTGAAGTTATGTAGGGTTAGCCAACTCCAGAGAGTAATGAGGTAACGACTATATTATTTTGCATAATAATTAGCAATGCGGTAATTTGTTAATTGATACAACTTGAAATGTGTATTAGCATATGTAGAATTTTAAATTTATATTAACATATGCTGTAAAATTATAATTTCTTGTAATATTTAAAGGTATAGTTCACCCAAAAAAGAAAATTGTCCCTCAAGTTGTTCCAAACCTGCTGAACACAAAATAAGATATTTTGAAAAATGTTGGAAACCAAACACTTTATAACTTCCATATTTTTCCACTATGAAAGTCAATGGTGCCCATAAACTGTTTGGTTAACCATAAGCTTTAAAGCAGAGGCTGTTTTTTTTCTTTTAGTATATTGTATGTTCAGATATTTAAAAAACAAAAAACAAAACAAAACGTATACATGCATATACATGAAACATTTGTGAAAATGATCAAAAATGCTGGTGGTGTCTAGTAACTTCCGTAGAGGAAAAAGTTAAAAATATATTAAAAAAGAAAAGTTATTTTAAATTGTAATTTATGTTTTCTAAAACATAAATCTTACTGACACCACATTTTTGAACAGTAGTATAAGTTTTAAAGTTGTTTTAGAAACTGGAACCAAATTGATATGAGGCATGTTTCTCCTCTTTCCTCCCATTTTTCTTTTTTTCACAGTTCGGAGCTGTTCCAGGGGTCTTACCTTCAGCACAGTTTGTCCCGGCATTGTCTTCAACTGCCTCTTCCTCATTCCACCCTGTCCCACCTCCTCCTCCACCGGTTCCTGGGGCTCCAGCTCTGCCACCCCCTCCACCTCCACCTCCTCCACAAGGCTGTGCCTTCATACCTGGGATGCCTCCACCCCCACCTCCTCCTCTGGGACTGGGCATGCTGATGTCCCCCTCAATCCAACACACGCTGCCTTTCGGCCTAAAGCCCAAGAAGGAATTCAAACCCGAGACTTCCATGAAGCGCCTCAATTGGTCTAAGGTAAAAAAGAAAATCTGTACCATAAGGAACTTTTCTTTTTTTTCAGGCTTTAGCTTCACTCAAACCTTTGTGAGACAGAATCCTCCTTTGGTGCTCAAACAGCAACAGCAGACTTAAAAGACGGATGTTTGCAAAGTAACCGAAGTAAACTTCTTCTGTTTGCTGCCAGGCGTCATTAAAGTATATGTTCCTCCGCTGTGAAGGATCACACTTTCCTTTGCAACTTCCTGCTCTTGTTTCTCGACAGATGTTGCGGTACGATGTCTTTTGAGCTGTGTTAGTTTATAACATTACGATTAATATTTAATCTCTGTCCGTTTTGCCACCGCCATACAGATGTTTTTAAAGAATCCGCCATATGCTTCATCTCATCCGAAACCTGTTTGTAATTAGCCATTAGGCGGACACAAAGAGGCTTTTTTAAACAGCTGCTTGAGAAACAGACGCCATACAATATTCATGGCTCCTGACCCAAGACTTTTATCACTCATTAACAAGAGCTTTGCAGCTTAGGAAGCCAAAGACAAGGCAGCTGGTGCATCATGGGAAACATGCCACCTCCGTGCCCGTCAGAGGGGCTGAATGTAGCAGCGCATGTTCGCTTAAACACACGCGGTTGGAAACTTAGGTTAATCACCTCCACTGAGAGGCTACTCTTCAGGTTGATGTTCAGTCCGTTCCTGATTGTTTGGTTTCTTTGAACACGTCCTCATGGAGCAGATTTGAATAGCTGTTATTGGCTCAGGCATTTGGCAGGAGTGTGAGGTCTGTTCATTATTGCAGCCAGTCTCATTGATTACCCCTTCAGTCTTTATCTTAACAAGACGACTCCTTTAAACTAATCATCCCACAATGCTCTTCTCCCCCCCAAATGTTACTATGGCTTCCTTTAACACCTCCAGAATAGATCTTTGAATGCTGTTGATGACGTAGTTTTTCTTAAAGGGATACTTCACCGCTTTTCATATTTATCTATGTTATTCCCTTAACTAAAACGAGTTGATATGTACAAGGTTCGTAGGGGTGCTTGAAATGCTTGAAAGTGCTTGAATTTTGATGTGTTTTCAAGGTTTGAAAAGTGCTTGAATTTTGGATAAAGTGCTTAAAAAAGCTTGAAATTGTAACTATTTCTTTTACAACAAATACCTATCTGACTAAATAGTTTGTTTATTAAATGTAGAAATAAAATGTTGGAGAGCCTAAAACGAAACCTGCTGTGCTCGCGATCTGCCCGTCTGTTTCCATGTGTGACTCCGCCCCCATGTTGTCGTTTCAATGAACGTTGGCTGAAAGATGCTAAATACGAATTTTGGATCAAACGGGCACAAACCCCACGAAGTGCCTCTTGTAAAGTCTGCAAAAACACTTGCAGCTTTTCACTATGGGTGAGTCTGCTCTTTCGAGTCACATGAAAGGTAGGCTAAGTCATAGACTTTCAAGTAAGCTAACTTAAGTAGTTTACTGTAGCCTAACGTTACACATTAGTGCCTATTTGTTTAACTTGCGCTATTAACTGCTAGCTAAGAATTTGCATAAGTGACAGAGTACTTATATGAATAATGTGATAATGTAAGATTAGCATGTCCGTTATGGCATGTTCATTTGTGGAATAGGCAGTGAACATAGCCACAAATCCACAAATTAAAACCTACAAACGTTAGCTCAGTGCAAAAAATAGTGGCAGATGGTCATACAAGTAACTTAGTGCTGTCAATTTTTTTTATATTTTTGATATGCATCGATAATGAAATATCTGAAACGATACCTCTCCTCTTTACACCTGTTGCTCTCCCCTCCGCCACCGGCTGACAGGTTAACACGTTCTGCTGGATTTTTCTTTATGACAGTGTGTGATCGGTCTGAATTTCGCAAAGGATTGCACATAATTCTCCAAGTTCCTGCAGATTTCGCACTCATATCTGAAGTGCGCACATACCGTTATAAAGCCGACCTCTGACATACAAGTAAATAAAATTAAAAATAGCTCCTTTTCCCAGCTTATTAATGGTCAAATGCACACAAAAATGTTACACTGTTAATCTGGGTGTGTATTAACGTAAATACAGTCGTAAACAGTTCAGAAGAATGAGTAACAGGAACAGTGTTTTGATAGTATCCTTTTAACTTCATCTTCAATATCACCAAAACAGAAGTCATTCTTTTGTTCGTTTGTTCGTTTCTTTGTTCGTTTGTTTGTTCATTTGTTTGTTCGTTCGTTCATTCATTTGTTCGTTCTGTCTGTCTGTCTGTCTGTCTGTCTGTCTGTGTTGCCTGTGTGTGCTGATGTCTGACTGGAGATTTCGGCCCTGTATTTTTATGTACTGAAACGAATGAGAATGAGCCTCTCCAGTGCTGCATTCAGCTGTCACACACACTGACATGTAGGAGAACAAAATAAAGACCTGCAATAGAACACAATATGAATATTTGAATAGGTTTCCTCTTTACTTTTTCATAAACCCACCTCACTGTTTAGATGCCTCACGTTTCCTAGCAACTCCAGCAACCTGACCTCCCGCGATGTGTCACGATGATGACAGGCCGTGATGCTTTCCGTTTCTGTGTAGATCACACCCCAGGAGATGTCCGAGAGCTGTTTTTGGGTCATCGCCAAAGAGGATCGTTATGAGAATGAGGACCTGCTTACAAGGCTGGCCTTTACCTTCGGGACACAGCGAGCCGGTCAGTCCATTTTACAGTTCTTTGTAGTTCTGCAAGTAAACCTGATGCACTGCATAAATCCTGTGTTAGCGTAATGAAGCAATTAGTTTTTTTTAGTAGAAACTATGCCTTGCCAAAGTTGACGTTTCCATCCAAAGTTGCGAATTTAACTTTTGCACTATTTTGGAATATTGCATAAAACATTTGGGAATAAAGCACGTTCAAGAGAGAAAAAAGTCACTTCCTGGGAAATTGGCGCAAAATATCCATATTAAAAATGGAAGCTGCAGTCGGGAAGCTACTTTGGCTCTTTATTTCAATTATCCAAATGAGTTTTTTTATTGCTCATTCATTTTTTGTTGTTGTGTATTTAATGATTTATTTGGTAAATGTTTTTCCATTTGTAGAATCACATTCTTGTCCTAATGGATATAAAAAAACAAAAAAGAGAAAAATACGCAATAATTTTTTTAAAATGAATTTTTTTTTTAATTTATGCTAATCTTGGCATTTCCATCTAGCATTTTGTTTTAATACAGTATCCTAAAATTCACATACAAATTATGCAAACATAGCTAGTGAAATAATAATGCTATTAGGAATGCTATTTTTTTTTTGCCATTCTGTTTTTTCTTTGTTGGGGCTATTGAGGGAATGAAAGTATTCAGACTTATAATGAACATCTTTCAAAATGTTCTACCTTCATCAGCCAGACTTGTAACCTTCCTTGACTTAGCTATGTGGGCTTTAGACATAGACTCCCAGTCTCTCATATTTTATTTTTGATATTCCTTCCAACTCTTCAACAGGAGGTTGCCTGCTGCTGTTTTGATTGAGTTTCTGTACCGCTACCCACACACAGACACTAAATAAACTTTAAAAAAGGGAGTTAGAGACACCAGAAATTAGTTACCTTGAACCAGGTTTTAGATTAAGTCATTTAAACACTTTTATAGCCACTAGATAATTAAGATCTCTCTCTCTCCCTCTCTCTTTCTGTTGTTTCCCCCCTTCTAATGATTTATTCACATTAAGCTTGTTTTGAATTGCTCAGGCATGTTGCTTTACTTGATTTTTTTTTCAATTATTCATATCAGCATTGTCTACCTGTCACTATCCAGCTCTATATGCAGATATCTCTTTCTCTCTCTTCCATCCTTCTCAGTACCCACAGGGACGATGTTATGCGGCCGAACCTTGAATTATGCACACAGTTTAAGATGTCTACCGTCAACAGGGTGAATGGTGAAAGCGTGTTTTACAAGGTTGTCAGATTATTTAAATTATAATGTGTGTGAGGCAGATATTTTGCACACCGGCAAATCAGACTTTAATTATGGGAACATGCATCATCCGCAACTCCGCCAGGTAAACAAAGTTCATCTTCCTCACTGTGATTTCTTCCTCACTTTCTTCAAAGCTATTTTATCCGTCCATTTTACTTTATTGTGAACATAAGTGGAAAACTTTTTAATGAGTTTGCTTCAAACCCACTACTGGATGTTTTGGAGTGTTTTTTGTTGTAAGAGAAAGCTTTGAACTAAGCGTGTTTCGCTTTATTTCCGAGTAATGTCATTCCAGATCACTTCAACTGAGACGACCAGAACAATGTGTCAAAGAGAATCTACACATACATAGTAAATACTATAAATTCACTTTGATTTTTCAGTATGACTATTGGTTATTGCACATTTAGGCTACAGCTATCCAGTGGCATTCAGACTATGTATGGATAAAATTAAAAGCTTGATATTCAACTAGTCAGTTAAAAAAAAAAAAAAAAAAAAAAAATCATTTTTTTAAATTTTGATTTATTTTTTTATATGTCAATATTTTTGCAATTTCAGAGCAGTAATAGTATAAGTATGCAAGTATTTATACATGCCAAATATAAATCTACTTATATTTTAGGATGGTGCTCCCTTATAGGCAGACATTTCAGGGTCTCTGACATCAAAATGCATAACCCCTGCTTTTGTAAGCACTGATAAATGTAAGTGTCATTGGTACTAATTAGTTAATGGCTAGTTAGTGTTGGGAACATTACTTTAAAAAAGTAATTAGTTATAGTTACTCACTAGTAACTAGTGTTAGTAACTGAATTACTCTATAATGAAATTAACTCGTTACCAGGGAAAGTAACTATTTGCGTTACTGTAAAAAAAACAAAAAAACAAATTCTATAAGTCATAGATTAGAGTCAAGTCAGTTGAAATGAGTAGAACAGACAAGTGTTTGTACATAACTTTCAATATTTATTACCAGTTACATATTACACTTTTTTAAAATGTTTAAATATGTAAAATAACTTGTATGCACCCAATATCAAATAAATGAAATGGACACTAAATAGAATAAATGATTATTATAAAACATTGTATACTAATCTACACTTTTTTAATGTTGCTGTGGGACAATGTGAGACCCCTATCAAATTCAGTACATTATTGTAAATATCAGTAATATAGTGGAACAATAAAACAAAGTAGATTGTTTAGAACTAATATTTATTGCACAGACCCCAACTGGCCATCAAATAAATCTAAAAATAAATGATGCTCCTTAAGAAAAGTCTACCAAAAATAGAAAATAATAATAATAAAAAATATATTAGCCTAACTTACATAGCCTAGACTCGTTGTGGTGCACATTAAAATTCTAAAACTGTCACACAACTTCACAACTGGTAGACATACTAGTATATATACTATAGCCTGCTTGAAGTATTGTCTTCCTCACAAAAGTAAACAGTTTAACAAGAAGTGCTCTCAAGTCTTGTTTGTATGGCCGGCTTACCCGCTCTCTCTCGCGGGTATTTTCACAATGATTGCCCGAAAAGAATCCGTCTCAAGTTGCCGACAATGGCAGCATGTCCTCAACTTTATATCTAGATATTTTGTTAAATTCTGTCTGGGTGATAAGAGTTTGCGGTGGAGAAAAACCTAGTTTTGGTTGCTTTAATGTTCACGTTATCCTTTGCATTCACCGACGTGGAGAGACTCTTCCTGGGGGCAAAAGTTGCACGTTACATAAAAATTCTTACCTTTCACCTCAGCGAGGTGCTTGTGCATGTGCTTATACTTCCAGTTGGCAAAAGCTACCTTTGAATTCATTGGACATGCCATCGCTCTGACTCTTGGACCTGGTTGCATGTGCGCGTGTTGTTGTGTCTACCTAATCCAATCATGAATCATCATCAATTGTGGTTGTTTCCAACCCACCTATCGTAATCAACACACACATACAGCTGCAGGTCCGCTGACAGAGAGCGCGCATGTTCGGATGAAACCACTTCAGTGAGCTCAATTATAGTAACGCCGTATTTTATTCTCAGTAACTGAAAGGGTGTTGTAACGGGGGTAATTCGTTGATTACTCGTTACTGAAAAAATTAACGCCGTTTATCTATAACACCGTTATTCCCATCACTGGTTAATGGCTCACCAATGGGTTTCATGTGTGTTAATTGCAATACGTATGTCCAGCATCTGCTTTTCTCAAGATTGACCTGCTTTGCTTTTGCAAACCGCTCTGTCTAGGTTAGAGTATTTAGATGGGCGTTATGGACCGGCTCTGTCTGTTAACCTGAAGCTGGATTTGGTGCTGTCATTCATGTGCTCCCCAATCTTTGAGAAATGAAGACAACCTGTCAGATTCTACTTCGGTTTACTTCAGGCTCGAGAACGCCATGTTCCCAGACGTGATTACAGAACTCATGACAGTCGAAATCCAGACTTCCTCTCAAAGAACCAAACGCTCAGCATCTCCGGTCACCCAGGGGCCCATCAGAGTTCTTTCACATCTCACTCGCACATGGATTCCTCTTCTCTGTCTCCTTTCAGTCCTCATCAAGTGTATTTGGGAGCTTTTGCAAGTGCTTTTGTATCAGTTTTATTTATTCATTGCATTTCTTTAAGGAGCAGAAGTTAAGGTTTTGAATCCTCATGTCAGGAAGACATCCATAAAGGCGGCTCCCCGCTCCCCCGCTCGCTGTTCTTCAGCCAGTCTCTCAAGCTCTCTTAATTTCCCTTAAGTGCACCAACATCTGGAGTCCAATTAAACATTAACCAGAAGAATCAAACCTTCTACTCGCTAAAATATTAATTTTCCCCGCTTCTGTTCGTTGTTCTCCGCTGTTATTGTGCATGCCATTGTTCGTCCCTGAAATTACTGCACTGATTGAATGACGTTTGATTTTACATTCTGAAATCTGTTTAAGTCCTGTTATTTCTCCGCATCCTCTTCCCGTCAAAGTGGCACATGCAGGAAACAATCACCAGCAAGCTTATTAGGGCAAGCTTGCAATGCCTCTGACTTTCTTCAACCCTCTATCACAATGATTCAGGCCTTTGTTGGACCATTGAGTGATTGCTGGAATAGAGCCCACACACAAAAAACATGCCCTGCAATCTGCCACCCTGATACTACCATCTGCAGTTTCACACAACTTGCTAAAATTATCTGTCAGTCAGAAATCTCCTTGTCTTCCTCATTGGCATTGGCAGTTTGAGTACAGGGTGTCCAAGGAATCTTAGTAGAGGAGTGCAGGAAGGGTCTATATGAGGAAAGAATTTTGGATGCTGTTATATTTGGTCATTTACTACGCTGTTTTAATAATTGCTAATGCTCTTTAAATGAGAATATTTCACAATATTACTGTATTGATGAAAAAAGAATCAGACAATGGAAACTGCTTTTAGTGGACTTGAACCCAATTGTTCATGACACTGACAAGTTTTAGAAAATGTAATCTTTTGAAATATAAGCATTTACTATACACAGTGTAACCGTCAGTACAGTTCAAAAATACTATCTATTGAAACTAACCTAAAAAAAAAAAAGCTTATTCTGAAAACTTTTTTTTTTTTTAAAGTACTGCCCACGCTTATGTAATAACAATGTGTAAATTCAGCTTGTCAGTGTTTAAAAATATCACAGTCACAGTAACTTGGGGAGTTGAATAGATCATATTATTCCCGGATACCACAAAAAGAACTAATGATACAATTTGAGACTCTGCAATACCAAGGAAAAAAATAAAAAATGTATTATACGATCCTCTAATTACTAGTCTTTTATTGACTAAACCTCCCATTGCTTCATTCGTATGAAATGGACACACTGCACTCTGAGCTTTTCAGGATAATACAATATTATATTTTAGTATTGCATTATACCGTACCGCTGTCATACAATAGAAAAGAACATTGATCCCACACTAAAAGGAAACAAAAATTTGATGTGAAAATATATAAATAAATGCGAGCCTCAGCACTATTATTTAGTGTTGAAAATACTGTTATTCAAGCAGACAAACAATCATTGTTGTGAACTTTTTCATTATAAATTTGACACTTTTCTCGATTTATTTATTCCGTATGTTCATTTGAAGTTTCAGTTCTCTCTCTTTCCTGAAATAATAGCAAGGGAGTACAAGCGTCTTTAACAATGTGGTCTGTGCTGCTTTAATGGCTGGTTATTTTATTCAAGATATTGCGAGTTTTGAGGCGAGCGTGTCCCTCTTGTCTGATGACTCTGTCGCTGCCCCATTGACTTGAATGAGCTAGGGAGCAGGTGTGAGCATGTTCGGTATGTGTGACTTTGTATGTATGTCATCTGTCACGCCTGCTTTGTGTTTGTGAGAGTGTGAGCCCAGGTGTTGTAGCCTCTGTGAGTTGATAACATCTGCAGAGGCCAAATCTCTTCTCCGCCCACCCCTCCAGATGTGGCCCGTCCCGTGGGAGCAGGTGCCGAGGCGGTGTTGCCGAGCTGAACGGCTGGTGGGACGTCCCACCGGGACTGCTTCTATGGTGGTACTGTTGTCCTAATAACAACCTTACAAAAACTATCTGACTGTAATCTGAAGCAAAACCCCACCAGAAGTGACATTCATTGTTGTGTTATACCCATGGTTCACAAGTTGCAAATTACTGATAGATGAACTAGTATGATCTAGCTTGTGAGTTTGTATTATCGGTCCCGAAGCTTCTTCAGGTCATACAGTATAAACATAATTGAGTTTAGTTAGACTTAATATATTCCAGAGTCCTTCACGACATGGTCTTAAATGTTGTAAATTCTTGTATGATTAAGCTTTCCATCCATCCATCCATCCATCCATCCATCCATCCATCCATCCATCCATCCATCCATCCATCCATCCATCCATCCATCCATCCATCCATCCATCCATCCATCCATCCATCCATCCATCCATCCATCCATCCATCCATCCATCAACAGTCAAGCATAGACAGAGAAGTGGGCAAGAGAGCTGTATGCCTTCTCTAGACTGTAATTGTATAGATTACCCATAAACCACAAGTTTGATATCAACTATCATAGAAAGAGAACATTTACAATGAGTCATGGCACAAACCTCCATCTCTGTAATTTGCTAGCAACTCTCCTGAAGAAGAAAGATGTTTCAGTCAGTATTTTGAAGAGTGGTGTCACTGCATCAACATCCAGCAGTTTGATTATTTTTACCCTATACATATTCCATATAGTAACTCAATAAAAATCGAATGAAGTAGTCAGAAGAGAAGCCAAAGCCAAATTTAGCTTCATTGTGTATGCGGTAGGGGTTGAACGACTTCTAATTTTTTTAAAGTCAACATTTATGTGATAAGTTGAGTCGACGTCGACTAGTCGCTGATGATGTCATTAATTAACAAATAAGCCTGAACCAGACCTTCAGCTGAAACGCAAACTCTGATTTTCTTTTTCATAGGACTAGGGCTGCACGATAATTGTTAAAATGATAATCACGATTATTTAGCTCAAAATCATAATCATGATTATTAATCACGATTATTCTGTCAAAAAGGGTAATGTAGTTATGCCCATTTTTACATATTTCCTTTTCCCGATTGAATTGTCACATCAGTTGCAAAAGTGCGTTTATTCTGCAAACAGTAAAGTGGAGATCCGTAGGCTGCATTTGTTGCAATTCATCGCTGAAAGTTTGATCATGGCAGATTTAGTCACACAAATAGCACAAGTGTCTTGTGAAGAAAGAAGGACGGGCTGTATGACTTTGCTGTGGAGATCGCTAAACTCCAGAGCATGTGCTTGTTTTCAGATCAGCGTTTCGTCCGCATTTAGTGGGAAAGCTATGGCATATGACAGCACTGCCCATAAAGTTAATCCTACATAACATCTTTTGTATCAGTTCTTTTGTCTTATGGTCTATATATTTTTCACAGGTTTCTGCTCGTTCTGAATAAGATACAGATAAAGTAGCACAATGAAGATTACATGAATGCATTAGTAAGTGATTGCGTGTGAATGAATTCTACCTGCAGCGACTCTAGTGAAGCTGTGAGTTTTAGTTATCAAGAAATATATGCTAGAACTTTCAGTAAGAAGAGGTAAGAACTCTGTTTCTAAGCTATTTTATTGATAAATCACAGACCAGTGTTGACAATACGTTTCTGTGCTACTGGATGGTTTTGTGTGAGGCACGCGCAATCTCCACGTGATGTGCGATCAGCTATTTGTTTGCATAATTAATCTGTAATTAAAGATGTCTTGTGGAGACATCTAGCTTGCCAGCGACTAGTCGACGTCAAGCTTAAAGCGTCATGGCAGAGCATTTAAGTCGATTAGTCGTGTAGTTGGTGCAACCCCTAGTATGCGGTAGGTAGGTAGGTAGTTACACACACTGTAAACAGAACAGTAACATAAAAATACCTTGATTTTATCTTCCTGGTCCAGATATAGATGAAGACTATCTGCAGTAATGTATTTCTTTAAACAGACTTTTATCCCTAAACTTGTGCTTTTGGGTTATCCTCATCTAATCTGTCTTAGAATCCCATCCATGCCATGTCATTTCCTGTTCAGATATAAAGCTCTGGATGGCAAAGCTGCCATTCATGCCAGACACTTCACACTTTTGCAATTCTTCCCTCGTCTGCAGAAAGCATTACTGTGTGAGAGTGAGATAAACACAGAGTTAGCACACAAATGCATACCTCTGCTTGCACTGCTCACACCCTGGATTCTCAACAATCCTTAAAAGCAGGCCGTAATAAATGATCAACTGGGTGGTGTGGGGGAACAAAAAATCTCAAAGCTTCTGCTGAGTTTGCATGGCTTTTACTGAGCTCAGGTTCAGAGATGGCTCTTCCACGACCATCCTGATAGAGATTATGGAATGTGGAGGGAAGAATTGAGGATAAGGAGAGAACCTGCAGATTTATTTGCATGCTAACTCATGCACATCTACATTGAAAAGAACACACACACACACACACACACACACACACACACACACACACACACACACACAACACACACACACACACACACACACACACACACACACACACACACACACACACACACACACACACACACACACACACACACACACACACACACACACAGATGGTTGTAAACCACTGCCGAGCGTCATTTACAGTGAGGAAAATAAGTATTTGAACCCCCCTGCTATTTTGTAATTTCTCCCACTTGGAAATCATGGAGGGGTTTGAAATTGTCATCGTAGGTGCATGTTCACTGTGAGAGACATAATCAAAAAAAAAACAAAATCACAATGTATGTTTTAATTTTTTAGCTATTTATTTGATTGATACAGCTGCAAATAAGTATTCGAACACCTGAGAAAATCAATGTTAATATTTGGTACAGTAGCCTTTGTTTGCAATTACAGAGGTCAAACGTTTCCTGTAGGGGTCTACTAGACTAGACATCCCGCTCCGAGCGGGATTCGAAGCGGCGTTACCTGCTCGAGGGCGGGCAAGTTAACAGGGACGCTAAAGACAGCTTTCTCTACCTCGGTTGATTGAGCGCTTCTTGAGGTCACGGGCAATTGTATTTAAACATAGAAACCAATGTGAATACACCAAGATTTAAATTCAGAGACAAAAAATAATCTATACATGACCATTTTATTCGTATCTAAATATGAGAAGGGCGCTCTCAGAAAAAATCCAAAAGCGGATTCGTAGAAACTTTTGCAACAATATGCTTTGTGTGTTTTTTAAGCCATCTCAAGGTAGGCTATTTATTGACAATAAAGTAGGCTTATATCATATGAATAATGCAGTGTCAACTGACAGCTTTTTAAATGTTTATCTTCTGCTCCACAAAGCTGCATATATTTAATCAAAAATACAGTTAAAACAGTGATGTTGTGAAATACCATTACACATGAAAACATCCCCTTTCTATGTGAATATAGTAAAGTGTAATTTATTCCTGTGATCAAAGCTGAATTTATCATTATTACTCCAGTCTTCAGTGTCACATAATCCTTCACTAATCATTCTCATATGAGAATTTTATAATCAAGAAACAATTTTGATTATTATCTGTGTTGAAAACATTTTATTTTTCAGGATTCTTTGATGAGAGTTCAATGGACAGCATTTATTAAATAAATTATTCTCTTTTGTAATATTAAAAATATCACTTGATCAATTTAATGTAGCCTATATCTGATCAACAAAAGTATTAATTTCTCTCTTTTTTAATTTTACCACAAAGGTTTGAATGGTATGGTGGTTTCTGCAAAATGAAGTAGCACCATGAGCAGCAAAACTGTTTTCAACACTGTAATAATCATAAATGTTTGTTGAGCATCAAATCCTAATATGAGAATGATTAGTGACACTGAAGACTGGAGAAATGATGATGAAACCAGCTTTGATCACAGAAATAAATGACAATTTACTATATATTCACATAGCGAACAGATGATGTACATCAGAATAATATTTTACTATAATATTTCTCTTCCAAGGGAGATTGACAGTCATGTTTAGCTTCTTCCATTTTCTAATGATTACTCCAACAGTGGACCTTTTTTCACCAAGCTGCTTGGCAATTTCCCCGTAGCCCTTATGTACAGAAATTACACGAGACAGAATGTAAAATTTTGTCTCTAGTGTCTTTGGGAAGCTCTTTGGTCTTGGGTATGTTAGTAGTTGGATTCTTACTGATTGTATGGGGTGGACAGATGTCTTTATGCAGCTAACAATCTCAAACAGGTGCATTTAATTTAGGATAATAAATGAAGTGGAGGTGGACATTTTAGGCTACGTCTACACTAATCCGGATAAATTTAAAAAAGTTTTCGTCTAAAAACCCTCCGCGTCCACACTATCATTTTCAATCGTTTTCCAAAAAATGTTCATCTACACTCACTTAAACATCTGAAAACGCTTACATCTCCGTACTGCGCATGAGCAAATCCAAGACGCTTCGACTTGCATCATTTCCGCTACTTGTTTATTTACTCTTTGAAATTTTGCGGCAATGTCGGGAAAGGGCACTGAGTTTTTAAAATGGGCTGACAGTGAGGTGGAGTTGTTGCTGTGAGTAACACATGAATATAAAGTGTGAATTGGTCATATGACTGCATCACATGGCTAAAAATGCGTCATCGTATTAAAAAGCCTCCGTTTTCACAGTCCACACTACGACGCGAAGACGACTTTTTCAAATGTATCCACTTTGGAGAGTGTTTTCAAAAACGATACGTTTTCATTGAAAACACTGTCTCAGGGTGGACGGAAGGCCAAAACGGAGAGAAAAATATACGTTTTCAAATGAAAACGTATTAGTGTGGACATGGCCTTAAAGGCAGACTAACAGGTCTTTGAGGGTCAACATTCTAGCCGATAGACAGTGTACTTATTTATATTTATTTGCAGCTGTGTCATACAAATAAATAGTTTTAAAAAAAACAAACAAAAAAACATATTGTGATTTCTGGATTTTTTTCTCTCACAGTGGACATCCACCTACGATGACAATTTCAGACCCCTCCATGATTTCCAAGTGGGAGAATTTGCAAAATAACAGGGGGTTCAAATACTTATTTTCCTCACTGTAGTGATCATATAGTGACACATGGCTTATGTAACTGACTGAATTCCAGAAAGAAAGTAAAGGTCGAAATGAGCAGAAGCTTTCTGATGTCTTAATCTGTGCATGTGTGGTTGCTGTTGTTCAGCACAGAGCTTGGTTTCCTAGATCAGAGAGATGATGCATGTCTGGCTCTTTCATCATCCCTCTGTTCTTAGCGTATTTCAGCATCTTTTTTCCATCTCTTTTGAGCTATATTACGATTCTTTTTCTGTGAAGCCTTTCACTATTGGAGTGAATTTTTTCTCTCTCTTTTTTTTCCCTCCCTCTCCCTCCCTAGATAAACTATTCTTTGATGGGGCATACATTCTATGGGAGCTACAGATTGACCATAATGATGTTAATCATTTAAATAAAAAATAAAAGATAATTATATATAATTGTTTATACTTTATGCAATTTGAACCGTTGTGAAAAAGCTTGCTTGCTATTTCTGTTTTGCTAGTTGTTAATTCGCCTCTTTCTTTCTTGATTTACTGCAAAACATTAGTTGTTCCTTATATTTGCCTTTGCAATTACGTATATAATAATTAAAGCTTGAAAGCAGAGCTCACACTTTTCTCTCCTCCCTTCCTCCTCCCCTTCTTACTCTTAGTTATGAATGTCTCTGCACACATTTTCACTCTTTACCCATGTTGTTGATCATTTGCATTAATCTCCACATCTCTCTATCTCTCCTCTTCCTTTCTCCTTTCTTTCTGAGACCTGCTGGCTGAGGGTTCAGTGCTAATGCAGTCTGAAGAGGCATATGATTGAACATTGCCTTTATATGGACACACTCACACACCTGCGTTTCTGAAAGCCTGTAATTATAGGCTTTTGGCCCACAAAACTGATAGAAGACACTTAGAGACTAAGAAGCATCTTTTAAGACGAAAGAAAGCTAAATGTCACATTCATTTATATTCATTGAATTGTTGCTCTATACTACACATATGTGTGAAAACTCCTTGTTAAAATGCATATGGGCACCTGTCATTAGTCATGTAATTTTGTGTTTATTTTGCTGCTTATATATACACTTGTGTTTTAGAGATTATGTAGTGATAATTACGTAGATCTCACATTACTGAGTGACATTAAATAACTCCACGAGTGTATTTGCAATCTGCATGTAATAAAATACAACAAAATTGCTTTGGCTCTGTGTGTGAGCTGTCCCATCACTTAATAGTTAGTGATGACTGCACTCAAAAAGTCAATTGCAGATCACAAATCACTCATACACCTGCTCCAACCTCCCAGACCACCCAACACCTGCCCCAAAACCCCTCCATCGCAGATTAAACAGCACCATCTAAAACTCATGAGATATAATCATGATTATAGTGCAGAGTGTGAAAGATAGTAAAATAGCATGATTAAAGTGTTCGATTTCCTTATGTCAATGTTTGTAGAACCATAATACTGTATGTCTTAAAGTTTGTATACCTCGCTCTTGGAGTTGTTAACTAAAAATAATCTCAAAACTAGAAGCAGAAAGTGCATTATTTCACTTTGGTAACAAACATTTTCAGCACTTTTCTCAGACACCAGTTTCACAAACAGAACAAGAGAAATGCAAATCTGTTTTTGTACTGGACAATGATCTGTAGCTCCTGCCACAGGGAAGAAGTTCAAAAAAGTTGTGGCCAGGCTCTGAGATGATGATTATTATTATTTTTTTCAGCCAGTTTTTCCTTCTAGAGGTCTATAAGTCCTGGTTGGGAGGGCAAGAGTGCATCAGTAATCCTCTTAGCAGTCTAGACTGTCCATGTAGCCTTTTGTCCAGTTTGGTAGCTGTCCTGTGCAGCTCTATAACTGTCTGGAAAGTATAACTAAATCAGCAGATCTTATGATAGGCTAGACTTCTGTTAAAGTACCACACAACTCTCACCCTTCACCACTGCTCTTGCCATATGAACTTTCATATTGTCCTGCGACTGCACATACATGATCGTCTCTGGCTGAATTAGTGAGGTGCCTGCTTTTGTTTCATGCCGAGGCAACTAGCGCGTTCATGACTAGTACTGTGTTTGAGAGAGGAGCGCTTGATGAGGGTCTGTAATGATGGACACAAGTGCAGTGCGTGGGCAGATGAATGCGGATAGATAAAGGGCAACATTTAGTTCACATTGAGTAGTTTTTGTTATATTAAAGAGACTGGGAACGAAAGAATGAATATAAGGAGGCTTTAGGACTGATGTGGCTGACTGACCTCAGCCTATATAAGGTTTGATCCAGTCATAGCACTGTTAGTTGTGTTTTTGAGTAGTAAAAGTGTGCAGTTGAAATGCTGCTTCTATTGTATGGTTTAAGGCCGTGTGTCCACCAAAGCGTTTTTAGCCAGCTGAAAACACTAGGCGCTCTGCTGAAAACACCTAGCTGTGAGCGCTTGAGAGCGTTTTGGAAGGCAGCGTTTTTTTCCCTCAGTTGAGACTCTGCTTGTTGTTAGGATATGGAAAATCCGCGGAAGTCTTTCTAATTTCACAGGTAGTTTGTTCCTGTATTGATTCTATATAAAATTGCAGATACAATGTAAAGTATTTGCTCTGGCTTTTGTTTTAAAACATTTTATTCCGTAATTATTTGCTTGTTGTCATCTGATGACGACACGTAGAATGTGGCAGTTGGTCTGTGTTGTTTGTCCCGCCCCTCCTCCACTGTGATTGGACGGCTGGGCGAAAACTGACAGTGTTGAGCGCTGCGTTTTACTCAAAGTTGAGTATTCTTCAACTCTCGGCGACCAGTAAAAACGCTGAGTGCTCAGCGCGTGAGCGTGAAATACTCGCTCAGCACCTTTCTTCAATAAACCGGTGAATTGAAATGCCATCAAATGGCCCCACTGCATTGCATCTGTCATGCTTTGAATATGAATACATGCAAATAACTGGATGCTTACCACTTGACAGGCTTTTGTTGAAATCCATAAACAATCCACAGATGTGGATACAATTTAGACATGCAATCTGTAACTAAACGGATGAAACGGATGAAAATGTCAGGCAGTAGGGGTGTAAAGATACACTCATGTCACGATTTGATACAAATCACGATACTGAATTCATGATATATTACTATTGCAATATTTTAAGCCAAAATAGCTTCTTTTAATTATTATTACTTTATTATTATTACTATTATTAGGACCCTCAAAGTAATGTCTAGATTCATGAAAATGATTATAAAGTTATGTTTTTGTCCTGTTGTATTCTGTTTAGGGCTATTTTAAGCAGGTTACACTAATCATTGAATATAGGCTAAACCATGCTGCAATGACAACGATAATTAGAAGGAAATAAATGCAGATTTAGATGGTGTAATATTATCCATTGTGAATAAAACTGATTACTGCTCTCAGTGGGTGAAAGGTGTTGCCTAGTAACAGAACATTACAAACAATAAATGACAGCGTCAAAAAAGGCATAAAGGTAAATTTGCTAGAACTTATAGGTATAATCTGGTTTTATGTAAACAATTTTTAACAACGGGATTGTAAATAACACTATTTTAGTAAAAGTCAATGATTGGGAGACTTTTTATTAAAACATTTAATTATGCATTAGAAAAACAGCCATGGGTCAATTTTATCCCATGGCGGTTCTTTTGTTACTTTAGTAATGCCACTGAAACTTCACAATTTGTTTAATTTTTTTTTTAAATAACACAGTGCGCTTGTGCAGGCATTTGTTGGATCTCTTACACAAGTAATTTATGCATGCACAGATATTCCTGGCGCTTTCTATGTCCTATCTCTCACTTTTAATGGACTATACACAGTAAATTTGAAATCCGGAAATCAACACCAATAGAGTTAATTTCAACACTTTAAAAGTGTATATATGGGAACCACCCGCAAAGTGTTAATTCAACACTTTTAAAAGTGTTGCCTCTCACAACACCCAACTCGGTGTTACAATAAACTCTAATAGAGTAAAATATTAACACCAATGCAGATAACAACAACACTCTTACAGAGTTAAGTGCAGCTTTGTAGAAAACACTGGCAGAGTTAAAATTCTACACTGTTCTGGTGTTGACCTAACACTTCAGAAAAATGGAAATCAATCTACTCAACTAATATATATATATATATATATATATATATATATATATATATATATATATATATATATATATATATATATATATATATACACATATACACACACATACATGCATACATATATATATACACACACACACACACGCTGTTCATTGTAAAGTAAAAAATAAAGAATGCAAAAAGTTGTTTTAAACTAGTTCTTTATTTACGAGCAAGTCCATTTACATCACAGAAGGTTAACTTTTAAAATAAATGATGAAGGCATAATATATGCATTTCTTTCATAAGCTATTAAAGCTGCTTATAAGTGTGTAATACTTCAAGTCCTGCATGTCAGTGAATACATGTCCTGTGTCAGTGAAGTTGGTTCAGTACCTTCAACTTTGCAACAGAACAGCAGTACTTGAGTCAACACAACATTCAGCAGATGAAAAAACAGTCGCAGGATATCTGTGGATCAGTTGTGTCCAGTTGCTAACGGTGCAGTTCAGTTGTGGTTTCATATGCAGAACAGGAAAAGCTGTGTAGATCCAACTCTCTGGAATCCTGGTTCCCTAAACAACACAATACCAGACCAATTACAAATAATACTAGTTGTATTTTATAAATACAGTAAGTTTATGGTGCAAAAAGTTCAATCATCTTGGACTTTGGTGACTCAACCAATAAACTATTTTGGTTAGAATTGACTGATTTCCAATTACATTAAAGGCTTACTTCATCCATGTTACTTCTGTTATTAAATTACTCACCCTCATGTTGTTCTTAACCCGTAAGACTTTTTTTCATCTTTTTTTCCATATTTTTAATAATATCTAAGAAATTTCTGTCCTTTCATTTACAGCCTATTCAGCCTCCACTTCCAAACCTAGAAAGGTACAAAGGAAATCATAAGTGATCTATGTGACTCCATGGGTTTAACCTCATTTTTATGAAACAAGTGCTTTATTTGCTCAAAAAATCTCAACTGCATTTATAATATATATATATATATATATATATATATATATATATATATATATATATATATATATATATATATATATATATATATATATATATATATATATATATATATATATATATAATTTTTTTTTTTTTGCAAACACGGCATTTGCATAGTTTAATGAAAATGTATGTTAAACCACTGGAGTTGCATGGAGTACTTTAATGATGTACCTTTATATATTTCTGTGGCTTGAAAGTGGTAGTTGCATGGACTGTCTATGATTCAAAATGCGCCGAGGCTTAATGAAGCGGTGTTTTGAAATCTGCCATGCCGTTATTTAGTTTTTTTTACGCACAAAAACTATTCTCGTCACCTCAGAAAATTATTGTAGAGCCACTGTAGTGAGATGGGCTCTGTAAAGACATCTTTAGTGCCTTTATGGGTCTTCAGAGAGGAAATGATATAGGTGTCAATGAAGGCCTTTTTGAGCCATCGGATTTCAACACTAATATCTTCATCTGTGTCTGAAGATTCTGACGGGTGTCCAACGACATAAGGGTGAGTAAATGATGACAGAATTTTCATTTTTGGGTGAACTAACCCTTAAGAAATCTCACTTACTAGTCATCTGCTGGAATGATTTTTGTGTCCTTCTTCCTGACTTTGTGATGTTGGGGGCAGGTGATTTCCCAATCTGTTGAGTCTAAAATCAAACAGAAAATATATACCTGTCAAATCATGAAAACAATTAGTTTGACTCAATTCTATTAGCCAAATACCAACAAATGTGATGTTTGTGGCCATGATTCTCTCATGTTATATGTTAAATCTTACCATCTCCAGACAGGTTCTAGTCTGTACAGCCTTCAAACACCAAGCCAGGTACCCTTTACTTGCTTCATCATAGAAATTCTCCTAAAAACACAAACAACAAAAACAATACATTTAAACATGAAGGCATATCCAAACGTTAACCAAAAGTTAGTGATAATTAGCCTACATTTTGCATAAATATTTAGTCTGAAAGAATGACTTACCCATTCTAAAAGTATTGGTCCTCCAATAATAGTGACACTTTCAAGGGTATTGGTCTGCAGTTTGTGGAGTTGTTCTTCGGTTTTTCAGTCATATGGTAGGTGTGCTGGCAACGAGCAAAATATAGTTTGAGGATGAAGAAATACTTTAAACAGTCTTAAAGTATACACGTTTCATTAGTTTTAAACACAGACTCTAGTGCATCTATCCATTATAAAAGTGCATCTATCCATCATAAAAGTGCATCTATCATCATAAAAGTGCATCTATCATTATAAAAGTGCATCTATCATTATAAAAGTGCATCTATCATCATAAAAGTGCATCACCATAGACATTGACATTGATCTTTTTCTTTCTCACACTGTTGATCTCTAGTGTATAAGATCCAGCATCCATGGAGGGATGCATGCACTTTTTGCCTTAGTTGTCCTTTATTGTAAATAAATATTATTGATCAATATCTGTGCTTAAAGATATTTACCAATAATCTGCCAAGAAAAGCACTACAGTTTTCTATACCTTAAACATACCTTTTTGCTGCAGAACAGAAAGCATGGTCATCTGTCAGCCTTGGTTTCAGTCCAGGGGGGTGGTCAAACATCAATGTTGATGCAGCTGATGAACATGATGCTTCTTAAGACAGAGACAGGTCAAAAGCAAATTAGGTCAACATTTTTAGAAGTTCATAAAACAATCCTGCCTAAAACTTTGTCACTTGATTTTGCAAAAAAAATAGTTTCTTTGTTAGTAATATGAGTCTTTGAATCTGGAATTCTACCCAATAAAAATCATACACAAAGATTAAGTAGTGCAATAAGATTACAGTTCGGTGAATGAACTATAACGGGGAAGAGAAAGCATGTTAGAAACCCCCGTTTGATGCTGCTTCACCAGTGAGGCCAGTGATTTTTTCAAGACATAAATACATAATTATACAGCAATTATACAGATTATTATATGTGTAGAACACTTACTTTAGGTGTTTTCTCTGTTAAAAGCACACCCCGTGTCTCAACTGCGTCACAAGCCTAGTCTGTAAGAAAGGTTTAGGCGCGTTTTAAAAGCGTTAGATATCGTTAAACGACGTCATTAAAAAAACACGTTGCAAATTAGGCTAAACACTTACTTTCGTCGTTTCCCTTATAACGTGCAAGCGGCGTGGACCCGCCTCCTCGTCGTCAGTTCCATGTCACCACTCACGAGTCAAAGAAAATGCCGCATGTGAGAAAGGTTGTTTCGTTTAAGCGTGCAGAGCATATAAATATCGCGTTAAATAAACATTTTATAAAATACATATTGTAAATGAGCTAAAACACTTACTTACGGCGTTTCCCTGTGAAAAAGCACCCGCCTGGTCTGCTCCGTCCGAATCACGTCAACGAAAATGCCTCTATGAGAGCTGTTTAACCGTGCACAGCACATAACTAGTTATAAAACAATATAATGCTATAAAATGGATACGTAAATGAGATGGAACCATAGGATGAAACACGCAATATCAGCGTTTCCCCTCCTTGATGTTACGCATCGCGAGGCAAAGAAAATGGCGTCTGTGAGAAAAAGTTCGAGCTTGTTCCGCTGCCGAAATGTCCCGGATGTGACTATACTCTCTGTCAGTGTTATTGATATTTAACTCTGAATATGTTCACCAGCCAGAGAGTGCGGTTTACACTAGCAGTGTTAATTCAACACCAGAAAATTAACTCTTTACTCTAAGAGTCCTTAACACCAAGATTTTGACACTGGAGATTTTGCTGTGTACATATAAGAATAAACCATCTCAAATGCTTTGAATAATCATACTACTAAAAATAAATGTGATTTACAATTCTTATAGACCACTCGATTGATTTTTACGATGCCTTTACACATTTATTTTGGGATCTTTTATGTTTTTAGAGGAATTTACTTTAAATGGAGGGACAGAAATCCCTCAGGTTTCATAAAATATATCTTCATTAGTGTTTGGAAGTTGAACAAAAATCCTACAGGTTTGAAACGACATGAGGGCGAGTACTGATGTACTGATGTCTGTTTACTGATCATTAAACCATTCTGTGTTTCCTGCCATGGAATAGGAGATATTGATGTACTATGGACACACATTGGGACTTTTAGAAGTTTAGAAAATGTCTTCCTCAGTTTAAAATAATCTTTCTCAGTAGAAAATATTTTTGTAAGACAGCTGATTTGAGCACATTAGGTTCCATATTCATGCATAACCAGAATACTATTGTTTCCTGACAGCAAAATGACTAATGATGAGATGGAAAACTGCAGATTAATAATAATAATAAAAACAAGTGAATCTCAAAGTAAACATTTATATATATATATTTGTGTTAACTTACAACTTTTGTTTTCTCTTACAACACTCGCATAGTGTTGAAGTATGCGTCAGATTTGCAGTTTCCAGTTAATGATAAAAAAAGGAAAATCAGTTCATAATCTTATTTTTGGGAACTTTGAAAGAGCTGTTCTCTTAATAGCTGAGTTGATGAAATATTAAACATGTTAAAACATTATTTAAAAGTTAATCTTGGGTCATGACGCTGCTGCTATCCAAATGCTGCAGCTTTAATATTTCATAGTTCTCTGTGGAGGAGGAATAGGGGAGATCTCTCCACATCTTTAACCTCGCTTTATTTGTCTCTATCATTTTGTTTTTGTCAATACAATCTTCTATCTTTCCAAAGACCAGGCTAAGTACATGGCATGCATTTTTCAAGAATATGAATAAACAAACTGTAGACATACAAGCTCTCTTTTTCTATCACTTTAATTTAGCATAGGGGTGGAACGGTACAGGGCTTTCGGTACAGTGCACGTGTGTACGGAGCGGTTCCGAATGCACTCTTTAACAGTTAACAGTAAGCTTGTTTTAAGTGCGGAACTTACTGCAATCCAAGTTCCCACACAAACAAATCAAGTATTCAGTTCATTTTATCATGAAATTCAAAGGATACATGCCATTTTAAAAGCTCTTTAATGTGATGTGACTGATCTCTGTATCGGCGATCATATCTTCCTAAAGAATAAACATGAATGAATATCTTAAGGTTTGTTGAGGATACATTACAACTAACCAAGATGTATCATGTCGTATAATTATTCAGTCAGTGTTCATCTGTGGAAAGATGTCAATAAAATAGGTTGTAAACAATGCCACTTAACATTTACCTCAGGCAGTCATTCAGTGCCCACAGCTTGTTAGTTCACTATATGAACTCTAAATATAAACTAATAGCCTAACTAATCTTAATTATATCCTTCTTAACCTGTTAGTGATGTCTTGCTTATTTAATGTATGTTTAAATAAATCTGTCATGAAAATAACAGACACTGTGTATATATGATTATATTTCAATAATGAAATGGAGAATAAAACATACTTTTATAGTTAGATTTTAAAGTTAATGCAAAAGCTGCCTTATTAAAGTTTACATGTTTGCACATAATATGCTTTTTCAGTGTTGATTTATTATATCTAAAAATAAATAGCAACTGAATTTAGGCTGATAGTTTGGGCTCTGTTTTTAACCTTTAATATTATAGCAATGTGCAAGTAAAGGCTAAGAGAAGTTTACAGCATTATCTTTAAGAAACTTTTAGTTCTTATTGAATAAATGTATGGATAGGCACATTTTTTTTAGCAGGATCTTTAAGAGTGCTCTTACTTGTATCCATTTATTATTTAATTTTTTGGCCACAATGGATCAATTTGTTCATCCCACATGCTTTTGTCTCAGTTTCTAATGCTCTGTCTCTGTGATTTAATTAACGCACTGTTGGAATGAGAAATTGTAAATTTCTACTGCCAAAACAAAAAGCGAATGAGATGGTAGTCATAAAGTTATAATAATGAACAAGATTTTTACATTTCTGAAAAAAATTTGAGTGGTGCTTACACATGCAAAACTCACCATCATGTGTGTTGTGGGTGGTGGCAGACAATGTTTTCTAGCATTTAAAAAGAACTCAGCACAGTGGAAAGAAACAGCATGCAGGGGTCTTGAGATGCATTTTTATTTTTTATTTTTTGTTAACTTGACATGGCATGCATAAAAACAATGCCTTAGGTGGCTGTTGTTGGGCTTTTATCAGAATGCATTCAAAGACGCAACTTCTCTGAGAAGATGATTTTATCAAACGGTGTGTATAGATCTAGTATCATAAGATGTTAGCCTTGTAAGATGCAGTGACTGCAGGAGATGGGAGTGACAGAGGGCACAGACTAATAAATGGGAGGGATAATTGTAGCCTGTACAGTAAATCAATACAGCTCCTCACACCCAGGACTGTATGTAGCCTCAGGAAAGGCTGTTGATTTCCAATTTCCATGCT